>NC_140505.1:96841988-97376988 GCF_964339955.1 Pipistrellus hanaki
CAGCCAGGTTGTGTTGGTCTTTATTCAAACTTTATTGTATTTGAATCTTTCAGAGTTTTCTTTGGTATCTTTTAAAATATAGACACTAGATTGATATAGAGGTCTGTCTCCACTTGCTTTTTCACAATATCCTAAAATAAATTTTGAAAATTCCATAATTATATATCATTATACTAGCGGCGCAGTGCATGAAATTCGGGCACGGGGGCACGAGGGGAGGAGGGGGTTGTCCCTCAGCCCAACCTGCACCCTCTCCAATCTGGGACTCCTCGAGGGATGTTTGAGGTGGGATCGGGCCTAAACAGGCAGTCAGACATCCCTCTCACAATCCAGGACTGCAGGCTCCCAACTGCTCTCCTGCCTGCTTTCCTGATTGCCCCTAACCACTTCTGCCTGCCAGCCTGATCACACCCTAACTACTCTCATGCCAGCCTGATTGATGTCTAACTGCTCCCCTGCTAGCCTATTTGCCCCCAACTTCCCTTCTCTGCCAGCCTGGTCACCCCTCACTGCCCTCCCCTGCAGGCTTGATTGCCTTCAACTGCCCTTGCTTACAGGTCTGGTCCCTCTCAACTGCCCTCCCTTGCAGGCCTGGTCCCTCCCCTGCCGGCCATCTTGTGGTGGCCATCTTGTGTCCACATAGGACAGGATCTTTGACCACATGGGGGCAGCCATATTGTGTGTTGGAGTGATGGTTAATCTGCATATAACTCTTTTATTACTGGTAGATAGGATAGAGGCCTGTTGCACGGGTGAGTGTCAGCTGGTTTGCCCTGAAGGGTGTCCTGGATCAGAGTGGAGGTTCCATTGGGGTGTGAGTGGCCTGAGTGAGAGGTCTGTGGTGATTTGAAGGCCGGCCACGTACCCCAGTGACCCAAGCAGAGGCCCTGGTATCTGGGATATATTTACTTTCTACAATTGAAACTTTGTAGCCTGGAGTGGAGGCTTAGACCTGCTAGGGCAGGCAGAAAGCTTGGCTTCTTCCATTGCCAGAGAAACCCAAGCCTCTGTGGCTACAGCCATCTTGGTTGGTTTAATTTGCATATACTCTCTAATTGGCTTGTGGAGCAGAGTGATGGCTAATTTGCATAATACTCTTTTATTAGGTAGGATGAGTGAATCCTTAGTTTTTCATTATTAAATCTTTTTCCTTGTTTGATGACCTGTGTTGATAATCAACATTTATTAAGTGCTTGCTTTATAAAATGTTATTAATAGGTAAATTCTCAAAAAAAAAAAAAAAAAAAGGTGAACAAGATTCGATTGTTTGATATACCCATTTTACAGATGAAATAATGAGGGTTGGAGAGAAAAATTAACTTGCTCAGGGTAATACCGTGGAGATTTTAGATTCCAGGTTGTGGGTTTGGTTCCTGGCCAGGGCATGTATGGGAAGCAATCAGTAGATGTTTCTCTCTCACATCTCTCCCCCACTCTCTCTTTTTCCCTCTCTCGCGTTCTTCTTCTCTCCCTCTCTCTTTCTTTCCCTTTTCTCCCTCTCCCTTTCTCCGTTCCCCTCACTAAAATCAAATTTTTAAATTTTTTTAAGTATTATTTGACTTTAAATCACTCTAGATTTTGCTAGATAGATTTTTCTTTCCAAGTTTGTGATTTCTAATTTCATAATTTTCGAAGGATTGCCTGGAAATCGTGAAGTTGAAGTTAAATATGTGGACTTCGGCAATACTGCAAAAATAACACTTAAAGAAATGCGTAAAATAAAGGATGAATTTCTGAAACCCCCAGAGAAGGTAATCTATTTATTGTGAACTATAGGGTTAGAATATTAGCACACATGAAAGTATTTTTAAAGGTCATTTTACCATAGAAATGTTCTGGTAACTAACATTTTTGTCTATAAACGATTTCTGTTACATGGATTATAGAGTTGCTCTAGTTGCTATTTTAAGAAATAATGTGTTTCTTAACAAATTAAGTATTCATTATAAACATATGAGTATATTTTTGTGTCTTTATAAGAATTTTCTGGTCTGCAGTTTTTACTATTATTTTGAAATATCTACATAATGTGGTAAGAGTATGTGGAAAAAAATTATTACAGAAGTACTTTTACTGTGATCTCATTTATGTTTAAGTGTATATAATGTACTAGTGGCCCAGCCTGCACCCTCTCCAATCAGGGACTCCTTGAGGGATGTCCGACTGCCAGTGGCATGGGGCCAAAATTGGCAGTTGGACATCCCCCCCTCACAATTTGGGACTTCTGGCTCCTAACCACTCACCTGCCTGATCACCCCTAACTGCCTTTGCCTGCCTGCCTGCCTGCCTGCTTGCCTGCCTGATTACCCCTAACTGCACTCCCCTGCTGGCCTAGTTGCCCCTAACTATCCTCCCCTGCCGACCTGATCTCACCCCCAGTTACCCTCCCCTGCTGGTCTGAACTCACTCCCAACCACCTTTCTCTGCCAGCCTGGTTGCCCCCAACTTCCCTCCCCTGCTGGCCTGATCTTGCCCCTAACTGCTCTCCCCTGCCGGCCTGAGTGCCCCTAACTGCCTCTGTCTGCCTGATCGCCCCTAACTGCCCTCCCCTACTAGCTTGATCTTGCCCCCAACTACCCTCCCTGCCAGTCTGCTTGCCCCCAACTGCCCTCCCCTGCTGACCTGATCTGACCCCCAACTGCCCTCCCTGACAGCCTGGTTGCCCCCAACTGCCCTCCCCTGCCGGCCTGATCTTGCCTCCAATGGCCCTCCCCTGCTGGCCTGATTTCACCCCCAACTACCCTCCCCTGCCAGCCAATTGGGTTCTGATTGGTCAGTTTCTATGCCAGTCAGAGTCTCTGGGTCTGATCAGAGAGGCAGGACTGATCAGCAGCCTCCTCAGAGGCCTGGAGAGAGAGAGAGGTGTGGCTGCTTGTGAAGCCTGGAGAGAAAAAGGGAGGCAGTGGCTGACCAAGACCTGCCATGGAGGCTGCGGATCAGATTCTGCCTCTCTCTGGGCCTGATCCGAAGTCCCCTGGGCAGTCAGTGTTGGGTCACTGTGCCCACACCGATGGCAGCCAGTGCTGGGTTGCTGTGGCTGCAGGACTGACTTCTGGTGTTTGGTCCAGCCTTCCGTTGGTCGTTATGGATCCTGGGTTTATATATATATATATATATATATATATATATATATATATAGAGAGAGAGAGAGAGAGAGAGAGAGAGAGAGAGAGAGAGAGAGAGAGAGAGAGGGAGAAAGAGAGAGAGAGATGTGTGTGAGAGAAAGAGATGTCTACAAGAATGAAGAAAAGAACAATGTAGCCTTCTGTAATCCTCTGAATTGCTGTTGAGCAGTATTTTGCATTTTAAAAATGGGTAGAAAGTTACAGGAAAAGCTTAAAAATATAGATAAGCAAAATGAGGGTAATCACTCAGAATTATTCAATTTTTTAAACATACTTCCATAAGATGCATCATCTCTTTTTAACAATTATAGGATTATGCTGTATGTAGTCCTACAGCCTGCATTTCTCATTTAATAAAATAGCATAAGATTCTTATAATTCTTTTAATGATGCTTGTTATTCTGGTATCTGTGTACAATACCCTGTTGATTTCAATTATTTGCATTTATAAAGTACTGCCATAGGCATCTTCCATATTTATTTATTTTCTGAATATGTATTAAATTCAAACACAAAATTTAGTTTGAACACATAAAATTTTATTTCTAAAATAACTAGAAATTAAGTTCACTTTCTTAATGGTGCAATTTTGTTTGACACAGGCAATTAAATGTAAGCTGGCCTATATTGAACCATGTAAAGGGACATTGCAGTGGTCCAAAAAAGCTAAAGAAAAATTTGAAGAAAAAACTCAAGATAAATTTATGACATGTTCAGTCATTAGTAAGCTATTTTCATTTTTATTTTTTGCTCTGTGATCATACATAATTTTAAATAAGTATAACATTCATCAGATCTTATAATAAATTCAGTGTGTCATCAACAGGAGTAGCAAATATAACTTTTATTGAAATTAGGTAAAATGGAGTAGTCTTCTATGCTCTAGAGCAAGCATGTCAAACTCGCCACCTGGGCTGCATGTGGCCCACAGTGAACATTTTTGTGGCCCAGCCAATATAACAATATGTAGGACACATTTAAATTAAAATGTCTTAACTTAATTTTTACAATATTCTTTTTTTTAAATATATTTTATTGATTTTTTTTTTTACAGAGAGGAAGGGAGAGAGATAGAGAGCTAGAAACGTCGATGAGAGAGAAACATCAACCAGCTGCCTCTTACACACCTCTTACTGGGATGTGCCCGCAACCAATGTACATGCCCTTGACCGGAATCAAACCCGGGACCTTTCAGCCCGCAGACCGACACTCTACCGCTGAGCCAAACCGGTTTTGGCTACAATATTCTTTTATACATAATTATTAATAACAAGCTACAGCATTCACTAGTGAGTGATTGCTATGATTGTGTTGCATTCATTTCCCTTAAGCATCTTATGCACAAGCCCACCATTTATCTCCACTAATACTAGCAGCTAATATTTTAGCAGCTGATTGCCACGTCATTAGTTATGTACTGACTTGTTTGTTACAACAGGAAATATTTCACTTTTGAACAGGAAAAATATGTTAATTTGTATTACACTTATTTGTGCAGTTATTCAGTGTCTGATAAGTTAATGTTCAAGAAAAAATAATAATTTTTATTAAAGTTTTCTGTTATTTTATGTTAATGATTACTCATTTATTTCAGCCCTTTGTATTCATTCAGCATGTCTCTACTGAAATAAACCTATGTTTCTATGACAATTAGAGATTTTGTTTTTTGCAACCCACATAAACTTAAACCTTGTTTATTTGGCCCGTGTTAGCCTTTGAGTTTGATATGCTTGCAATCTATTGTTTTAAATCAGGGCATGAGGTAAAAATTACTTTTAAAGATCAAGTCACCCTTAACACAGCCTCTTCAAAGCCCTAAAGCTAGGAATTAGCTTCTCTTATTTCTGTTTGCATTTTGCCAGGTCTGTGTCCCTGATTTTGCACTGATGGATGTCAGTGTTTAATGTGCAGGAAAGTGAGGGGAGGGAAGAGTTTTTGTTTGTTTTCATTTCATTTGACTTAAGTAAATTGAACAATAGTCTATCAATATATTTTGAAAAAAGTTACTTCTTTTTTGGCATTGTTTGAGTCTAAGATATAGGCTGACACTAGCCAACAATTTGGTAACCCAACAAATTGTGAAAATCAAAACTTCAATGGCAAAACCTAATCTGAATCGACATGATATATATATATTTAAATATATTTTATTGATTTTTTTACAGAGAGGATATATATATATATATATATACACACACACACACATATATATATACACACACATACACACACACACATATATACACACATATATATACACACACATATATATATGTATGTATGTATGTATATAATTTGTATATAAATTACATGTATATAAATTGTATGTATATAGCATATACAATATAATTATATATGTATGTATATAATTTCTATCTCCTTTATAATGAATAGTCACATAGTCAGTCCTCACTTAAAATAGTCAATAGGTTCTGAGACCTTAAGCAAAACAACATGTAACAAAACCATTTTTTTTTTTACCATAGCGTTATTGATATAAATGAGTTTAGTTCCTAGGCATCTCATCAATATTATAACAAAATGACATAATTTAAGGACCTGCATATATTCCACTTCGGGATAGTAATGTTCATTTGTGGGATGCTGTCTCAGAATCTGCTGGGGTTATTATAAAATATACAACTTTTCTCAATTTGAAAAAATCTGAAACATGTATTATTCCAAGGGGCTTGGATATGGGGATTGTGAATTTTATTTATCTGAGGCTTTATATGTTCTAAAGCTATGACCAACATTGGCTTTGTTGGTTTTAATAAGTACTAGTGTAGGATATATAAGGCCATGTCTGCTTAGGGTTGATTTATGGGATTTTAAGGGTAATTTTTACTATGTCATTTTTTTTTTTTTAATCCTCACCTGAGGATATTTTTCCATTGATTTCTAGACAGAATGTAAGGGAGGGAAGAGGGGAAAGAGAGATGGAAGGGAAGAAGAAAGGGGAAAGAGAGTGAAACATTCACGAGGGATGCACATCAATTGGTTTCATCCTGCACGAGCCCCTACTGGGGCAAGGGAACCTGCAACTGAGGTATGTGCCTTTGACTGGTAAACGAACCCATGACCCTTTGGTCTGAGTACCACTACTTTAACCACCTAGCAAAACCAGCCAGGGCTATATCCATTTTTTCACTTTTCTCATCCTACCATTAAATGAACCTAACCATCATCAGTTTATTAGCCTGTTTTACAATGAGGAAACTGAAGCTTAGAGATCAAGTGCTCAAGGTCACATAGCCTAGAAATGATGACATATGTGATAATTTATTCATTTTTATATAAGAAATTTTTCTGAAGAAATAGTACCATAAAGGAGGAATATGATTATAAAAATTGAATCCTTAATTCTGTAGAATTTTTATTTCTGGCTTCTCTGATATGAGCAATAAATTAAGGGCCTCTTAGTCCTTGAGTAACCTCCACTGATTTTGAGCTTTAACCTAGATCCATGGTTGGCAAACTGCGGCTCATGAGCAACATGCGGCTCTTTGGCCCCTTGAGTATGGCTATTCCACAAAATACCACTCACTGCCTGAACAAATCTATTTTAAAGAAGTGGCATTAGAAGAAGTTTAAGTTTAAAAAATTTGCCTGTCAAAAGAAATTCCAGTCGTTGTACTGTTGATTTTTGGCTCTGTTGACTAATGAGTTTGCCGACCACTGATCTAGATAATTATGCTTCCCAACTTCCCTTTTGATATTTATTCTGTTGATTTTTAGCTCCTCCCATGACTGTCCCCTCCTGTGGACAGACTGGGCTCCCTGGGTTTTTTTCTTGACTGACTCCCCTTTTCTTTCTTACTTATTTGTTATACCAAAAGCATCCAAACAAATAGTCGTGCCATAGTTATTAACATAGATCATAGTTACTAATCAGAAGGCTCTGCTCAACCTAAAATAGTTTTCCCCACTAACCTGCACAATGATGAGATTGAGAGTTAAAGACATTTATAATAAGATGAACTACAATAGATGAGAATGAGAGCTTCCCATTAATATGCATTGCTAACTTATAAAGCAAGGGACATTTAAATTTGAGGTAGTAGCAGAGCAGTGAGGTGGTGAAGGTACAGAACACAAGGAAACCTGGCTCTGTTGGAATAAAGAACTTAATGCATGGGAAGTAGGAAATCAGATAACTGAAGGAAACACAAGATAGAAAGTAAGGAGATCAAAGTTTATTGAGGTCTCTGCCTTTTGTTTCTAGATATGTACTTGGTCTGTTGAAAAGTAGTTATAAATGTTTTTTTAGGTTCTTGAAAAACATTTTCTAGTGTGATTTCTTATAACATCCTATGATATAGGATGTTACTGTTGGTAACAGTTTATCTTTTCATTTGGAATCATCATTCTGACTAGCAGGTACCAGCTACTAATATATGGAAGGCTTAAACTGATCTCCATGCTTTGAAATATGTGTTGCCTAAAGAAATTCCTCTATCATTTATTCAGATACTCGTTGAAAAGATTCTCTATGCTGTGTTCCATAAATAATAGGCACATGCAATATAAACTTGAACCTCAGCTAACTCCTAATTTAAGAAATAGATCTGGCCAAAACCGGTTTGGCTGAGTGGATAGAGCATTGGCCTGCAGACTGAAAAATCCCAGGTTCGATTCCGGTCAAGGGCATGTACCTAGGTTGCAGGCACATCCCCAGTAGGGGGTGTGCAAGAGGCAGCTGATCGATGATTCTCTCTCATCGATGTTTCTAATTCTCTATCCCTCTCTTCCTCTCTGTTAAAAATCAATAAAATATATTTAAAAAAATAGATCTGATAATAATCAACCAATTTGTTTTCTAAAAGAAATTTAGATGGTTTGTACTAAAATCCAGTTGATTAAGGGATGGGAAAAATTCTACTTAAGGGTTCTTATTTGAGTTTTTGTTATTTTAACTTTGTGCCCTTTTTATAAAAACCATAAACCTTTTCAAATAATCACTGACCTAAATTATTTTTATTCAGTTTTTTGTCCTCTGAAACTTGACTGAATCTGATAAAGCAGTGTAAAAACATATATATATATAAAAAAGCTTTTCAATGAATATATGTCAATTTATATTTTTCTGAATCTAAAAGTTTAAAACTGCTTTTGGTTCATTATAGAACACCACACAATAGCATAAAATGAACATTTTATTATTTTGTATATGCTATAGATAACATTGGCAATTCTTTTATGTCTACAAAATGATACTTTTACCCTTAGAGAGAGACTTTGACATTATTCAGCAAGAAATCTCATGTGCACAAAATGAAAAAAGTTTCCAGTTTTTTTAATTGCTTTATTTAATAATAAATATATTTTACAACATATTTATTTCTTTCCCTAAACAAGTCTTAATGGTTTTATAGGAATTCTGGAAGATAACATGCTCTTGGTTGAGCTTTTTGATTCTGTTGGTGCTCCTGGAATGACTCCTAATAGTATTAATGACCAGCTAATCAAAGAGGGCCTAGCATCCTATGAAGTAGGGTAAGTAGACCTGTAAACTTTTATTTTTAGTTCATATGTAACACTTCATTCACAAGAAGGGAAACTGGCATGTCATTCTGGGCCATAGGTGGGATTTTTTCCATGTTGTTAGGTTGCAAACAACAACTGAAGTCATTAGTCCAATGGGGACTAGAGTGGCTTTTCCCTCCATTCCTAAGGAATTCTGAACCACGGGAATGGCTTCTGGAGATTGAAGGTACATGTTAGAAAAGGATGCTAGCACCTTATTTCTAGATTGAACGTCTACTTAGGCAGCCTCTTATACCTGTTTGAAAAGAGAGTTCCGAAGAGAGAAGGCAGGATACAGAATAAGCATATTGGTAGAGTACCCCACATTTCCATTTGGAGAAATGTGAATTTTCCTGGGTTCTATAGATACTTTCAGTAGATACTTTGAAAGAGAAGCAGGCTTGAGCCATTGTGCTGATACTCAGGGCAAGACAGTGGTTGAGATGATCCTAGAAGCAGAAGGGCAGAGTGGCGGTGAGGAAGAGATTGGGAGGGTTTGGAGTTAAGACAAAGCAATTCCTCCACAATAGGAACTTAAGCAGTAGGGTGGCCCTTTACATATTTTCTGAAGAACTCCCACATATAGCCCTTAAGAAAGCCAATATTATAATACCCAGAGAAGGGTAAGCCAGAGAAGCAATGACACCCAGCAGAAGCCTGCAATCGGGCTCAGTGTGTGTGGTCTGGCTTCCTCTCCCCACCCTAACACTAGAAGAACTAGTAGCAAAAGAGAGAGGGCCTGTCCTTTTTCCAATATAGATCCTAAGTGAGAGGAAAAAGAGGTGAAAGGAAACTCTAAAATATATTAAACTGAGTTTTGTTAAGTCAAAGTTACTGAAATATAACATATACAATAAAAATTATCCTTTTTAAGGTGCATAGTTATGGATTTTAATAAATACTTATGTATCATTTAAATATCTTACAATGTCATATATCAGTTATGCCTCAGTAAAGCTGAAATTTTAAAAAAAATTATCCATCTTGTCATAAAGTATGGTTAACACACAGAAGATAACATGTATGTGCCAAACTGAGAGCATGCCCTTAAGTTACTCATCAATATTAGTATTGTTACATGGATATATATCAAATAATTAAATTACTTCTGTTGTAACCAAAATTTAGAGGTACAGTTCTTTCTTGGTCATAAAAACTGGTATTTCTTTGAGTTATGCTGTTTGCTAATGCTCAGAGTTCATGTCAGATAAGGACTGAAAACTGTCCATTAGATTGAGCAGCAAAAATCGGTCATCTTGATTAGCTAAATCTCAAACTTATGGTGAAAGGAATTAACTTTTTCCTTTATAGAAATAGAAAATGGCATCTAATTATCTGTGGTTAGAGTCTGAACTAATCAGATATATTAAACATTCTAAACTCTTTATTTAATAATTTTGCTCCTAACACCCTTTAATAGCATTTGTTTTACACTTGCATTTTAATTGGCAAACATTGATATTTTTTAGTCAAGGAGAAATATTTAAGTTATCAAAAAACTGAAAAGTCTTGGTGAGTACAAAATATCAATGGGAAATGGTGAAATTATGAGCAAAGTTGGTACTTTTTAAAAATCCTCACCAAGAACATGCTTTTATCGTTCTTAGAGAGAAAGGATGTGAGATATTGATTGATGTGCCCCTATGGAGTTCAAACCCGCAACCTGAATATGTGCCCTGACAAAGAATCAAACCCATGACTCTTCTGTGTAAGGGAAGACACTCCAAACAACTGAGCCACACCAGCCAGGGCCAAAGTTGGCATTTTCTTTTTTTTCTTTTGGGGAAAGGAGGAAGAAACATCAATTGGCACTATGCTATATGTACCCCAACTGACAAACACAGCTGCATCCCAAATACACCCTAACTGGTGACTGAACCCCTGAAACAGGCATGAGTCCTGACTAGGAATCGAGCTGGTGACCCCCCCATATCGACACACCAGCCAGGGCAAAGTTGGTATTTTAAGCTGTGTTTTTAAGATAGAAAGTTTGGCTTTTAGGTTTTTCTTTTTGTGCTTACTTTGGTGGTATTTAATAACTTTTTTAAAAGACTAAAATTGCTGTTTATTTTTTTTAATAAATCTTTATTTTTCATATTATTACATATATTCCTCTCCCACCCCCCATACCTCCCCTCCACCTGATTCCCCACCCCACACCACCCATGCTTCTACCCCCCCACCACTGTCTTCATCCATAGGTGTAAGATTTTTGTTAATCTCTTCCCGAACCCTTTACACCCCCTTTCTCCTGAGAATTGTCCACTCCCCTCTATACCCCTGATTCCATCATATTTACCAATTTATTCTATTCATCAGATTTTTTAATTCACTTGATTTTTAGCTTCACTTGATACATATGTATTTGTTGATCATAATTTTTATCTTTTTTCTTCTTCCTCCTCTTCTTAAAGAATACATTTCAGCATTTCATATAATACTGGTTTGGTGTTGGTGAACTCCTTTTTTCTTGTCTGTGAAGCTCTTTAAATGACCTTCAATTCTGAATGATAGCTTTGCTGGGTAGAGTAATTATTTTTTTTAAATATATTTTATTGATTTTTTTTTACGGAGAGGAAGGAAGAGAGATAGAGAGCTAGAAACGTCGATGAGAGAGAAACATCGACCAGCTGCCTCCTGCACACCCCCTACCGGGGATGTGCCCACAATCAATGTACATGCCCTTGACCGGAATTGAACCTGGGACCTTCCAGTTCGCAGACCGATGCTCTACCACTGAGCCAAACTGGCTTCGGCATGGGTAGAGTAATCTTGCTTATAGGTTCTTGCTGTTCATCACTTTGAATATTTCTTGCCACTCTCATCTGGCCTGCATAGTTTCTGTTGAGAAATCAGCTGACAGTCATATGGCTACTCCCTTGTAGGTAACTAGCTGTTTTTTCTCTTGCTGCTTTCAAGATTCTCTCTTTGTCTTTTGCCCTTGGCATTTTAATTATGATGTGTCTTGGTGTGGTCCTCTTTGGATTCCTTTTGTTTGGGGTTCTCTGAGCTTCCTGGACCTGTAAGTCTATTTCCTTCATCAGGTAGGGAAAGTTTCCTGTCATTATTTCTTCTAATAGGTTTTCAGTATCTTGCTCTCTCTCTTTTTCTGGCACCCCCATAATTTGAACGTTGGTATGCTTGAAGTTGTCCCAGAGGCTCCTTACACTATTCATATTTTTGGATTCTTTTTTCTTTCCCAGTTGGTTGTTTTTTGCTTCTTTGTATTTCAAATATTTGCCTTGTTTCTTGTGATCCTCTAGTCTGCTGTTGGATCTCTGTAAATTATTTTTATTTCAGTCAGTCTATGCTTAATTTCTAGTTGGTCCTTTTTCATATTCTCAAAGGTCTCGCATATTGGCCTTTTTCTAGGAAATTCTTGAAAAGCCTTATAACTGTGGTTTTGAATTCTATATCCAGTCATTTGTTTTCCTCCATTTCCTTCATTTGTGGTCTGTTTCTTTGTCTGTGCATTTTAACTGCTTCCCTGAGTTGATGGAGTGGCTTTGTGTGCAAGGTGTCCTTTGGGCCCAGTGGCTCTGCCTCCCCAGTTACTTGGGTGGGCATTCTTGGTGCAGCCCTTTATGGGCTGCACAGACTTGTTGTAGTTAAGCCTTGATTGTTATTGTTATCACTGGGCAGAGTTGACCTCCAGGCCAATTGGCTGTGAGGATCAGCTCTGTCTACACTGGGAGAGCTTCTGTGCTCAGTTTGGATGGGGCGGGGCCTGGGGACAGAACCAACAGCCTTGGTTTCCTGGTTTGGGTCTGTGTCCCACAGCAATGGTTGCACACACCTCTGAGAGAAAGCTGCTCTCAAGTTTTGCCTGCTGCCATACAGATCAGTTTCTCCCTGAATGAGTGTAGGTAAACAAAGTTTCACCCGGAACAGGAGTATGTGTAGTCAGGAGGCTTTGTTTCCCTCCGGAACAAGAAAGGCAGCCATGTGTTCAACTGCCTGAGCCCTCTGTGCGCACATACGCGCCTCCTCACCTGTCTTCTGGAGTTCCTCTGGGTCTCAGTGCCCTGCAGAAATGGCTGCATGCACCTCCAGAACTAGAGTTCATGCAGTAGGGAGGCCCTGTTTTCTTCTGGAAAGATCAAGGCAGCCACATATCCGGCCACCCAGCCTTTCCTCTCGCTCACATGTCTCTGTGTGTCTTCCGCCATTCCCCTGGGTCTCAGTTCCCTGCAGTTATGGCTGCACACACCTCTGAGAGAAAGCTGCTCTCGAGCCCTGCCCACTGTCAGACAGTCCAGTTTCTCCCCATATGTGTCTGGGTTCCCCGCGCCTCACCGGGACTGGATTTCAGCGCTATGGGGAGCTTTTGTTTCTCTCTAGTTTGAGAAAGCAGCCACGTATTCAGCTGCCCAGCCTTTCCTCTCGTGTGCGCACGTCTCCATGTCCCCACAGTTCTGCACTCCGCAGCTCCTGCATCTCAGTGTCCTTTTTTTTTTTTTTCTTTCTAGTTGTAGAATTTCCACTCAGCTGGCTTTCTGGTAGTTGTGGATGATGTCTTCTTTGTCTTATAGTTGTAGTTTTGAAATTTTTGTGCGAGGCATCAATATAGGTGTCCATCTATGCCACTCTCTTGGTTTCTCACTCTAAAATCGCTATTTAATATTTCAAAACTGTGAAGCAGTGAGTCACAGCTAAAACTCACTCATCTCTGTATTAAGCAAATGCAAACAAATATTTTGTGAACTACTTTTTTGCTAATGGGTTTTGTTCTTTTTCAGATACACCATCAAAGATAATTCCAAAAAGCATACTGAAGTGTGGGATCCTTCTCCAGAAGAAATTATTTCAAATGAAGTAAACAACTTAAATTCTGTGACGGCAAAATCTCTACCTAATGAGAATCTTCAGTCACTTTACAATAAGGAACTGCCTGTGCATATCTGTAATGTAATATCTCCTGAGAAGATTTATGTTCAATGGTTATTAACAGAAAACTTACTTAATAGGTATATGATATAAGGAAAACATATTGCATATGATTTTTTTCTTCTATATTTTATTTCAAATATCTGGAAGTCATAAATGTAGAATTTTATTTTATTTTTTAAAATATATTTTATTTATTTTTATATAGAGAGGAAGGGGGAGAGGGATAGAGAGTTAGAAACATCAATGAGAGAGAAACATCGATCAGCTGCCTCCTGCACACTCCCTACTGGGTATGTGCCTGCAACCAAGGTATATGCCCTTGACCAGAATAGAACCTGGGACCCTTCAGTCCACAGACAGACGCTCTAGCCACTGCTGAGCCAAACTGGTTAGGGCATAAATGTAGAATTTTAAAGGTAGATAAATTATTTCAGCTAAATAGTCTATTTTTACTAGTTAAACATATGCTATTACTATCTTTACTGGCTAACTTCACTATATTAGAATTTATTCATTCCACACATGCTTATTGAGCACCAGTTATTTTATAGCCAGTGTTTGGTTACAGCGATAAAAACACAGACAAGTCTTTGCTTTGTAGAGCTTAAATTCTAGTAGAGGGAGAAACAGTTATAATATATATTCAGGGGTCTTCAAACTTTTTAAAGTAGGGGCCAGATCACGGTCCCTCAGAGAGCTGGAGGGCCGGACTATATGAACTACTAATTCCTACTGTAACACCTCGGCTGCGCTCACTGCCCAAAAAACCTGGCGGGCCGGATCAGACTCCTCTGCGGGCCGCATGTGGCCCGCGGGCCGTAGTTTGAAGACCCCTAGCTGATGGTGATAAAGACAATAGAAAAAATAAAGCATGTAGGGAGAAAGATAATTTTAGAATGATCAAGGAAGACCTTAGAGATGGTGACATTTGAAATGGATCTTAATGGAGGTGAGGGAAGTAAACCATGAAGATATCTGGGGGAAGTTCATATCAGACAGAGGGAAGAGCTAGTTCGAAGACCCTACAGTGGAAATGGTGTGGGTAATCAAGGAAGAAAGGATTCAGTTGGGCTGGAGAAGACATGTGGTCAGAGAATTTTATGTTGTCAGAAAAGGTTTAGAAAGTTAAAATATTTTTTCTTCATGTAGTTTAGAAGAAAAGATGGTAGCTGCTTACGAAAACTCAAAATGGGAACCTATTAAATGGGAAAATGATATGCACTGTGCTGTTAAGATTCCAGATAACAATCAGTGGCGAAGAGGCCAGATCATCAGAATGGTTACAGACACATTGGTAGAGGTAAATGTAGAGTTAAAAATATAGTCATGAAACTAAATGCATTTTGTACTTTTATCCTGGATTTACTTAATCCAATTTTATGAAGCTTTTCATTTGCAAAAATATTTTTTATTATCTTTTCATAGACTTAAAGTTATTGTTTTCATAGGTCTTGCTGTATGACGTGGGTGTTGAACTAGTAGTGAATATTAACTGTTTAAGAGAACTTCAAGAAAACCTAAAGACAATGGGAAGATTATGTTTGGAATGCTCTCTTGTTGATATAAGGTAGTTTTTAGCTGAGTAAATTTTCTCATTATTCAATGTGATTTTAAATATATTTCCTTTGGGATGGGTTCCGGTAAGCTTTAATTATGCTAATATATTTTGAAACTTTCATAAAATCTAGTTAATTTTAAGGTTTTAAAGAGGAGGGAAAGATAAAAATTTGGAGCACATGTATTTTTGTGGTATTAAGGAAATAGAGATAGGTAATTATGACAGGTGTCTTCATAAAATTCAAAATGTTAAATAAATAAAAAACTTGAGGAACCAAGTCAAATAGAAATAAAATGTATTTCATAAGCATAGAATTGTGTGGAAAGCTAAAAATGGGTAAATTACCAAAAAGAGTGACTTAGAGAGGATTCTGGGAAAATAGCATTGTGTATAGTTTTTTGAGTCTACTAGAATCCTGCCATAAATGTAGAGCACAACTAAAATCTGTACAGTCAACACCTGCAGCAAAAATAGGCAGCAAGGCTTCACCTATGAGTTCCCAAATTCAAATAGGTGTGGCAACCGAAACCAACCTGTATGGTGTCAGCAGTAGTATGGGAACATGTGGAGGGAAAGCTGACTGGTTGCCAACAGCTCTGAGAAAAGGAATTAGGAAGAGCATTTCACTGAGGCAAACAGGCCAGTATGAGAACAACAACCCAAACAGAGAAAGCAGTAATGCAGGAGACTTTGTAGTTGAATGTAAGAGACCAGTAATATGCCAGTCCTGTGGTGCTGGAGCTTTCCTAGCTGTGTAAGCTCTCAGCCATCTCAGCTCCCTTCTGTGACCCTACAACTGAGGAAAGACAACTGGGAAAAAGAGCCTGATTTGAGGAAGACAGAAATGGGGTAAAGAAAAGGTACAGATAAAAGCAGGGCCAAGGAGTAGAGGAATATCAAGTATGAGGCCCCATTTTCTGTCACTTTGGGAAAGCAACGCAATAGCTATGAAGCTAAAAAAGCAATATGAACCACTGCTTTCTCCTAAGCACAGGAGATTTTATTTTACTTAAAACATGATCAAAAGCAAGAGTTACAGTTACAAGAGTTCCAAGCAAATTATCATGAGGAAAAAGGACCGGTTGCTTAGTGGTTAGAGCATCAGCTGGTCACCAAAGGGTTGCTGGTTCTATTCCTAGTCAAGGACATATACCTGGGTTACAGGTTCAATCCCTGGCCCTGGTTGGGGCATGTATGGGAGGCAACAGTCAGTGTTTCTCTCAAATTAATGCCTCTCTCTCTCTCTCTCTCTCTCTCTATCTCTATCTCTATCTCTATCTCTATCTCTATCTCTCTTCCTCCTTTCCACTCTCTCTAAAAATCAATAAGAAAAAAAATCCTCTGGTAAGGATTAACAAAAAAAAAAAAAAAGAATAAGGAGCCAAAAATGACATGTTTACAATACAATAAACTATAATCTGACATTTCAGAATGAACTAAAACTTTTTTTTTCATATTAAAGGAAGGTTTATTCCCCAGTAACGAGCAGGACTCATTATGGAGGTAGAGAAATCAGAATTAAAGGAGAAAGGAGGGACCCAACCAGGTTGACTCCACAGAGGGAGATTGAAAAAAAACTTTTTGTAAAGAATAGACACTGTAAAGAACAACATAAAACAATTAGAGAAACTCAGAAATAAGATGTATTACAGAAAAAGCATGATTTGGGGTGGTGAAGAACTAGGGAGGGAGGAGGTGGGTTAGACAAGGTCATTGAGGAGGAAAGGGGGACATGTAGTACTTCAACAAATAAAGATTTTTAAAAAAGAAAAAAAAAGAAAAAGGATGATTTGAAAAAGATAACACTCAGGAAAGAATTTGAAAAGAAAATTCTATAAAAAATGTAGACTAGCCAAAACCGGTTTGGCTCAGTGGATAGAGCATCGGCCTGAGGACTGAAAGGTCCCAGGTTCGATTCCGGTCAAGGGCATGTACCTTGGTTGTGGGCACATCTCCAGTGGGGGGGTGTGCAAGAGGAAGCTGATTGATGATTCTCTCTCATCGATGTTTCTAACTCTCTATCCCTCTCCCTTCCTCTCTGTAAAAAATCAATAAAATATATATTTTTTAAAATGTAGACTAGAAAAAAATGCAAATGTACACTAAACAGTGCCTTAGATAAATACAAGATAAGGACAGATTTTTTAAATTAAAAAAAAAAAATCCAAAGAATTCAAAAGGAAACAAAGATACCTAATTGACAAAAAATAAAAAGACAACATATATGTAATAGGAATTTCAAAGAAGAAAACTAAAAGAAATAGAACCAAATGCTAAAAACCCAATTCAAGAAAGTGTTTCTAAAATAAAAGACAATTTAAAACTATATATTTGAAAGGGAAATCAGGAATGCCAACATTGACAGATTATCTAGTAGTTATTCAACTTTTAAAAGAAGCAAAATCACACTGTCATCACCAACACTTTGTCAGAAGATACTGCAGTAACATTTTTAAAATACTTAAAAGAAAGTGACAGGCTATGAGTTTTATGTCCAACCAAACTGACCTTCAAGACAGACTACAGACAGACTTATAGGACCACTCAGGAGTGTTGTTCCTGAGGAATCTGGAAGAGAACAAGCTTTAGGTAAAAAGACATGAGAGATTTTTGAAATAAGAATTGGTGAGGAACATTACATTTATGTTACCTCAGAACTATGATTAAATTATAATTATTAGGGAAACAGTATAGCATGCAAAGTAAATATATGACACAATTTCAAAAATGAGGGGAGAAAGTAGAGTACCTATGAAAACTTGAATAAACTTTCTGTTTGTCTTATTGGTATTAATTAGGAGTAAATACTTCAAATAAAATGGGGGGAAAGCAAAAAGAGGTTACTAACAATATTGATTTTATATTGGAATTATATTAATATGTTATATAAACAATCAGTAAAATGGTAAGAAAAATGTAATTCACTATCTGTACATAGCATGGCATAGACTTTCAGAGGAACTTCTTCAGAAACACTTAAAACACAGTAAGTTGACTACATTCTTACCAGAATATAACCTAAAAACAAAACAGTAACCCCTCCCTACCCACAATCATCAGTTGTTTTCATTAATCTCAAAGTGGGTTGTAATGATGTGGAATCTATTGTGCATGTATTGTGGGGTAAGTAAAATAGTAATTACGTACATATTGTTAAGAACTGGTGTGGTGTACAGATGATAAAGGTGTAAGATTAAGATTAATTTACCTTGTATTCCTGATTTTGAATTAGAAATATCAACAGAAACTCTTGAGGTGTTTTCATTGTTAAAAACAAAAAAACAAAAACACCTTTTCTAGCCTTATAACATGAAGGCCCAAGTCAAATGAGCTATGCTGATATGCAAATTGAGGCCTACAAATGCCATTTCTCTCAACAGAAATTGATGCTCTTTGGGAAAATGTTCAATTCTAGGTCTGGGGCAGGAAATGTGCAATATGAGCCTAGAATATTTTGTCAAAGCAAAAAGCAAGAAAGCTGTAAATGATTATTGGGATTGTGACAAAAGAATTCGGCCAACCTGAATAACTTTCACTGACCAAAGATGGGATAGTTTGAGCATTATTAGGATAATGGTAATTGGTAAAATATTTGATATGTTTAAATCCCTAAGTATAAAGTGATTTAAAAACAAACACGCACTCGTGCACGCGCGCATGCGCGCGCACGCGCGCGCGCACACACACACACACACACACACACACACACACACACAATCTCATTGGTTACTTTTAGAGGATCTTATGGAATTACCTCATTATTCCGAAAAGTGGTGAATAAGGGAAATGAACTTTTGTCTTGTTTTTCCTATATGATCTACAGTTCAACTTATAAAGTTATTTTTTATATATTTTCCAATTAACAAAGGAAGAGTGATAGCATTAGAATAGCATCATTTATATCCCAAATAAACACAGAAGGGAATCTAGTTCTACTAACATTACAAAAAGAGAATCAGACATTGTGTACTTCCTGTTAGAAGTACACAGTACCACCTATGAATAGTGTTGCTGGGAGGGAAAAATACAAACCTGAATCTGATCAAGAGTCTAGACCTCACTATGAATTGAAAGGAAATACAAGGAACATATTAGACACTGTGGCGATGTAAGCAGCTAAGTTCAGACCATGGAAACTACCAGACAAATGACTTAGTTTCTTCACAGAAAGTTGCAAGGGAAAGAGATGAAAGGGGCAATCACACATGTCAGTCATTCATGATATATGGACTTTTGTTTACCAATTCAATCTTTTGGAAACATCAGGAAAAAAGTAATCACCATCTGAATGGTTTATATTTAAGAACTAGAGGCCTGGTGCATGAAATTCATGCTCCAAGGTCTCTGAGCCCTTGGAGGATGTCCAACTCTGGGCCTAAGCCATCAGTTGGACATCCTTAGCATTGCCATGGAGGTGGGAGAGGCTCCTGCCACTGCTGCCGGCTTCTGGCTGAGCAGCACTCTCCCTGTGGGAGCACACTGACCACCAGGGGGCAGCTCCTACATTGAGTGTCTGCCCCCTGGTGGTCAGTATGCATCATAGCAACTGGTCATTTTGGTTGATTTGCATATTAGCCTTTTATTATATAAGATTATTAAATGTTTTAGATGAGATAATTCTGTGAGTAGGTTTGTTTAAAAATAATCTTTTGGAAATACAAACTAAAATGTTTTTCAAATAAAGCGTTATGTCTGGGACTTGCTTAAAAATAATCAGGGATTAGGGTATGTAAAAGTATAAATGAAATAAAATTAGTCATGTATTTATAATTGTTGAAGCTGAGTGATAGATACATCAGATTTTTTACATTCTCTCTGCTTTTGAATATGTTTGAAAATTATCATAATAACTTTTTAAAGGTGAATTCACCAGATTTTAAAGAAAATACTCAGATAATCTTCAGGTATTGCCAAAACCGGTTTGGCTCTGTAGATAGAGCGTCGGTCTGCGGACTGAAAGGTCCCAAGTTCGATTCCGGTCAAGGGCATGTACCTTGGTTGCGGGCACATCCCCCGTGGGGATGTGCAAAAGGCAGCTGATCAATGATTCTCTCTCATCAATGTTTCTAACTCTCTATCCCTCTCTCTTCCTCTCTGTAAAAAATCAATAAAATATATTTTTTAAAAAGATAATCTTCAGGTATTAAGAAAAATCTATAAATAAGATATAGTTTAAAGATATATAGCAAAATACAGTCTGTTCTGAGTAAATAATTAAAGAGGAAATATTTGATAAAACTCAATATGGCTCTCATAAATCTCAGTGTTGACCCAAATTTTATGGTTTCCCAGGCTAGAAAGGAGCACTTAGCATGTGTCTAATTATCCTCAGACTTCTTTCTGAACAATAAAGAAGTGGCAAGTTCCTGATTCTTAGAGACTTTTTTTCATTGATAAATCCATGGCAATAAAGCTATAGTGTGTTTGTAACAAGAATTATAGAATCTTAGGCTTGGAATCCAACTTAGAGATGTCATGACAGTAATTTCTTTTATATCTGTCCTAGTACATATACATTCAAGACCTGCTTGAAAACTTCCAGTGCTGTGGATCGTATTTACCCTCAAGGGACTTGTCTGTTAGGCAGCTCCAGTTGCTAATATCTCCTTACGCTGCGTTGCACTTGGTCTCCTCATGTCTTCCACACATCCTTATTTTGTCTCACAAACAAACCTCTTGACTCTTCTAAAGGTCGATACCACATTCCATAAGGCTGTCTTTTCTTCCAGGCTACTACAATTTTGTCAAATAATCTTAAAATAACATGATTTTTAGATTTTTCCTGCTTCTCCAAATGTTTTCTGGTTTAAGTTGGAAGAATTATTTCAGATACATTCTGAGCAGTTCTTACTAAAACTATAAATGTGATTTTTTTTTCAAATATATTTTATTGATTTTTTACGGAGAGGAAGGGAGAGGGATAGGGAGTTAGAAACATTGATGAGAGAGAACATCTATCAGCTGCCTCCTGCACACTCCCTACTGGGTATGTGCCTGCAACCAAGGTACATGCCCTTGACTGGAATTAAACCTGGGACCCTTCAGTTTGCAGGCTACTACAATTTTGTCAAATAATCTTAAAATAACATGATTTTTAGATTTTTCCTGCTTCTCCAAATGTTTTCTGGTTTATGTAAAAGTTTTCCTGCTTCTCCAAATGTTTTCTGGTTTATGTAAAAGGGTATGTAAAAGTATAAATGAAATAAAATTAGTCATGTATTTATAATTGTTGAAGCTGAGTGATAGATACATCAGATTTTTTACATTTTTTACACGCTCTATCCAATGAGCCAAATTGGTCAGGGCTAAATGTGATTCTTTTCATTACATTTGGTTATCATAGTGTATTTCAATTTGTATTTTTTGGACGTGAGTTAAATTGAATTTCTTAAGCAGTTTTCATTGAACTTGCATAGATCTTGTGAAGATTAGTAAAGAGCCCAGTGATCTGAGTCGTAACTCCATTTTACTTTGTTTTACAATGATAGTATAGAAACTTCCAAGCACATCAGTCTCTTATTTGTTGACTGTCAGAATTATAATGCCCCACTTCCCCCAAAGAAGGAGATAGTGCCAGCTGAAACAAATCAGAGTTTACAACCAAAGACCCAGCACTGACCTGGAGGGCAAGCTAGGCTTTGATGTCTTTACATGGGCTTTCCAAATAGAGGGGCTTCATAGGAGTGACACTTTCTCTTATTTGCTGGAACTTACTAGGAAACTATAGCTTTCTATACACTTATCAGGGGTCTTCAAACTACGGCCCGCGGGCCACATGCGGCCCGCAGAGGAGTCTGATCCGGCCCGCCAGGTTTTTTGGGCAGTGAGCGCAGCCGAGGTGTTACAGTAGGAATTAGTAGTTCATACAGTCCGGCCCTCCAGCTCTCTGAGGGACCGTGATCTGGCCCCCACTTTAAAAAGTTTGAGGACCCCTGATAAATCATTCGTGTGTTGTTGTTGTTTTCACCAAAATACAGTTTTACATTTATTCCTGTCAGATTTCATCTAATTGGTTTTGAAATTCAAATATTGTTTTTTTACATCTAGGCTATCCTTTCCCATTCATTATTTGTAAATTTGAAAGCGTATCTCTATGTCAGGTTATAGTTTGCAGTTTGTGGGCCAGATCCAAGTAATGTGCGTCGTGTATTTGGCCTACAGAAAGATTTTAAATTTTTGAACTATTTATCAACGTTTTCTTTAAAAACAAGTGCCACAAAAATATTTGGATTTCTAGCTCCTGTTGACAAAAATCAGAATAGTTAGTCACTGAAGCAACAATGTTGCCAAAAAACGAATTGGCCTTCCTTGCAGAGGTTAGTCATTAGCTATTGCTAGGTAAGACTTATCTACTGTTCACTATGGGATAGCAGATCCATCTTTAATTAAAGCCTGTGGGGGGATCATTTTCTTGGCGCTTTGGTGTACTACCTGCAGTTAACCATTATGCAGGGAAGCTCATAATTTGGGATTATAGCATTTTCTCCCTAATTTGAAGCAAATCCATCTAGCCTATTGCTGTTACTTGGCTGAAAGATATCCTATCTAATAAAGAGATAATATGCAAATTGACTATCACTCCAGCACACAAGATGGCCACTCCCATGTGGTCAAAGTTGGCTACCCCCATGTGGACACAAAATGGCCTGCAGGGTAGGACTGTTAGCTGTGACCAGGCCGGCAGGGAAGAGGAGGTAGGGGCAATTGGGCCAGCAGGGGAGCATTTAGGTGTTGCTCAGGCTGGAAGGGAAGTGGTTTGGGGGTGATCAGAGTGGCAGGCAGAAGCAGTTAGGGGCAACCAGGCTGGCAGGTAGGCAAGCGAGCAGTTGGGAGCCAGCAGTCCTGGATTGTGAGAGGGTTGTCCCAGATTGGAGAGGGTGCTGGCTGGGCTGAGGGACACACACCCATGCACAAATTTCATGCACCGGGCCTCTAATATATATATATCTATAAACACACACACACACACACACACACACACAATGTGTGTGTACATTTTTCAGATATGAGCACAAATAGGAATAGTACAAATCTGTTAAAAATAAATAAATAAATAAAGCTAAATATCCCAAAACCCTTTCAATCCTATATAATAAAAGGCTAATATGCAAATGGTTGTTATGCCTTCACGTGTAATGACTAATCAGCAGGAGGCTGCACGTACAGCAGGTGGGTGCAGGTGAGTGGGGCTGCATGTGCAACCTGTCACCAGGAATTGCATGGAGCACCTCTCGTCCCTCCCAGGGGCGGCTGCAGCTCACCTCTGCCGCTCAAAAATGGCACTGCTCCCGCCGGCTCCTGCAGAAGCAGCATGGTTCCCACAAAAGCATCAAGCAGCCGATTTTGTGCACTGGGCCACTAATGTTATAAAAACCTAATGGACCATTTAAAGTTACTGGTTTATCCAACCTCTTTTATCTTATCCACAAGGAACAATCTCATCATTGGAATAGAGGGATAAACAAAAGGCTATGAAATGGGGAAGAAAATAAACAAATCCATGTTTAAATTAATTTCTTACTACATATGCAGTTGATTCAAATACATATGTACCTGGTGGTCATTTTTCTGTGTCCTATGCTGTTACAAAACAAGTTGTCATTTTTTGTTTTAGACCAACTGGTGGGAGTGACAAGTGGACAGCAACAGCTTGTGACTGTCTTTCATTGTATCTAACTGGAGCTGTAGCAACTATAATCTTACAGGTGTGCAGTGGGGTTCCAATAGATATGTACTAATATTTCATTGATGTTTTTTACATTTCATGTATTTTCTTGTTGACAAAATAACAGCAATTTGATTTTTATTTGCAAACATTCTTGGTCTCATTTTAAGATATAATACCTGTGGATGAGGACAATGGGGGGTGGGGAAAGGGCAGAGGGTGGGGTGGGAACCTGGTGGAGGGGGAAAAATGAGGAACTTTTGTAACAATATGAACAATAAAGATTTATTTATAAAATAAAATAAAAATAAGATATAATACCTGTTTGGTAATAGATGTAACATAAATGACCATATGAATGAATCAAAGCATTTAATATTCTTGAGTTAATAATTTACATGCTACAAAGCAATTTATGTATGCTAGAGTATATTTTTGAAGCCTTTTGATATTCTTTCAAACTGGAAACTTTACTTGGGCTTCTAATGAACTCAGGTAAACTATTGGGTCGGCAGCTAAGTAATTGCGGATTTTTTAAAGAAAAAGACAATTTTTTCATGGAACTAAATAACTTTATTCTGTAATGTATTGCCCATTTTGATCAATGACCTTTTGCCATCTTTCAGGAAGCATCATAATCCCACGTTCAAAAAACTTCTGGTTTTTATTAGCAAAAAACTGAATCAGGTACGATTTGACATCATCATCATTATTGAAATTTTTACCATTCAAGGAGTTTTGTAAAGATCGAAACAAAAAGTAATCAGATGGTGCAAGGTCAGGACTATATGGTGGATGTGGCAAAACATCCCAACCAAGCTCCATTAATTTTTGCCGAGTGACCAAAGATGTGTGTGGCCTTGCATTGTCATGATGGAATACAACACCTTTTCGATTTGTCAATTCGGGCCGCTTTTCTTCAACTGCATTGTTTAATTTCATTAGTTGTTCAATGTAGACATCAGAATTGATCGTTTGGTTGGGTGGTAAGAGTTCAAAGTAGACAATTCCTTTGTAATCCCACCAAACTGATAACAAAACCTTCTTTTGATGAATATCAGCTTTTGATGTTGTTTGAGTTGGTTCACCTGGCCTGCTCCACGATCTTTTCCGCTTGATATTGTTGTAAACAACCCATTTTTCATCACCAGTTATCAGTCGTTTTAAAAATGGATCATTTTCATTACGTTTCTTTAGCAAATTGCAGCTGATAATGCGTTGCGTTAACTGTGATTCTTTCAGTTCGTGAGGAACCCATGTATCGAGTTTTTGAACATAGCTAAGTTGTTTTAAGTGATTTTCAATGCATGTATGTGATACATGAAGCTTCTCTGCAATCTCACGTGTTGTACTGTGACAGTCCGAATTGATTATTGCTTTGATTAGGGCGTCATCAACTTCAACTGGACGACCAGAGCGTTTTTCATCTTTGAGTGAAAAATCACCAGGACGAAATTTGGCAAACCAATTTTGACACTGCCGTTCTTTTAAGGCTTTGTCACCATAAACAGCACATAACTTTTTATGAGCTTGCGATGCGTTTTCCCTTTGCGGAAATAAAAAAGCAAAATATGACGAAAATGTTCCTTTTGATTTTCCATTTTTCAACGAACGCCAAACGAAAACTACAAAACAGATCAAAAAACTTTTTTTACTGATTAACAGCTGAATAGCCAACTATCAAATAACAAAATGTGTTTTACATTTGTACTACGTCTGCAAACTAAAAATTCAACTGAAGCCATATATGTGTGAAACCCGCAATTACTTAGCTGCCGACCCAATATTTCATAAAAAGTGGGTGTGTAGGTATGGATTTGAGAAGAGTGTGTGTGTGTGTGTGTGTGTGTGTATGTGTATATATATAACATTAAAAAATACTCTGCCTCCTTTACATTTTCTAATACCTTTTATTGCATTAATAATCAGAATTTTCATATATAAGTAATTTTCCCATGTTGCTTTTGTTTCTGTATGTACTTTCTTCATTTTTATGATTTATATTAAACAAAATATGTTTTGTAGTTCTTTTGCTTTTTATAGTAAAAAAAAAAGCCACAACTGGAAAAATATATTTCAATCTATAATTTGTAGAGTTCTGGAGAATAGAGAACTTATAACTGATGGTGTAACGCTTCCCACCCTTCCCACCCCCCTCTCTGGGGGGGAGTACTTGCCTGGGAATTTCCTTTAGAGCTTGGAGAAATGTGTAAGAAATGCCTGTGAAAAGTGTATTGTGTAGCTCTGGCCAGCATTGCCCAGTGGTCAGAGTCAGCACGTGCACTAAAGGGTGTCAGATTTGATTCCTGGTCAAGAAATTTCCGGGCCGAAACCGGTTTGGCTCAGTGGTAGAGCGTTGGTCTGCAGACTGAAAGGTCCCGGGTTCGATTCCGGACAAGGGCATGTACGTTGGTTGCGGGCACATCCCCAGTAGGGGGTGTGCAAGAGGCAGCTGGTTGTGTTTCTCTTTCATTGATGTTTCTAGCTCTCTATCCCTCCTCCTCTCTGTAAAAAAATCAATAAAATATATTAAAAAAAAAATTCCTGGTTGCAGATTCCATATCTCTCCCCTCTCTTCTCCTCTCCTCTCCCTTTCTCCCCTCTTCCTTCCCCTCCCTCCCTCTTCCTCCTTCCCCTCTTTCTCCCTCCTCCCCCGCCTCCCTCCCTCGCTCCCTCCCTTCCCCTCCCTTTCTGGGTTGCAGATTCCATATCCTCTCCTCTCTCCCTTTCTCACCTCCTCCTTCCCCTCCCTCTCTCCCCTCCCCCTCCCCCTTCCCTCTTCCTCCCTCCCTCCCTCATCTCCTTCTATCCCTAGCCCTCACACCCCCTCTCCCCACCTCCCTCTTTCCCCTTCTCCTCCTCTTCTTCCTCCCTCTCACTCTTTGTGCTTAGAGGGCTTCCCTAAATAGAGAAACATATCTTCGGGAGAGGATTAACAAACAACAAAAAAAGTATATTGTGTAGAAGATTTCATTTTTGTGTCTCACACTTAGTCTGCTCTTAAACCACTAGGAAAACGACACGACATGGCCATTACCTGTGAAAATTTTTTGCAGAAATGAAAAAGGAGAGCGTGTTGATGTCTCCAAATATTTGATTAAAAAGGGCTTGGCCTTGAGAGAAAGGAGGTATGGACTTTCTTTTTTCTTTTCTTTCTTTTTTTTTTTTTTTTTTACATCAGTTTGTGATGAAGGCTTCTTATTTACCTGTATACTTTCATGTCTGTGTGCTTTCAAACCTAAATTGCATCTTGTTTGCTCTTTAAAATTATATATAAAATAATCCCAAGAAGCCAGCTCAGAAATAGATTCCTTCATGATTGCCAATTCTTTTATTCAACCCCATCAGCTCTTGCATATTTAAATCTCTTTTTAAACTGACATGTTTGCTTCTCTACTTTCCCCTTTGCTTTGGCATTTATACTCCAAACCAAAGGAAAGGAGATAAGCCGATGGTATAACGGGTACCAGATCTGTACCCTTTGGCTTCATTGGCTTAGACAGAAATGTTTAAGCTTTATGTTGACAATTCTGGTATACACCAAAAATGTGTTTTTGTGAAACAGAAATGGGTAACAAATAATGTAATTGAACAATATTTACATTTAAAGATCCTTTCAGGTACGTCTTTCGTAGTTAAAGTACTTTTGGTCCATAGCGAGAATGATCATGATATTGCAAAAGCCCTAGTTTCCTTTACTCTCTCTCCTTCTAGATGTAGAGGTCTATGGAAATTATTGATGTACTAGAGGCCTGGTGCACAAAATTCGTGAGGGGGGTCCCTCAGACTGGCCTGAACCCTCTTGCAATCCAGGACCTCTCAGGGAATGTCTGACTGCAAGTTTAGGCCCAATCGCCCCTAACAACTCACCTGCCTGCCTGATCACCCCTACCTACTCGCCTGCCTGCCTAATCACCCCTAACTACCTCTGCTTGCCTGGCTGATCACCCTAACCACTTTGCCAGCCTGCCTGATCGCCTCTAACTACTCACCTGCCTGCCTGATCGCCCCTAACCCTAAGCTACAGCAGCTTTGTTTGGAAGGACATCCGGAATGACGTCCAGAAGGTTCAGCTGTTCAGTCTAATTAGCATATTATGTAGCCACTTTGTACTATGCATGGCCAAATCTCTTTTTTTATACTATATTATTAAATGTTCTCTTATTTGAACTTCCTTATGAAATGGACAATGAAAAATCAGAAATGAAATAGGTCATAAGGTGGTTAGCCATGCCGGCTAGGTGCTAACCTAATGCTGGGTAGAGGCCCACAGCTGCTCCTGCATCTTTAGTCCCACGTATGTCTCTTCTGGCTCACTGACTTTAGACTAAAGCAATTCCTGATAAAGAAATGTTAAAGTGAACATGCTGGGCAAGTTAATATCACTGATAGATAGCATCTGCTTTTATGGAACTGAAACTACCAGCTGTCTCAAGGCTGAGGATTGTAAGAGAGCTGTGGGAGGTGTGAAATCATGTAACTTTATCAATGCTTATTTCCTTTTAAAAGAAAATACAGGAAAGTAGATGAAACAAAAATCTTCTA
This sequence comes from Pipistrellus hanaki, assembly GCF_964339955.1. Taxonomy (NCBI): domain Eukaryota; kingdom Metazoa; phylum Chordata; class Mammalia; order Chiroptera; family Vespertilionidae; genus Pipistrellus; species Pipistrellus hanaki. Next base: position 96,870,298 of record NC_140505.1, read on the forward strand.
TAAATTCTGCTAATATAAGCAATGCTAATATCCCCTTCTAGAATTCTTCTTTGTAAGCATACTTTTTTATAATTGTAAGGGAATAACAGGAAATTTAAAAATGGAGTGTGTATAGCATATTACCATTAACATTTAATCTGAATAGTACTATATTTTTAAGAGACTTATATTATCTTTTGTGTTATTTTATGAATGTTGATAACTTGCCACGTATATATGTGAACTAAATTAGAACCAACGTGAAGGTGTTGTATTTCCTATTGACATCTACTTGACTTAACTTAAGATGTATTTATGAGATTTGAATAGAGAATAGCATGTAATATGAGATTATAAAACATTTAAGTGAAATCATTACTTTTTTATTATGCTCATTCATAAAGTAATTTTCATCATAACTTAAAATTATGTTCCTTTTCAAGTGACAAATTAGACTAGACTACAGCAAATTTTATATTAGAAGGATTCTGTTTATATAGTTTTCTCCAGAACTTTTTATTGCTCGTGTTTAGATATATTCTTTTTTTGGATGTTACAGAATTAATAAATTAGATAACAGCCATTCATTATCTGAGAAGTCTCTGGAAATCCCCCTGAAACAAGAAGATTCAATGGTTACTAAGTGTATTAAAATTAACTTTGACCCTGACAAAAAAGCTGCTGATATTATCAGTGAACACAGGGTGTCTGCATTTAAGGAGAACATTCTAGAACCAAGAACATCTGGATGCTATAAACCACCAGTTATTCCTAATATGAAAGTATTTGAGGCAGTAGTCAGTTGCATTGGTGATGATGGAACAGTATTTGTGGTGCCTAAGTTGTCAGGTAAGATCTTTTATGTTATGTAGGGATTTATCAGTATAAGTCCTAGTTAGTAAAATAGACATGAGTTGAAATACTTTGGACAGTATTTAACCTCTTCCAACCTCATTTTTACTGGGGTTTTGTGAGGGTTAAATGAAATAATATATGCAAAGTGCTTTTCACAATGCCTAGCACATAACAACCATTTATTGAGACATTGGAAATAGACATTAAACTTAAAATAAGCCTGGGGGTGGTTCCAGGTTCCACACATCTTAAGGGGGTAATTATTTTAAAAGGTACCTATGCAAGTTTGGAGGCTCTAAGAAAAAAGAATATAAAATTTTATATTCATTTAGAATGTGAAAAGAAATTACCACAAATTACTAGAGATTTGGGGCCTTTTGAGAATGAATATTCAGGCTTTTCTGAGATCTCCTTAAGCTTATGTTCAAGTTCTTCCTTTCTACAACCTGGTCATGTCCAGAATCTTATATAATAAAAGCCTAGATCATGTCACACGACACTCTCACGCAACATCATCACAAGGTGGCCACCACAAGATGGTCGTGTGCACAGCGGAGGAGGAGCCCAGTGACTGCTCCATGCAGTGAGGCCTGGAGGCCCACAGCTCGGCTAGAAGGGGAGCATTTAGGGGAAATCAGGCAGGCAGGCAAGCGGTTAGGAGTCAACGGTCCTACATTGTGAGAGGGATGACTGACTGCCAGCTTAGGCCCAATCCCAGCTATTGGGTCTTAGCTGGCAATCAGACATCCCCTGAGGGGTCCCGGATTGGAGAGGGTGCAGGCTGGGCTGAGAGATTCCCCCCATCCCAAGCACGAAATTTTGTGCACTAGGCCTCTAGTACTCTATAATTCCCAACAACTCTAGCATGACTTAATCTCTTTTAGTTCCATAGCAAATCTACCTATGGATAAGGTGATGGTGGCTATGAATTTGTTTAAATTTTTCTTTGATTTGTTGATCTCCTAAATATTATTTTTTAATTTGAAAAAACAAATCTGTGTAGGTGGCTATTCTAGAGGCAAGAAACCCTTCTAGAAGATGTGAACAATGTTTGAGATCTCTAGCACTAGTAGTTAATCCAGACATGTGTAAATAGTCATAGTTAAAACTTGACTATAATGTGCTAGGCAGTGTACTACACACTTAACATCTATTGCCCCACAATCCTGATAATGCAGGTGAGCACTATTACATCCAGTTCACAGAAGAACAAACAGATTTGGGGGGTAAAGGAACTACCGAGATCACTCAACTAAAGTGGTAGAACTATTAAAGAAACTAATTTCGAGCCTGTATTCTGTGCTGTTAGTTATAGGGATATGTATTTATTCTGGAAATAATAGGTCATTTGGCAATAAATAGCATTAGAATTTTAATTTTATATCCTAACATTGTGCTGTATCTCAGCATCAAGTAATAATACATAACTATTTTCTATTTTACTTAGATATGCTAACAAAATACAATAACATCTTAAAGGAGTTCCTTTATATTATGCTCTCTGGTACATAACTAGTTTTTCATGATTCTTGCACTCCCAAAAGAATACTTATACTTACAACTAGAGAGCAGAATAATTCTTTACATGCTATTAGTCAGTGATATGTTTTGAAACATATAGAAGCTAGTGACTGGATTATTTTTATTAAAGCTCTTATATGTAGTGACTGATTTTTAATTCTTCATAATATTATCTAAATGATAAAATTATTAAAGGTTAATGATGACTTCATTTAAAAATGGTAAGAATTTTCCTAAATACTTTCTATTTTTAATATTTTTTTAGAATTTGAGTTAATAAAAATGATGAATGAAATTCAAAGTAATTTAAAATGCCTTGGTCTTTTGGAGCCTTATTTCTGGAAAAAGGGAGAAGCCTGTGCAGTAAGAGGATCAGACACTATGTGGTATCGAGGCAAGGTAATCGAAGTCGTCGGTGGCACTATCAGGGTAAGTCTGATATTCTTTTGTAACTATTTTAAAGCTTAAATGCTGTAACATTCAGTGGTCTTTTAAATCTAAATACATGGAAGTTTGATTTTAAAAAAAAAAAAAACTTTTTTTAATGCATTCATTCCTAAAGGAAGACTGGTCTAGTATTACATATTTATTCATCATAAGACTTTTTGTTTTTATTTTTTATTTGTTTTTTATTTTCTTGTGTGTGTGTGTGTGTGTGTGTGTGTGTGTGTGTGTGTGTGTAAGTATACTTATTAACCTGAATAACCAAAAAATATTTCCAGGTAGAGATTGGCCACTAGTACTTTAATGGTACCACTTATTTGTCATTGGAAGCTCTGTTTGTATACATGATGTCAAGTAAAAACAGCTTGTTTTTGCCGAAACTGGTTTGGTTCAGTGGATAGAGCGTCAGCCTGTGGACTGAAAGGTCCCAGGTTCGATTCCGGTCAAGGGCATGTATGTTGGTTGCGGGCACATCCCCAGTGCGGTGTGTGCAGGAGGCAGCCGATCGATGTTTCTAACTCTCTATTCCTCTCTCTTTCTCTCTGTAAAATATCAATAAAATATATATATTTTTAAAACAGTTTGTTTTCTAGTATATTGCATATTCCCTTAGCAAATTCATTTACCCCCCAGCTAATTTGCCTTACCAGGATACTTTCAGAATACTGAGATATAGCACTTGAATTTCACACAACAGCTTTAGAAAGAGCTGTATACTTGGAAAAAAATATGTATATAAAAAGATACATAAGAATACTTACTTTTCAATAATGTATTTACAAAGCAAAGCAACTAAATCATGAGCCATTCAAGCACTTTAAAATTTCAATTTTAGGAGGGGAGGAAATTTTCCTTTTTATTTTCACTGGGTTTATCATCTATTTGAAGATGATACCTAATAGTTATATAGCACTCCTGGTTTTATAATATTCTTTCACATATGTGCATTTATGTTTGTAGACATAGGTTATTTCCATTTTACTAATAGGAAAATTGAAATTTAGCATTTTATTTCTAAATTTCTTATCTAAATCTTGTGTTTTTTTCTGCAAGCTTTAAATAGTTTCAATAGAAATAAGGAGGTTTCAAATTTGGGGTGAGTATTTAAGTATATGAATACTTACAGCTTCGTGTATTTATATGTACATGAGTTCATTTTCACATACATTTGAATTGTTTAGATAACCCCTTTTTAATACAAAAGTGAACTGAAATTGACTTTTACTAATTTATTATAATTCATGAATTTTATATATCTGGAATCAAAGTAAAAAGATGGTGGTAAATTTATTTTTTCTGTTTTTAAAATTAATTTCAAAGTATTTTAATACTTTAATCATCACTTTTATTTTTCTGTGGTCATTTTACCTTTCAAGTGTACACAATACACTTTTCATTCCTTAACCTGATATCTTTTTTCTTTTTAAAAAATCTTTATTATTCAGATTATTACAGATATTCCTCTTTTCCCCCCTTCCACCCAGTTCCCACCCCACTCCAGGCCTCCTCCTCTACCCCCGCCCCCGCCACTGACCTTGTCCATACATGTAAGCTCTTTGTCCAGTCTCTTCCCGCACAGCCCACAACCCTTTCCCCCCTGAGAATTGTTAGTCTGCTCCCTTTTCATGCCCCTGATTCTATTACATTCACCAGTCTGTTTTGTTCATCAGATTTTTTATTCATTTGATTTTTGGGTTCTCTTGTTGATAGATATGTATTTGTTGTCACTTTGTTCATAATTTTTTATCTTTACCTTTTTCTTCCTCTTCTTAGAGACTATCCTTCAAACATTTCATATAATACTGGTTTGGTGGTGATGAACTCCTTTAGCTTTTTCATGTCTGTGAAGCTCTTTATCTCACCTTCAATTCTGAGTTATAGCTTTGCTGGGTAGAGTAATCTTGGTTGTAGGTTCTTGCTATTCATCACTTTGTATGTTTCTTGCCACTCCCTTCTGGCCTGCATAGTTTCTGTTGAGAAATCAGCTGTACTCCCTTGAAGGTACTCCCTTGAAGGTAACTAACTGTTTTTCTCTTGCTGCTTTTAATATTTTCTCTTTGTCTTTTGCTCTTGACATTTTAATTATGATGTGTCTTGGTGTGGTCCTCTTTGGATTCCTCTTGTTTGGGGTTCTCCAAGCTTCCTAGACTTGTAAATCCATTTCTTTCACCAGGTGGGGGAAATTTTCTGTCATTATTTCTTCAAATAGGTTTCAATATCTTGTGCTCTCTCTTCTGGCACCCCAATAATTCGGATGTTGGTAAGTTTGAAGTTGTCCCACAGGCTCCTTACACTATCTTCATATTTTTGGATTCTTTTTTCTTTTTGCTTTTTTTCGGTTGGGTGTTTTTTGCTTCTTCATATTTCAAATCTTTGACTTGATTCTTGGGATCTTTTAATCTGCTGTTGAATCTCTGTGTATTATTCTTTATTTCAGTCAGTATATGCTTAATTTCTGATTAGTCCTTTTTTATATCCTTGAGGGTCTCACTAGATTTCTTGAAGGTTTCTAGAAGATTCTTGAGTAACCTTATAACTGTGGTTTTGAACTCTATATCCAGTAGTTTGCTTTCATCCCATCCATTTCTTTCATTTGTGACTTGTTTCTTTATGTCTGCATTTTGGCTGCTTCCCTGTGTTTGTTTCTATGTACTGTATAGCTGCTAAGTCTTCTTGAGTTGGTAGAGTTGCTGTGTGTGGTAGGTGTCCTATAGACCTAGTGGCTCAGCCTCCCTAGTCACCTGAGGTGGATGTTCTTGGTGCACCCCTTTCTTCGCTGTTTGCACAGTCTTGTTGTAATTAATCCTTGATTAATATTCTTTAAGCCTTTTAATATTCTCTATCCAGCAAAAGCTATCATTCATATGAAATGCTGAAGGATAGCCCCCTTCCACCTAAGTCATGGCACTCGAGTCACCACATGGAGATGCAGTGAGTGCAGCCAGATGCTGAGGACACCTCTGGGCTGCCCAGCAGCACCACATGGAAGCCGGACAGGCAGCATGCTCTCTCCCAGCCAGCCTTGCATACTGGCTCCTTCACAAACCCACGGGAAGTCCGGCCGGCCCCTGCGGTCCCAGCGGCTGCAGCCTGGCTCACCCATAAGAGGCCACGTGGGTGTGGGGCAAGCTCCTTGTGGGCACCCATCACCTAAGTACAAGGGCTTCCCTGGTGCACAAGCCCTGTTGTCATGGGGGAGAGTAGCGGGGAGTGAGAGCGAGCTCAGCAGATACCCCACATTCTCATCGCACCTCTGTCCCCATCACCCTCGCCCCCAGGTAGCCAGTGAGAGGTCACAGTGAATTGCTCACACTCGCCATGTTTTGAACTTTCCCCTGGTGGTCAGTGCATGTCATAACAAGTAGTTGAACTCTCGGTCTCCCAGTCTTATAATTGCCCAAGGAGCAATTTACATATTAGGCTTCTATTATATAGGATTACTGACTGTATTTCCTATGCTGCACTTTACACCTCTGTGATGTATTTTATTTTTAAAATGCTGATTGCCAAGGCAACCCAAGAAGGAAGCATTGCATAGAGTTTCACAAACTGTGAGATTGTTTGAGAAATATTGAGAATTTGAGAAATACTCCTTTATTAAATGTAAATCAGTACTTCTAACATTTTGGTGGAGGGGGGAACAAAACAAAATTTAAAAATTATTTCTGCAAAATTTATTATTCTCAAGGAATTTGTAAATCTAGTAAGAACCAGTTTAAAAAAAAAAAAAAAAAAAAAAAACCAGCCCTAGCTGGTTTGACTCAGTGGATGGAGCATCAGCCTGCAGATTGAAAGAGTCCCAGGTTTAGCCGAAACCGGTTTGGCTCAGTGGATAGAGTGTCGGTCTGCGGACAGAAAGGTTCCGGGTTCGATTCCGGTCAAGGGCATGTATATTGGTTGCAGGCACATCCCCAGTAGGAGGTGTGCAAGAGGCAGCTGGTCAATGTTTCTCTCTCATCGACGTTTCTAGCTAGCTATCCCTCTCCCTTCCTCTTTGTGGAAAATCAATAAAATATATATTTTTTTAAAAGAGTCCCAGGTTTGATTCCCGCTAAGGGCACACATCCGATTTGCAGGTTCAGTCCCTAGTAGGGGGCCTGCAGGAGTCAGCCAATCAATGATTCTCTCCCATCATTAATGTTTCTGTCTCTCTTTCCCTGCCCCTTCCTCTCTGACATCAATAAAAACATATTTAAAAAATACTCTGGTTTATGTGTAAGAAAAAAATTTAGACAGTAATACCCTGTAGGATGAGGAGATATGATGTTGCTTTTTTTCTGATTATTCAAGTCCAGATTTAGATAACTTTTTAATATATATATTTTTTAAAAGAACAACAGGAGTTTCTTCTGTCCCGTGATTTTACAATAATAGTAAATTTTAAATAGAAACTGCATTTGTCCTATTTCAGGTACAATATTTAGATCATGGACTCACTGAGAAGATCCCACAATGCCATCTCTACCCTATTTTGCTATATCCTGACACACCCCAGTTTTGTATTCCTTGTCAGCTCTATCATACCATACCTGTGAGTAAACAGTAATTTGTAGCATGATTAATTTTTAAATATTATTTTTTATTAACAATAATTTTCTAGAAATTAGCATGTAATTTGAAATCCCTTTTATTTGTAACAAAAATAATAAGATATTTAATATGACAGCTAACAGGATTTCATGAAGAAAACTACAGAATTATACTGAATGATTTAAAAATATCTGAATAAGTAAAGAGACATAATATCTTCATAGATGGGAAGGCATAAATTTGTAAAAATGTGTTACTCCATCAAATAAAATTTTAATAGATTAGAAGCTGGAAGTCAGATGAAGCTGGAAGTCAGATAAAGGAGTGTGTATTATCTTTTGCTATATAAAACTAAGCTGAAACTTGTGTTCCAAATTAACAGTAAACTTTTAAAATATATATATACAGTTTCTGTGGTCAGAGATTAGGAATAGCTTAGTTTGCTGGTTTGGCTCAGGGTTCCTGGTGGTTTTTCAGTCAAGATGTCACTAGAAGTGCCATCGTTCCAGGGACTGCCGGGTGCAGGGTCCACTTCCACGTGGCTCACGGGCATGGTGTTAGCAGGAAGCAGGGAGCCCAGTTCCTTGCTCTTAACATGTGAAAAATAACGATCACTGATCTGTAATAAAACACATTGTAGGCATTATACATATTGTCAAGCACCACACTGGCATATTGGCCTTTTCAAAAACACATAAAATGCTTTAAGTGAGTATGATGGTAGAAGCTCAGACAAAAACTAGTTTCCTAAGATCATTTCTATCATACACCCATGATATTCTCTAAAACTGCTTATATATTTTGTACTACTCTCTAATGATATGTGTTTTTTGCTACTTTTGATGTATCTTCATTTACTTCATGAATTATTTTGTGAAAGTGTGAGAAAAATCTGAGTTTATTTCTCCCAAATAGGTTGGGAGTGTCTGGCAACCAGATGCAATAGAACTCCTTCAGGAACTGCTTTCAAAGAGAGAGGTGGAAATTCACATTATGGTAATTTGTACTTAAAGCATATATCATTGATTTAAATTATTTGCCATAAAGTTTTACAAGTAACATAATTTGAGGGGTCTTTTTATGTTGAACGATTTCCCTATGTGAATATAAATTACTCATTAATATAAAGAAGTTATTACTATGATTTCTGAGAACTTTTATAAGCATTAGAATCAGTAATATGGAAGATTTTATATTAACGACGTATTTTTATAACAGGCATCAATATCAAAGAATGAGAGGCATTTAAAAATACACATGGTAGTTTTCAGGGCAGTGTTACTCATGGAACTCTGTGCTCAAAGACCTTCTCCAGTCAGGGAAACAACTAGACACCAGCTATAAGCCCAGGAGCTATATACTACGAAGTCACTTGGCTGGTAAAATGAGTAAGTACATAGGGACTTAGTGATGTTGAGAACTGAGGTAGCCCTTGAAGAAAAGATAAGAAAGTTCTCCCGACCAGGAAAATGGAATGCACCAGGAAGCATAGAGAGAGAAATGGACGTGGCACATTTTTAGGAAGTAGTAAACTGTTTGGCTAGAAGAATAGAGGTTTCATGAGAAAAAGTAGTGGTGAATAAGATTTAAGAAAGGTAGAGGTCAGTCCGTGGGGCCCCATCAAAGGTTTCTAAGCAGTGAGGTAAGAAGATTAATCTGCAGCTGTGTTTAAAGATTCCAGTAGAAAGATACAAAACTGTAAGGAGAGTATTTCTGTATGAAAGCTATGATGACAGGATGATAAAGACTTAAGAAGAGCCATAGATCCACTTGAATGAAAAAGTAGAGAAGCTTTTAATGGTGCTTATGTTAGTACCCGGAGCTCCTCTGGTTGTTCATAGGCTCTGTGAGGCTTGAGTTTATAAAGGTAGCTTTCTTTGCTACTTATTTTAACGTAGGAGAATAACTTGTAGTACACTAAGTCCTCACTTCATATCATTAATAAGGTCTGTGACTTTAAGTGAAATGAAGAGTTAAGTTTCTAGGCATCTTATTAATGTTTTAACTAAAGGACCTGCTGTGTGCCAAACACTGCTCAGTTTCTCCCAAACAATGAATTTGCATGCCCTGCAGCCCTTGCTGCCTATCAAACCTTCCCTAAGCCCAGAGGTATTACCATGAACTGTATAGTCAGAAAATCCTGCCTTCCTGGAGTTCCCATTTTACTGGTGGGAAACAAAATTAAAAACATAAAATATAAGGTATGTTAGGGAGTGACAAGTGCTGAGGAGAAAAATAAAGCAGGAAAGGATGGCAGAGTTGAGGCCGGGGAGGAAGTCACATTTTTAAATGTACCCTGTTTCCCCGAAAATAAGACAGTGTCTTATATTAATTTTTGCTCCCAAAGATGCGCTAGGTCTTATTTTCAGGGGATGTCATATTTTTCCATGAAGAAGAATACGGTACACATTTATTGTTAAATGAAAATAAAGGAAATTTGTTACCTGTATATGGTATGGTAATACAGTAGTTGTTAACACAAACCAGACAAACTGAATCCTACAGTATCAAGAATTTACTCATTTATTCAATGACAATCATGTCATCATCTTCTGGAACATCATCCTAACAATCCAATTCCTGAATTTCCTGGTGAATTTCTTGTGACTCCATTTCTTTCAGAATCAATGGACCAAATCTCTCATGTTTAGCAATAGCACCATTTTTAAATGAGTACTTCTTGTCAAGGTAGCCTGCTCGCAGTGCATTTGCAATGCAACTGTCAGTGATTTTCTCCCATGAATTCTTCACCCAAGTCACAACTTCTTGCACTTTAGGTTTCACAAAGTTTCCACGCTGATTTCTCTCCATTCTATTTTCAATGTAGTCATTAATTTCCATGCGCAAATTGTCTTTGAATGGCTATTGCAATATCAAGAGTGTGGAGATAAGCTGTCATTCCTGCGGGAATCATTATCTGATCTATTTTTCTTTCGTGAAGAAATGTCTTCATGTCTTTAGCATGGTGAGTGCTGGCTGCATCCCAGAGTAGCAGACCTCTTTGGCTCCCTCGCATAACAAGCGGCAGCATTAAATCGACCCACTTCCTTATAACTGCTTGTGTGGCCCAGGCTTTTTTAGTTTCAAGAATAAAAACGCCCAAAACACGTTCAATCTTTTCCTTCTTGCCCTTAGAAATGATTAAAGGTGGGATTTTAGTGCCATCCAGACGAATTGCCAAAATACAGGAAACACGTGCCCTTTCGTAAGCGGTGGAGGGAATGTACACTAAGGAGGCACCCCACTGTTCAATTGTTGTTTGAGATGATTGGCCCATAAACACTGCAGTTTCATCCATAGCAATCATGTTGGAAAGATTGTATTTAGAGAAGTCAGAGCCCAGAGGGGTCTTATTTTCGGGGGATGCCTTATATTTCACTCAGAAGGAAACCTGTAAGTAGGTCTTATTTTCGGAGGATGTTTTATTTTCGGGGAAACATGGTAGTGGTCAGGGAAGATATCACTGCAAAGGTAAAACTCAAGTAAGGACTTTAGAATGGGCACAGCCATGTGGATACTAGGTGAATAGTGCAAAGGACTCCAAGACAAGAGCACACCTAGAGTGTTCAAGGACAGCCAAGGATCCTCTGTGGCTGGAACAGGAGGAATAAGACAGAGAAGTGGAGACAGGAGACTTGTGAGAGCTCTGCTGTCAAGCTGACCTGGAGAGCCATTTGAAGTTTTGAGAAAGGGAGTGACATGATCTGACCTTACATTCTAGTGTTTTCACTCTGCCCTGATAGAAACTGGATAGTAGAAAAAGATAGTAGCAGGGAATTCTGCTGTCAGGCAATTATTGAAACTCAGTAGAGACCTGACTTTGGACAGATCAGCTGCTGAGTATGTGTCTGCTCAGTACCTGATCACAGTCCAGGGATTAAAGAGCCATTATCATGACTCCTTCTGGACTGCTATTAATCTCTTCCATTTCTATCATTCTTGAGTTTTTAGCTAAACTTCACTTTTTTACCCCTGAAAATAACTTTTCTTTCTCCTTCTACTTGGTATATTTATTGATATCGTCTGAAAATGAGGGGTAGTAAATTATATATAGAAAATTATTTTCTAGTAAATAAGTATAAAACTCTCTACCTTATTGACATGTGAATATATTTTACAAAAATCAAAATAATATAATTACTGCCTCATAACTTGCCAAAATACCATTAATAAAATTTTATGAAATTAGTCACTAGTCAAACTGATAATAATGTGATTTTCAGAAATCAAATTTCATTCTTGCTTACTACAAAATTATAATCTTCAAACGGACTTTATTTTTATAGTAATAATCCTTTTTATTTAATTTAGGAATTACCTGAAAATCCATGGGGGAAATTATCTGTGCATCTCTATTTTGATGGAATGTCACTTTCTTATTTTATGGCACACCATAAATATTGTACTTTTGGACATTCTGAGGAGATATTAAAAGAAGTAAGTGAACTATTTTTCTATAAAAATCTAAATTATAGAAAAACAAATTCTGCTTAAAATGTTCTTTATTGTCTTATAACTTAAGTCTTTAATATGGTTCTACATGTCTGATATGTTGAGAGAATAGATAATTTGTAAAATTTTTATTGAGGAAGCAATATACTATATCATGCTTTATATTGTCCTACAAAAGGCTAATTTCATTAAGATTCATTTAATGTTTCTGTACCTTCAGACCTAGTGAGAAGCCCATATGCTGTGTTAACCAATGTTGTTTAAATATAGAGATGTAAGTAATAAAATCTTAATAGAATGCACTGCTAGAAGAGGACTGTCTCCCAGACTAAATATTTTCCCTTTTATTTGGCATTATAACATTTTCCCCATTTTTCTGAATACAGGAAACTCAAAGCCAGATTTTAAGTTTAGCTTCAATTAAGTAGCCCAATCCAATTGCTTACTGCTTCTGTTTTTTAATATTTTAAAAGCTATAACTAGCCTGTACTAGATAAGTACTTTCTAGAAATAGGGTATTTATAATAAATAATATTTTATATGGCAAGATATTTTTATTCTAGATTTATAGTTCACTTAAGGTTAGTTTTCTGAATATTTATTTTCAGAAAACCAAATATTACATGTTCAGTTTAATAGAGAAAACTACTACTTCTCTCAAATGGAAACTCTGATACTACTTAACTTGGTACATGAAATTCTTACCCCCAGCTTTTTCTTTTAAGGTGTGTGCATGCATGTTGTGCACCCCGTGTGTTTGTGTAAAAGGTGTTTTTACCTATTAAACAGGTTTAAGAAAGATTAATCTCTTTCAGTATTACTCTTCAATGTTAACATTTAAAACAAAAGATAAGAGCTCCCACTCTCTTACAATTAACTAAATACAGTTGACATATTTTATATGTTAGCATAATTTTGAGGGTTTTTACTGTTGCACTATTCAGATTACTCCAAACATTATAGTTTCCCATAGTTAACCTGAAATAACTAAATGAATGCCAACAAGCACAAGCATCCAGTTTGTATAGAGATGAAAAATGAAAGTGCCTAAAAATGATGTTACATAGTTAAAGATGGTTTTATTCATTAATAATATTGTATTTCAGAAACCAACAGATTACAGTAAAAAGTATGAGGATGAAAGATGGGAAATAAGGTTTGAGGTAAGTTTCAATCCAAATATTTTGGAAACTTTGGACACTTTATCAATGTAAAGGATTTGGTACAAAATCAGGAAGTAAGCATTTTCTTTTATATCAGCTTCATCGAGGCAAAATTTATATACCATAAATTTCAACTTTTTAAAGTATACAATTCAGTGGATTTTTAGTATGTTCACAGAGCTGTATTCACAGAGTGCAATCTTCATGACTATTAATTCCACATTTCCTCACCTGACAAAGAAACCTCACCAACAGTAATCACTTCCCATTCTCCCCTTCTCCAGTCAGTCTCCTGGATACCATGAATGTCCTGTCTCTGTGGTTTTGCCTTTACCGGACATTTCTCATAAATGGAATCACACAATACAAAGCCCTTTGTGATTGGCTTTTTTTTCTTTCAGAATAATGTTTTCAAGCTTCATTCATGTTGGAGTATGTTTCTTATTTTTTTAAATATATTTTATTGATTTTTTACAGAGAGTAAGATAAAGGGATACAGAGTTAGAAACATCGATGAGAGAGACATCGATCAGCTGCCTCCTGCACACTCCCCACTGGGGATGTGCCCGCAACCAAGGTACATGCCCTTGACCGGAATCGAACCTGGGACCTTTCAGTCCACAGGCCGACGCTCTATCCACTGAGCCAAACTGGTTTCAGTGTATGTGTCTTTTTTATGTCTGAATAATATTTCATTGTGTGGATAAACCACATTTTGTTTACCCATTAATCTGTTGATGGACGCTTGGGTTATTTCTACCTCTTTTCAATTGTGAGTAAAACTATGGTGAACATTTATGTACAAGTTTTTTTTGATATCTGTTTTCACTTCTCCTGGGTATGATCCTAGAAGTGGAATCATACCAGGAGAAGTGAAAACAGATATCCATCAAGACATCTGATGACTTTGTTTACCATTTTAAGGAATCCTATCAGACTTGTTTTCTTAAGGGACTGTACCATTTTCTTTTTGTACTGGGAACGTACAAGGGTTCATTTTCCATATCCTTACCAGAACTTGCTACCTGACTTTTTTCCTAGCCATCTTAGGATAGGGGTGAAGTGTGGTATCTCATTTTGGTTTTGATTTGCATTTACCTGATGATCAATGATGATGAGCATTTTTCCATGTGCTCTTTGACCAAATTTGTATATTTTCTTTGAAGAAATTTCTATGCAGATCCTCTGTTTAGGATTTGATGCCAAAACCAAGGCAGCAAAAACAAAATTAAATAAATGGGACTATATCAAAATAAAAAGCATCTACAGAGCAAAAGAAATAATCAAAAATGAAAAGGCAGTCTACTGAATGGGAGAAAATGTTCGCAGATCATATATCTGCTAAGGCGCTAATATTCAAAATATGTAAAGCAGTTATACAACTCAATAGCAAAAAAAAAAAAAAAATTTTTAATGGGCAGCCCTGGCCAGTGTTGCTTAGTGATTAGAGCATCAGCCCAGGCACCAGAGTGTCGTTGGTTTGATTCCTGGTCAGGGGCACATACCTGCATTGCAGGTTTGATCCCAGGCCTGGTCAGGGTGCGTTTTTATCACATGGATGTTTCTCTCTTCTTTCCCTCTCCTTCCCTCCCACTCTTTTAAAAAGCAATGAAAAAAAATTCTCAAGTGAGGATTAATAACAACAACAACAAAACAAAAAAAAATAGGGAAAGGATCTGAATAGACATTTTTCAAAAAAGACATACAAATAGCCAAAAGCTATATGAAAAGATCACTAACCATAAGGAAAATGCAAATCAAAACCCTAATGAAATATCACCTCACACCTTTTAAAATGGTGATAAAAGAAGAGACAAGTGTTGGTAAGAATATGGAGAAAAGGAAACCCTTTTGTACTGTTGATAGGACTGCAAATTGGTGCAGCCACCATGGACAATAGTATGGAGGTTCCTCAAAAACTTAAAAATACAACTACTGATGATCTAGCAATCCCCTCCAAGGAAACAAAATCACTATCTTGAAAAGATACCTGCACCCCTACATTCAGTGCAATATTATTTACAAAAGCCACGACATGGAAACAACCTGATTATCCATTGATAGGTGATTGGATAAAGAAAATGTGTTATATCTATGTCTATAGATATATAGATACACACGATGGAATATTATTCAGATATAAAAAGGAAACCCTGCCATTTGTGACAACATGGATAAACCTTAAAGTCATTATACCATGAAATTAGTCAGAGAAAGATAAATGCTATTTGATCTCACTTATATAAGAAATCTAAAAAAAAAATGGGCTAATAAATACAGTGAAAAGATTAGTGGTTGCCCGAGATGGGGGCTAAGAGTGGGGAAAATTGGTGAAGATGGTCTGAAGGTACAAACTTCAGTTATAAGATAATTAAGTCCTTGGGATGTAATATATAGTATAGTGACTATAGTTAACAATGCTATGTTTAATAGTTGCTAAGGGAATAAATCTTAAATTTTCTCATCAGAAGAAAAACAGGGTTTCTAACTATGTAAGGCAATTAACTAGACTTGTCGTGATCATTTTACAGTATGTACCTATATGAAATCATTATGTTCACGTTGAACTAATACAAGTTTATATATCAATTATTGATATATTTCAGTAAAACTGGGAAAAATAGTAAAAACAAATAAAAATGGAGAAAAAGTGTTCTCTGTCCCTTTTTAGCCAGTTTTTAGCTAGTGACCTCTGGTTAACCCACCCTTAATATCCTGGCTTTATTATTGTAAGAGTTCTTTATATATTCTGTATACAAGTCCCTGATCAAATTTGCAAATATTTTCTCTCATTCTGTGGGAGAAATTTTCACTTTCTGGGTAGTATTCTTGGAAGCACCTGAGTTTTTTAATTGTAATGAGTCTAATATATATGGTTTTTATTCTGTCACTTGAGCTTTTTGGTGAGGAAAGTAAGAGTTATAAGTAAAAGTTTTCTCATGCATAAATAGAACTTCAATTCTATTATTAAAATATCATAAGCTTGTTGTAAAGTGATTTGTAACAAGTCAGTAAATTCAACAATGGGGTAGTCACTTTTTGCTTAACTCTACTAAGTGATTCAGATACGTTTTATTTTGCCACTAGTTTGGAGATATTAAATACTGATAAATTAATCTACAAATTTGAATGTGATAATTTTAGTTCTTATGCTAATTACTATATTTTAAAACTTTCTATAAGAAAAACTCGCACAATTATGTATATATTTGTAACTTTCTATTATTTCTTATGATTTTATAGAGCTTAAAAAAAAGCACTAATTTTTTATGATATTAACTTAAATCTTTTGGGATTTCCTATATTACTTTAGTTTTTATTATAAAATACATACTTATTCTAAAAATAAATGCTATGGAAATGTGAAAAGGAAAGAAGTCCAAACACCCCAGTCCTACTGGACAGTAGCATTACTGTTAACTATTTCTTAACCATTTTTCCAGAACATTGTGTATGTGCAAATATCTAACCTAATAAAAAAGGATAATATTCAAATTAACCATCATTCCATCACAAAGATAACAGCACCTATAGTGGCTGGGGCGGGATGCTGGAGTCATTGCCCCGGCAACGAGGTCAGCGTCCCACACCCCGGTCACGGAGGGCGAGTGGAGACAGAGCACCCAGAGGTGCCTGCTCTGAACCGCTGCTATGTGGCTCAGAGCATGCCCCCTCCCCAGCAGACACAACACAAGAGGCCTTTGCACGTGGGCTGTAGAGAAACATCTTTTCTGACCACTCATTGGCTAAGCTCCCTGTATGCCACCACTCGTAGTGTTCTTGGTAACTTGGGTAATAGGAATCCAAGAAGGTGATCTAGGATTTTCCACCCCACTCCTGGAGGAAAAAACTAAAGTTCACTGCAGGAGGGGCAAAGAAATGTCATATTCTGCCCTAGCTGGTTTGGCGCAGTGGATAGAGCCTCAGCCTGCCAACCACGGGGACTGGGTTCGATTCTAATCAAGGGCATGTACCTAAGTTGCAGGCTCCTCCATGGCTGGGGCCCAGGTCAGGGCTCATGCAAGAGGCAACCAATAAGAGTGTCCCTCTCACACTGGTGTTTCTGTCTTTCCCTCTCTCTTCCAAGCCCTCTAAAAATCAGTGGAGCCCTAACTGGTTTGGCTTAGTGAATAGAGCATCGGCCTGTGGACTCAAGGGTCCCAGGTTCGATTCTGGTCAAGGGCATGTACCTTGGTTGCGGGTACATCCCCAGTGTGAGGTATGCTGGAGGCAGCTGATTGATGTTTCTCTCTCATCGATGTTTAACTCTCTCCCTCTCTCTTCCTCTCTGTTAAAAAAAATCAATAAAATATATTTTAAAACATAAATAAATAAAAATAAAAATCAGTGGAAACATATCCTCAGGTGAGGATTAAAAAAAAGAAGAAAGAAAGAAATGTCATGCCCTATGAAGACACATCTTGGAAATGCCTAAAGAAAGTTATCATTTTTTCGTGGTGAGGGCCTGGAGTCCGTGTTGATGACAACACCTTAGCGGCTATGGCAGCCTACAGTGGCTGCAGCAGCGGGGTGATGGGGCTGGCGCCTTCCCCTGATCAGCCCTATCACCTCCCACAGAGGGAGGCCAGACTGTAGCTTAGGCTCACCCCCCAGGGGGAGTGGGCCTAAGCCATCAGTAGGACATCCCCTGGAGCTCCCAGTCTGTGCATGGGGGCAGGCTGGGCTGAGGGGACTCCCCCTCCCCCCAACAGTGCACGAACTTCATGCCCCGAGTCTCTAGTGTAGACATAAATAAACATTCATGTAGTGTTTTTTCATACAATTTTTTTTTAATTGAGGGGGGGAGAGAATTCTAAATATCTTCTGTTTATTCGTCACATTTTGGTCCTGCAATCTGATGAAACCATTTTGTGGTTTGTGTGTATCAGAGAGCTTGCTTTCCACTTATTGCGTAAGTTATTGTACATTGTCCTGAATTTTGATAGTGTAATCTGTAATGGATTTCTCAGTAGTCATTCTGAATTTGATTTATTTGTGGTGTTTAGGAATTGCTTTTATCTGAAACAGAGACCCCTATTTTACCACCATATTTGCCTTCATCTCTGCCGCCCCCAAAAGAACTCTATGCTGTTCAAGTTAAGCACGTGGTCTCACCTAATGAGGTATGTAATTTAATTTACATGATTAATTGATGGTTAAAAACATAACATGCAATCTTGGTCTTAAACACTAGGATTTTTCATGTTTTCATCTTACTGACTTTAATTAATTGAGAAGTGATGACCTCTAGTTTGTCCATCCTATAATTTCCTGTTCAGACATTTGTTTATATTTAATAAGGCAAGTATTTCTTAAGCCTTGGCTTGTTTTCCCAGTGTTGCCATAGTTATATTTATATCAAGTATTTAAATTTTTAAACTGGATCAATTTCCACCTATGAAATCTTACACATCTCACTCCCCTGTCCTATTCATTACAGGAAGTCTAGACACTTTTCACACTGCTTTGTATTTTTCCATGCCAGTGATCACCTTCTAATGTCCTCTCCACTTTCTTACTTTTCCATACGAGAAAGTCACTCCACAAAGACAGATTTTTGTCTGTTTTGATCACTGGTGTATCTCCCAAATCTAGAATACTGCCTGATAAATAGTAGGCACTCAATAAATATGAACACATCATTGGCCAACAAAAAAGCAAGCAATGACAGTGTAGTAATGCATCCAGTTTACACAGAAAAACTTTCCTTCAATGGCAAGGAAAGGACTTGCTTTATAGTTTATTCAGAGAGCATAGAAATGTACAATTACTATTTGTTTTAATAAGTTTTTGGTATTATTTATTGCTGCATAATAGATTACCCCAAATTTAGGAGCTTCAAACAACACACAGGAGAGTCAGGAATCAGGAGCATCTTAATTCAATACTAGCTCAGATCTCTCAAGATCACAATCAAGATGTTGGGGTTAGGGAGGGTGTTGTAGGATTCACTCAAAAAGACTCACATGAGGGACTCAGTACCTTGCCCTGTGGTCCTCTCCCTTGACCTACGCAGCTGAAAGCCTCCCCGTGTCAAGGACAACACCATCAATAGAGGTCTCATGTCTTCTATAATCTGATCCTGGAAGTCACATACCCTCTGTCATGTCCTTTTGGTCACAAAGATCAACTCTGGTATGATGTGGGAGAAGAACTTCACAAGGAATCATTGGGGCCATTTTTGGAGAACATCTGCAGGGATTTCATCTGTAGAAATTAATACTGAAAGAAGTTTCTTCCTGCCCTTCTCCCCACACAGGTGTACATTTGCCTTGATTCTGTGGAAAACTGCAATCTCTGTAACCAGCATAGTGACACAGATGACAGTGGAGTCAGCTGGGAATCTGAGTCTGAGAGCCTCAATGAAGCTCTGCGGAGGTTCAATACTAATGTGGAGACTTTCCCACCTCTGACAGACTTCAGAACAGGTAGCCCACACTCTCTGAGTGCAATGGGATTCTTAGTTTTGTTTGAATGGGTGGTGAGGTTGGTGATTTCTAATGTTATCACACTCCCTGGATGTGCTGATCTCTCAATCAAGATGCGGTAGATGACCTTCCCGATCTTCTAAGTGACCTAAGAGGTAAATACTTCCTCGGACACCTTCATTTTCCAGAACTTGAGCTCATTGAAAAATTGCACAAAGATGTTTTGTCTAAGCTTAAGGTTTTGCCACTAGCTCAAATTGTGAGAGTTGTTATTCAGACCCAAATGGCAGTCATTTTCTTTTTTTTTTTCTTTTTCAAAATATATTTTATTGATTTTTTATTTTTTTTTATTTTTTTTATTTATTTATTTTTTTGTCTCTTGTTTTTTTTTTTGTTTTTTTTAATAAGTTTTTTTCATATTATTACAAATGTTCCTTCCCCCCCCCCCACCATTGCTCTCCTCCACCAGGTTCCCACCCCACCCTCTGCCCTTTCCCCTCTCCCCATTGTCCTCATCCATAGGTGCACAGTTTATGTTCAGTCTCTTCCCACGCCCCCCTCTCCCCTTTTCCCCAAGAATCGTCAGTTCACTCCCCTTCCATACCTCTGATTCTATTATATTCAACAGTTAATATTGTTCATCAGATTTTTTTAATTTCCTTGGTTTTTAGATTCACTTGTTGATAATTACGTATTTGTTGTTCATAATTTTTATCTTTGTTTACTTTCTCTTCTGAAAGAACCCCCTTCAGCAATTCATATAATTCTGGTTTGGTGGTGATGAACTCCTTTAGCTTTTTTTTATTAGTGAAGCTCTTTATCTGGCCTTCGATTCTGAGTGATAGCTTTGCTGGGTAGCTTATTTTTGGCTGTAGGTTCTTGCTATTCATCACCTTGTATATTTCTTGCCATTCCCTTCTGGCCTGCATGGTTTCTGTTGAGAAGTCAGCTGACAATCGTATAGGTGCTCCTTTATAAGTTACTACCTTCTTTGCTCTTGCTTCTTTTAATATTCTCTCTTTATCTTTTGCTCTTGGAATTTTAATAATGATGTGTCTCGGTGTGGTCCTCTTTGGATTCCTTTTGTTTGGAGTTCTGTGCACTTCCTGGACTTGTAAGTCAAATTCTTTCACCAGGTGGGGGAAGTTTTCTGTCACTATTTCTTTCAGTATGTTTTCGATATCTTGCTCTCTCTCATCTTCTGGAACCCCCATAATTCTGATGTTGGTTCGCTTGAAGTTGTCCCAGAGGTTTCTTACATTATCTTCAATTTTCTGGATTCTCTTGCCTTCTAGCTTCTGTGGAGGAGTGTCTTCTGGCTCTTTATGTTCCAAATCTTTGACTTGATTCTTGCGATCTTCCCTTCTGTTTTTAGGACTCTGTAGAATATTTTTTATTTCAGACAATGTATTCTTTATTTCTTGTTGTTCCCTTATCATTTCTTGATGGTCTCTTTTCATATCCTCATAGGCCTTATCCATCTTTTCTAGGAAATTCTTGAAAAACCTTATAAGCGTAGATTTGAACTCTATATCCAGACGCTTTTTGTCCTCCATTTCTTTCGTTTGTGATCTATTTTGTTGTCGCATTTCGCAGTTACAGATGGGACGGGATTTCAGGGTGGAGCCTGCAGCTTTGGCTTCCGTCAGCCCCGCCCTATGCGGGTCCTTCAGTGCTCGCTGCTGGCGCCTCTGAGAGAAAGGTGCCCTCGATTTTCGCCTGCTGCCAAACAGTCTATGCTCTCCCACAATGAGCCCGGTATTGGGGTTCAGTTCAGTTGGAAGTGGAGTTGGAGGTGGCGTTCACAGCAGTCTGGAGCCCCAGTCTCCTTCCCGTCAGGGCAATCCCGCGGCACAGCCGACCGTCCCTTCTCTGGGGGCAGTGTGCGCGCCTCCGGGACCTCCTTTCTCCGCTACCCCGGGGTTCCGACTTACAGCCCAGCTCCCTATGGCTGAGCCTGAGTCCCCGGGGTCTGGCCCAGAACGGGGGTTCAGAGCAGTCAGGGGCCCAGCACAGTCGGAGTTTTATCTCCTTTCCGCTAGGGAACGCCCGCCAGGCACTCGGCCTCCCTCCTCTCCGGCTCCGTCCTCTCCGCGCGCGCCGCGTGGCTCCGTACCTTAGGCTTTTACAGTTCCTCCATGCTTCCTTCTGGTTTTCTCCTTGCTTCTTGTTGTAGGATTTCCAGTCAGTCGACTTTCCTGTAGTTCTGGGTAATGTCCATTTTATATTTTAGTTGTATTTTATTAAAATTGTTGTGTGCGGCTGCGGCTAGTTGCCTACCCGAGCAGCCATCTTGGATTCTCTCCCCAAATGGCAGTCATTTTCATTGCAAAAACCCACCTAACGTGGTGATTTTAGAGTGGGGCCTGGGAGCTCAGAGTGTGTCCTGTCCTCTCAGACCTTGCTCTCTCTTTTCAAAAACAAACAAACATATTTTTATTAATTTCAGAGAGAGGAAGGGAAAGCGAGAGAGATAGAAACATCAATGATGAGAATCACTGATTGGCTGCCTCCTGCATGTCCTCCGCTGGGAGGGATTCAGCCCACAACCCAGACATGTGCACTGACGGAGAATCAAACTGTGACCTCCTGGATCATAGGTCAATGCTCAACCACTGAGCCATGCCAGCCTGGCCCTGCTCTCTTTTCTTCTTTTTAGCTTATTCTTACTCATATTTATTAAGTATATGTGATTCTCCTATGGAGAAAGTACACTACTTAACTTGTGTCGATAGTTCCCGAGTGCTGTTGTGTTGTCTCTGCATTTCTGTCCATATGTGATATAGAGCTGTATTTATTTTTGGTGTTTTGTACATACAGAGGATATGCTAAAGCAAAGGAAAACATCTGCCTGATGTACCTGCCTTTGCTCAATGAGATTTTCATCAGTTGTGACCCATATTGGGCCCCTTGCCTTCAATGTTCTTCCCCAGAATGTGATTTTAGGTCTCTCACCCCCTTTGCAAGTCCTTCCTGATCACCTGTATGAGTGGCACTGCCCTTTATACCCCGTGCCTTCTACTCTCCTGTGTTAAATAGGGACTCCTAGTACTACCGTGACCAGCGATTAGGGCACCTTGTACAAATATCTGTGAAATGAAAGAGTAAATTCATGATTTTTTTTCTTGTTGTAAACTCAGATTTATAGTCTGGAAGAAACAGTTCTTCCTCATGGCGTTCTTGTCTCAAGGAAAGCCACACAATCTGTGCGATGTGATGGTCATGGAGCTGCATACGTGTTTGTGCATTCTTCTGTAGGCCCTTTATTCTTTAGTATGCACCTGTACCACATGATTCATGAGCAAGTGCCCATTAAAAATGTACATTTAAATCAATTTATGTTGAAGGAGTTGCTTTATGGACTTAAAATAGGACAACTAGGTAGGGGTTTTTCAGTGATTTTTGAGAAGCAACTTTAACTATGTTTATGAAGCTGGAAATGGTAATGGTTGGAAGGGACTATTGACCAAGATTCAGTCAGTTTACTATGCAGACACGTCTATAGATGAGATTCTTACTTTCTATTGGTAACCTTTATATATTCAAATTATTTATAGCTCTGATAAAAATAATTTTTAAATGTCAACATTGGAGGCATTTAAATACCACTTGGCCACAACTGCTTTTCTTTGTGGAAATTTTGTAGAAGATACGATAAAGGAGGGAGGGCTGGAAGCAGAGCAAGATAGGTACCCAGGGTATTGTCTCCTCTGAAGCACATGCTGTTATATCATTGTTCCTCAACTTTACTCAGCACTGGCATGCATTAGCACATTTTTTACTGGGCAAAGGTTTATACCAGGTACATGGTGGGAATGTGTGTGAACTAGTGGGAATGCAGAGAAGGAACATGTGAATAAATCCACTGTGAAAAGAACAGCTCATATTAAAACTATGATGTTGGGACAACTGGACAGATACATGCAGGAAGGAAGGAAGGAAGGAAGGAAGGAAGGAAGGAAGGAAGGAAGGCAGGCCACCAACTTACACTATATACAAGAATAAATTCAAAATGGATAAAGAACTTAAATGTAAGTCATAAAATAATAAAAAATCCTACAAGAAACCATAGGCAGCAAAACCTCAGACATCTCTTGTGGCAATATGTTTATGGACATATCTCCTAGGGCAAAGGAAACTAAGGAGAAAATAAACAAATGGACTACATCAAAATAAAAAGCTTCTGCACAGCAAAAGAAACCATCAACAAAATGAAAAGAAAGCTTATTGTATGGGAGAACATATTTGGCAATGATACATCTGATAAAGGGTTATTATCCAAAATATATAAGGAACTCTTACAACTTAACAAAAGAAAGACAATCCAATTTAAACATGGGCAAAGCACCTAAATAGATACTTCTCCAAAAGAGGACAAAAAAATGGCCAAGAAACATATTTAAAAATGCTTAAAGTTACTGATCATCAGAAAGATGCAAATTAAAACAAAAATGAGGTACCACCTCACACCTGTCAAAATGGCTACTGTCAACAAATGACAAGTGCTGGTGAGAATGTGGAGAAAAGGGAAACCTAGTACACTGCTGATGGAAATGCAGACTGGTGCAATCATTATGGAAAACAGTATGGTGTTTCCTCAAAAAAATAAATATGGAACTGCACTTAAGCCAGTGATCCCACTTATAGGAATATTGCCTAGGAAACCTGAAACACCAAAGAATGTATGCACCCCTATGTTCATAGCACAATTTACAATATCTAAGATCTGGAAACAGCCCAAGTGCCTATCAGTAGATGAGTGGATTTAAAAGCTGTGGTACATTTATACCATGGAATACTATGCAGCTGTAAAAAAAAAAAAAAAAAAAAAAAAAAATCTCTTACTCTTTGAGACAGCATGGAGGGACCTAGAGAGTATGATGCTAAGTGAAATAAGTTAGTCAGAGAAAGACAAGTATCACATGATCTCAGTAATATGTGGGATTTAAGTAACAAAGTTAACTGTTAAAAGGAGTGAATCCAGAGACATGGAAGCATGGAACAGAATGTGGAATCTCAGAGGGTGGGTGGGTGGAAGGTAATCAAAGACCTTGCGTGCATATATGCATAACACATGGACACTGACAATAGGGCGCTAAAGGCCTGGGGTGGGGGCAGGCTGAAGGGGGTCAATGGGGACATATGTGATGCTTGCAACAATAAAGAATTATTAAAAAAAAAAAAAAAAAAAAAAAAAGGCCTGGCCCTGGCCAGGTGGTTCCTGTGGTTGGAGCATTGCCCCATACAACAAAAAGTTTTGGGTTCCATTCCCAGTCACGGAACATACCTACGTTGTGAGTTTTATAGAGAAGTTGGTGGAGGCACAAATTTGAAAGCAGGAATAGCAGAAACTGACTTCTTATCCTTTGCAGAAAATGAGGGTCCAAATGAAATAGGATTATAGAGGTGGGGACTGTGGAAGGTGACATAAGTCCTGGACAACAGGAGGACTAGGAACCGTGAGCAGGGGAGAATGCCTCTCTTCAGAGTTTATAAAGTCTAAACAGAAAAGAGCACAAGCCAACATACAGCTCATTGTTGAGTGTTTAATTCTGAATAATGGATGGATATACAGTGATTGTATTTTCTGAGTACTTTACTATGTTTTGGGGGGAAAACATTGACAAATACAGGGCGATGTGACCTCCCCTCTCCTTGTCTCCAGAGATGCCGTGCCTGGCGGAGTACGACGACGGCTCCTGGTACCGAGCGAAGATCGTCTCCGTCAAAGAGTTCAGCCCGCTCGCCGTCCTGGTCCAGTTTGTGGATTACGGATCGACCGAAAAGCTGGCGACGAGCAGGTTTTAAAAAGTCAACTTACTTGAATTAGGTTTCTTAGTTTTCTTTCTGTTTGTTTGTTTTGTTATTTTTTTGTTTTGTGTGAAATAATTATTGGGAAGATTTTTGCCTCTTAAAGAGAATATCTTAAAGCTGTTTCGATATTGGGAATTTTTTAATTTTTTTTGTGGTAAAATAAACTTACCATTTTAGCCATTTTTAAGTATACAATTAATTGTCATTAAGTACATTCACAGTGTTCTGCCACCTTTACCACCATCTACTTTTCAGGACTTTTTCATAAAATCCCAAACAGAAAAAAATCTGTAGCCATTAAACAGTAACATTCCATTCACATTCCCTCAGCTCCTAGTACCACATATTCTACCTCATACAAGTCTAATCATACAATATTTGTTCTTTAGTGTCTTAGTTTACTTAAGAGTAAAGTTTTCAGAGTTCTCCCAATTATTGTATGTATCAGAATTTCATTATTTTTTTTTGTGGATAACATACCATTGTATGTATTCTATATACATTTTCTTCATTCATCTGTTGGATACTTGGGTTGTTTTCATCTGTTGGCTATTGTGAATAATACTCCACTGAGCATTACAAGTAGCTGTTGGAGTTCTTATTTTCAATTATGTAAATTTCTGGGTCATACAGTAATTCTGTTTGACTTTTTGATAAGATGGTAACAGCTGCCAAGCTTCCATAGCAGCTGTATCATTTTATATTCCCACCAGAAATGTATAAGAGTTCCAATTTCTCCACATCCTAGCCATTCCCTATTTTCTGGGGGATTTGTTGTTGTTTGTAATGTCTTTTTTTTTTTTTTTGTGTGTGTGTGTGTGTGTGTGTGTGTGTGTACTATCTTTTTAAATTGTGGTAAAATACAGGTGTCTCAAAATTTACCATCTTAAATGTGTACTTAAGTAGTGTTAATCATACTTACATTGTTGTGCAAGCAATCTCCAGAAATGTTTTCATTTGCAAAATTGAAACTCTGAACCTATTAAATAGAAATTCCCATCCCCCTTTACCCAGCCTCTGGCAGCCACCACTCTCCTGTCTGTATGAATTTGACTATTGTAGATATCCTATCTAATAAAAGGGTAATATGCAAATTAACCATCACTCCATCACAAATATGGCGGCGCCCATAGCCACACGCTGGCAGTGCCCAGTCCTCCCAGCCCCTTGGAAGTCCTCAAGTCCCGGGAGGGGGTGGGGGAAGAGGAAGGCTTGCTTCGTCGCCATGGTGACAAGGCAAGCATTCCAGGCATGGCTGCGGGTGGGCCTCTGGGCAGCGGGCACAGAGCGGCCGGGCCCTGCAGAGAGCTGCTGGACCACGGATTCGTGCACAGGGCTACTCAGACTAAGTATTGATTTTTGTGACCAGCATATTTCACTGAGCATAATGTTCTCAGGGTTCATCTAAATTGTAGCATGTGTCAGAATTTTGTTCCTTTTTAAGGCTAAATTGTATGTATACTACTATTGGGTCGGCAACTAAGTAATTGCGGGTTTCACACATATATGGCTTCAGTTGAATTTTTAGGTTTGCAGACGTAGTACAAATGTAAAACACATTTTGTATTTGATAGTTGGCTATTCAGCTGTTAATCAGTAAAAAAAGTTTTTTGATCTGTTTTGTAGTTTTTGTTTGGCGTTCGTTGAAAAATGGAAAATCAAAAGGAACATTTTCGTCATATTTTGCTTTTTTATTTCCGCAAGGGAAAAACGCATCACAAGCTCATAAAAAGTTATGTGCTGTTTATGGTGACGAAGCCTTAAAAGAACGGCAGTGTCAAAATTGGTTTGCCAAATTTCGTTCTGGTGATTTTTCACTCAAAGATGAAAGACGCTCTGGTCGTCCAGTTGAAGTTGATGACGCCCTAATCAAAGCAATAATCAATTCGGACTGTCACAGTACAACACGTGAGATTGCAGAGAAGCTTCATGTATCACATACATGCATTGAAAATCACTTAAAACAACTTGGCTATGTTCAAAAACTCGATACATGGGTTCCTCATGAACTGAAAGAATCACAGTTAACGCAACGCATTAGCAGCTGCGATTTGCTAAAGAAACGTAATGAAAATGATCCATTTTTAAAACGACTGATAACTGGCGATGAAAAATGGGTTGTTTACAACAATATCAAGCAGAAAAGATCGTGGAGCAGGCCAGGTGAACCAACTCAAACAACATCAAAAGCTGATATTCATCAAAAGAAGGTTTTGTTATCAGTTTGGTGAGATTACAAAGGAATTGTCTACTTTGAACTCTTACCACCCAACCAAACGATCAATTCTGATGTCTACATTGAACAACTAATGAAATTAAACAATGCAGTTGAAGAAAAGTGGCCCGAATTGACAAATCGAAAAGGTGTTGTATTCCATCATGACAATGCAAGGCCACACACATCTTTGGTCACTCGGCAAAAATTAATGGAGCTTGGTTGGGATGTTTTGCCACATCCACCATATAGTCCTGACCTTGCACCATCTGATTACTTTTTGTTTCGATCTTTACAAAACTCCTTGAATGGTAAAAATTTCAATAATGATGATGATGTCAAATCGTACCTGATTCAGTTTTTTGCTAATAAAAAACAGAAGTTTTTTGAACGTGGGATTATGATGCTGCCTGAAAGATGGCAAAAGGTCATTGATCAAAATGGGCAATACATTACAGAATAAAGTTATTTAGTTCCATGAAAAAATTGTCTTTGATTTTCTTTTAAAAATCCGCAATTACTTAGCTGCCGACCCAATACATTGTATATATCCATTCATCCATTAGTGGGTAGTTTGATTTTACCTTTTAGTTATTGTGAATGATGCTGCTGTAGGAGTTCAGATAACTTTTAGGACTCTGCTTTCAGTTCTTTGGGGTATGTACCCAGAAGTGCAATTGCTGGGTCATATGCTCATTCTCATTTTGGTATTTGGAGAAACCACCAAAGTGTTTTTCCATAACAGCTGTATTATTTAAAATTCCTACTGAGTGTCCCAAGAGTTCGTTTTTCTCCACATCCTCCCCAACATTTGTGTGTGATAGTTAGTGGTCATCCTGATGGGTGTGAGGTGGTATCTCATTAGTGGCTTTGATTTGCACTTCCCTAATGATTAATGATGCTGAGAATCTTTTCATGTGTGTCGGCCATTTATAGATCTTCATTGAAGAACTGTCTGTTTTGTAATATATGTTTACTCTCATTCTTTCTGTAGGTTGCCTTTTTACTGTTATGTCCTTTGCAGTTGTTATTTAGTTTTGGGATTTTGTTTTTTTTGTTAATCCTCACCTGAGGATATTTTTCCATTGATCTTTAGAGTGGAAGAGAGGGACAATGGAAGGGGAAGAGAAACATCAGTGTGAGGCACAGAAATTGTTTATCTCCTGCATATGCCCCAACCAGTCTTGATGAAACCGAAACCCATATATGTCCCCTTCACCAGGAATCAAACCTGTGACCCTCTGGTGCACAAGTTGAAGTCCTAACCACCTAACAATACTGGCCAGGGCTCCGTTGAAATTTTTAATTTGATGTAGTCATTTCCCCCCCCCTTCATTGCCTATGCTTTTAGTGTCGTATTCGAGAAATCATTGCAAAATCCAACTTCCTATTTTAGCTATTAGAGAATTTTAATCGTAACATTCTGAACATTTTAAGAATTTCTTTTGTGACAGACTACGTCAGATTCCTCTGCACCTTATGCAGTACCCAGCCCGCGCCATAAAAGTCCTATTGGCAGGATTTAAACCTCCCTTAAAAGATTCAGGAAAGACAAGAATACCTTATTGTCCCAAATGGAGCATGGAAGCTTTGTGGGCTATGATAGACTGTCTTCAAGGAAAACAACTTTATGCTTCTTCCATGGTAAATATCTGTCTTAATTTGCCAAAATCCTCTCAAACTATCTCTAGGGTCCCTATTAACTTTCTAAAGTGTTTTCTGTCTGTTCAACTCTAGTTTAAAAATGCTTTAATGTATATAAAACTGTAAATACTATAGGATTAATTTTATGACTTACCAAAATGTCTTAGTGATGTTATGACTAACATAAAAGTGGTCAAGCCGAAACCGGTTTGGCTCAATGGATACAGCGTCGGCTTGGGGACTGAAAGGTCCCGGGTTCGATTCCGGTCAAGGGCATGTACCTTGGTTGCGGGCATATCCCCAGTAGGGGGTGTGCAAGAGGCAGCTGATCGACGACTCTCTCTCATCGATGTTTCTAACTATCTCTCTCCCTTTCTCTCTGTACAAAATCAATAAAATATATATATATTTTTAAAAAGTGATCAAGTCTTCTGTATAATCAGGGAACTGATGAGTCAAGGGAAACATGCAAAGCACTAATTAATGAGGTAGAATGAAGTCCTGTGAGTTAGCTATTTGGGGGGCAGGGAGCAGTGTAAGAAGCAGGAATAATGGGGATATGCTGTTGAGCTCCTTCTTAGTAGACACTGCGGTACTTACACTGAAAAGTAGGTCAGGGAAGTGGCATTCGCACTGCATCCTAGCAGATGAGTAGGAAAGGCTAGAGGGGAATTCTGATCAGTCATAGAAAGGTCTGAATTTTACTCATATTGTAACTATACTAACTTTGGATTATGTGATGCAGTAGAATCTATATAAAAATAAAAAACTTACGATGGTGGTTGGTGTAAATGTGCTTTCTTCTATAGAGGTTAGCATGTCATAAAGGGCAGCCCACAGGCAGAATCCAGCCAGCACACATATTTATATAGTGCTGTTTAAAAACTGAAAATTTTTATCTCCCCCACACCCCCCAAAAAAGTCTGTACTTCTGATTTCTGATTATTATAAAGTACTAGAGGCCTGATGCACAAAATTCATGCACAGAGGCAGGAGGTATGTGTCCCTCAGCCCAGCGGCACCCTCTCCAATCTGGGACTGCTGGCTCCCAACCACTCGCCTGCCTGCCTCCCTGATTGCCTCTAACTGCTTCTGCCTGCCAGCCTGATCACCCCCTACCCACTCCCTTGCCAGCCTGATTGATGTCTAACTTCTTCCCTGCCAGCCCGATTGCCCCTAACTGCCCTCCCCGGCCAGCCTCGTCATCTCTAATTGCCCTCCCCTGCTGGCTTGCCCTCCCCTGCAGGGTTGATTGCCTTCAACTGCCCTCCCCTGCTGGTCTGGTCCCCCCCCCCCCCAACTGCCCTCCCCTGCTTCCCTGGTCCCCTCCAACTGTCCTCCCCTGCAGGCCATCTTGTGTTCAAATGATGGTCAATTTGCATATTACCTCTTTATTATATAGGAGAATAGGAACCCTAGATCTCCTTTCCAAATGGCAGTCAGTTGGAGAGGTGTGGCAACAACCCTTCTATAGATGGAAACATTCTCTTCAATTCATCCCACCCCTCAACTGTTGTTTCACCCAAACTTGGGGACCCAAGATTTTGGTTGTGACAAGAATGAGCTTTTAATGAAATAGTGCTGTGAACTAGAAAGTGATTTTTGAAAGAAAAAAAAAACCCTGTACATATCCAGCTCCTATCTGTGCAGAATGGTGTAATGTAAATAGCTTATGCAGTTTCTCACAAGAAGCCCCTGAAAGAAAATATAGACAAGGCAAGTAAGTGTTCTTAGAGATACATATTTATTCACTTCTGTCAAAGTTTGGTCACTTTTTGCATAGAGGTATAATGCTTAATAGGTACAATGTAAATATATTTTTAAAAGAATTGTAGGGTTGTTGTTTTTGTTTTTTTTGCCAAAACCAGTTTGGCTCAGTGGTGGAGCGTCGGTCTGCGGACTGAAAGGTCCTGAGTTCGATTCGGTCAAGGGCATGTACCTTGGTTGCGGGCACATCCCCAGTGGGGGGTGTGCAGGAGGTAGCTGGTCAATGTTTCTCTCTCATCGACATTTCTAGCTTGCGCTCGCACACGCGCGCTCTCTCTCTCCCTCTCTCTCCCTCCCTCCCCCCCCCTCTCTCTTCCTCTCTGTAAAAAAATCAATAAAATATATTTTTTTAAAAATAAATAAATAAATTGTAGAGTTTTTTAAAGCCTATTGGCTCAATTAGGAAAAGTCTGTGGAGGAGTTTCATTTTAAATAAAGGATGGGAAAAAATGTGATTAGTAGGAAACCATTATACTCTGTACTTATGCCTTTTATAAATTATAAATAAGCTTGAGAATGCCTTTTCCTCCTCCCAGATGTAGGAGGGGAAAGGCAGCAAAGACATTATTGTATTTTCTTGACAACTGCTTCTTAATTTTAGGCTCGGGCACCAGAACAAATAGTGACACTGTATGAAGATGAACAGTATCCAGTTCATATGTCATTAATAGAAATGGGGCTTGCAGAGCGAGATGAATGATGTAAGTGTGACTTGTTTACCTGTATAGTTGACATAAAGTAGGTGACTAGTATAGACAAAATTAAGGCTAAGTTGCCCATAATGGAACCTTTAGACTTTCCTTGATTTCTCAAAGGAATGACAACAGAGCTCAATAAGAATCTCTCCTAGATTTCTTCATAGGATAGGGGGCACTATAAATAAATTACGCACATACTATGGAATGCATATAGCACTGTTGAGTAATCAATGTCCTAGTAACCAAGTTATCAAAGTACCTGGGTAACTAGCTAATAACTCTTTGTCTTTACCCATTCACACAAAGTAGCAAGTGAGTCAGGAACGAGACTTGAACATTAAGCAAAGGTTTAAATAATACACATTTTGTTTTTCAGGTATACAGCCCAGGAGAAAGTTCCCTGTTGTATGTAGACCATTTCATGCTTGTTTTCCTTTAGATATTCTGCAATAATGTTGGCCCCCTTTCCCCCCCTACTATGTTGAATTGTTAGGAATTGTTTGAAAAAGTTAATAAATATTTGCTTTAAAAATTTTGTATCCCTATAATTTTGAAATACTTTAGACCCATGGGGAAAAAACAATTGTTTCATTTATAATTAACCAGAGGCCCAACGCACGAAAGTTAGGCCTGCCTTCCCTCAGTTGCCAGCTCCGGCTTCCCTTTGGCACCTGAGATCCGGGCTGGCTTCCCTTGGGCTGGCTTCTCTCAGCATATTTATGTACCAGGAAGGATGTCTGGTCTAATTAGCATATTACCTTTTTATTATTACGAATATAATTAGGAAAGATATTATTAGTACAGTTGTAGGCACCTGTAGTACCCCTTCCACAATCATTCTCTTCCCTATAAAGGTGAGCACTACTGTGAATTGGGTGTTTATCATTCTTATATAGATCTTTATAACTTTTTACTGTCTATGAACGCATCCCTAAACAAAATGTTACTCTCTATATTTTTTAATGTGTGCAATGCCTCACAATTAGTATTACTTTCCTATTTCATTTCCACTGTTTATCCATATTGGTATATTTTACTCACTTTATTATGTCCATCTGTGTACATAATTTATTCTGTTGCTAACTATTTTTAAATTGTTCCCAGTTTTTTCTCAGTTACAAGTATTCTTCTGCAGGAGCCCTTGTGTACATGTGAGTGGTTTTCTAGTGTATTAGTAGTACGGAGTCATGGATAATTGCTTTCCAAAAGGGGATTTACCAGTTTACTCCCTCATTAGTTCCTTGCCAACACATGCTGTGGCCAGACAATTATTTGAAGTGTATGGTACAAGTATAAAAAGATAGCCCATTATAGTCACTTGTTTATTATTTGTTAACATATCCTTTGTCCATTTTTCTATTGAATTGTTGGTAATTATCTTAGTGTTTTGTAGGATTCTTTATACATTCTGGATATTGAATCCTTTGTCAAGTATATGTATCTTTAATGAGTTTATGGCTTAATACTGTTTTTTGTGGCATTTAAAAAAATATTTTTATTGATTTGAGAAGAGAGCAAGCAAGAGAAACATCAATGGTGAGAGAGAAACATTGATTGGCTGCCTCCTGCTACGAGTAGCACATGCTCTTACAGGAACTCAAATGGTGACCTCCTGGTTCATAGGTCAACGCTCAACCACTGAGCCACACTGGCCAGGCTATGGCATCTTTACGTCATTTTTATGTGGCTTTCTAGGTTTTATTTAAACCTTCTCCCTCTGGCCTATGTGCTCAGTGGTTAGAGCATTGGCCAACACACCAAAGGATCACAGGTTCAATTCCTGGTCAAGAGCCACATACCTGGGTTACAGGTTTGATCCCCAGCCAGGGTGCATGTGAGAACCAACCAATGGATGTTTCTCTCACATTCATGTTTCTTTCTTTCTTCCCCTTCCACTCTCTCTAAAAATCAATGGAAAAAATATCCTCAGTTTCACCAGGGGGTCTTGATCCGGCATCTAGAAGGGTTCAGGAAATCTGGAGAAGGGGCAGTGCGTAAATTAGAGTCCCAAGACGAAACATAATTTTGAAAGGCAAAGGAGCTTGGCTAAAGAAACCAAGTTCTCTTTGTCTCAGGACCCCTTGCTTTTTATTAACACAATTTGTCCTAAGGCAAGATATACACATAAAAAGACAGGGTTAGGTACAGAATCCATTGTCAAATGGGGAATTGCCTTTGGCTGTTCAGGTGTTTGGCCAACTGGAGGCAATAGCACGTAGATTAAGATGCCCTGAGCTGTCTGGCAGCAAGCAATCAATTTATGTATCCCTTTCAGGTTTGGGGAAATGCCTTTCAGCCAGCCCAGATGATTCAGCCCTTGCTGACATGCTGGAATTGGCTTCAGGCACCTCAGGTGAAAGATTAACAAACAAAAACAAAAAGGTTCTTCTCTATTTTGAGGTAATCTTTTATTTTCTCTGAAAAGTTTTCACCTTCATATTAATTTCTTAAATCACCTGAAATACATTAAGCTTTGAAAAAGAAAGTCATTGATTGCGGCCCTCACTGGGTTGTTCAGGTGTTCGGCTCGATACCTAGTCAGGGCACATACCTAGGTTGTGGGTTGGTCAGATGTATTTGGGAGCAACTCATCAGTGTTTCTCTCTCTCTCTAAAAATCAATAAACATATCCCTGCATGAGAAAAAAAAAGTTTTTAAGATTTTTTTTACTGAGTCATTGCCATTACTATTGTCATATTACACTGACTAGACCCATTTTTTATTACATAAATTTACATGTAAATGACTTGCCCTTCCTTCAAGGAGATCTAGCTTCCGTCAGCCAACTGTCTTATCTATATCCTATAAATAAAAGGCTAATATGCAAATAGACCAAACGGCAGAACAACTGAACAACAGGTCATTATGATGTGCACTGACCACCAGGGAGCACATAATGTTGGCCCCCTTTTCCCCCCTACTATGTTGAATTGTTAGGAATTGTTTGAAAAAGTTTAATAAATATTTGCTTTAAAAATTTTGTATCCCTATAATTTTGAAATACTTTAGACCCATGGGGGAAAAACAATTGTTTCATTTATAATTAACCAGAGGCCCAACGCACGAAAGTTAGGCCTGCCTTCCCTCAGTTGCCAGCTCCGGCTTCCCTTTGGCACCTGAGATCCTTTCAAGTTGCACAAATTTGTGCAGAGAGCTCCAGGTGTGTGTGTGTGTGTATGAAAGTCCAGAGACTGGAATGGCAGAACGACCAGTGGCACTGTGGCAGCCAACCAGCCTGATCTGGACCCCCATCAGCCCCCAATACCCCAACTGGGCAGGGCCAGCTGCCAACCACTCGAGGCTCCTCCCCCCAGCCTGTCCCACCCCCAGACTCCCTCCCACCCATGCACAAATTTGTGCACCAGGCCTCTAGGAAGTCATAACATACCTGTAGCCAATCACGTATGCCCCCTCCAGTCTCAAGTGTTACATTTTAACCAATTACAATGTCACCCTCATTATTAACTGCTTTCTCTTCACTCAGTTCATCTGTACCCAAAGAATGAACTTTTACCTGTTTTACTTTCTCATTTAATTACAATTAAAGGACCTCTGTAACAGTTAAATGCTTTAATTATTGTATTAATTATACGTAGTAATATTTTGACTAATAAAATTCTTAAGTAAATTTTCTGTAAAGTCCTTGTTCTATAGCTAATGTCCAGTGGAAATGCTATGCAAAATTGTGTATCTTTAAAAAAACTCACCTGAGGATATGTTTATTGAATGTTTTAGCGAAGAAGGGAGAGAGAGAAACTTTGATGTGAGAAACATTGATAGGTTGCTTCCCATATACACCCCACCCAGGGATCAAACCCATAATCTAGGTATGTGCCCTGACCGGGAATCAAATCCACTACCTTTTGGTATACGGAATGATGCTCCAATCAACTGCGCCATCCAGCTGGGCGAACTTGTTTTTTTATAAAGATTTCCAACCAATAAAAGCACCTACTTACTTATAAAGTTTATACAGTTTTTAACAATAGTCTTTCTTTACGTGTTAACAGAGTAAGCGAATTAAAAATGAAAGCTGTCCCTGTGCATTTCAAAATTATGAAAAGGTATAAATTTTATATTCCAACAATCTTTTCCATTTATACACACACACACACACACACACACACACACATTTATATAAATTAAACCACAAAATTGACAAGAAATGTACATTTTTACCAAGAAATCAAGTTAGTGTTATTTCATGATTACATCCACAGGAGTATTACAATTTTGTATCCATTAGAACATTACCATCCTTGTCTTTAACTCTTACTCGACCATGAGGGTATTTTGTTTCTTGATGTCCATTTGCATAGACAGTTTTAACAGTGCCATCTGGATACTCCCGTCTCTTGAACTGGGCAGTGTGTAGTTCTCTCTGGCCATTATTAAACTCTATGATTTTTCTGCCATCTCTGTAAATTTAGAATAGAATTTAATTTTGTATCCTTTTCTCTGCACAAAACCTTCTTTGCAAATTCTTCCAGTATCCCTGCTATAAGGGGATAATTCCAGTTATCAAATTAGCACTTAAATGTATCCAAAAACAGCTTTTTAAAAATAAATTGCTGTATTCACCACAATGCCTAGGTTTGGTGTTTTGTGTTTTTTTTTTGTTTTTTAACTAGCATGTATTCTGCCTCTAAGAAAACTAGGTAGTTTTAAAATAATGGCTTTCAGTTTTGACATTATTCTTTACACAAAGTTAAAAGCCACCTGAGTCTGTGTTTGCATCAGACTGGAGAAGGAAAGGGGCATGATCAGACCTGAAGCCAATGATGAGGCAGAATAAGGAAAAGAGTTAATACCAAGTTGACTGTGTGTCTGGGACATTCACATAGGGATACTGAGTTCAGATGAAAAAAAGCTGGCCAGGAGTTAATGCCTAAAGACGGAGAGATGAGTCCAAGGAGTTTTCAAAGCGTAATTTACATGTAAGATTTTGCTCCAACTTAGGAACAAACTGCTATTTACTAACACCAGATAAAGAATTCATTTTTTTAGGAGGGGAGCAAGTTTATATCATAGAATTCAATGCATCTATGTGTTAGTTGTGTTCATGTTAATGGGTGCTTAACTATCACTCTACGAGAAGAAGGCTGACAGACCTTCACCATGGTTTGAATTAAAATGGTGATATATGCTACTCGTTACTGTGGGCTGAGAAGTCAGTTAAAGTTTCTCACTTCTAGAAACAGGACATTCAAGGGTGTTGACTTTAAAGAATGGGGTCAGGGTGACCAGAGGAGAAAAGTGCTTACAAGGTGACAGGAAGGTCAAGAAAATGAAAACGTGAGAAGAGAAAGTCTGGCTTAAACACGGTGGCCATTGTTGGATTATTCTTAAAACTACCAGGGCAGCTTTTCCTTCTGGGTCTCATTCACTGTTTTCAAATTTCACGAAATTTGTTTATAAACAACTAATTGCCATTCTTATTTCCTAAAGTGTTATATAGATTCTTTTTAGATCTCCAGGATTTGTTTATATATTAGGATATTTCTCTCAAACTATTTCTAACTCCAAAAGGCTGAGAATACTTCTCATCTGCTCTCTGTATCTTTGCTCACTTCTAAACTCACTGAAATTTTAAGTGATTTACACAAATGTTTAAAGGCCTGGTACATGACGTTCGTGCACTTGTGGGGGGTGGGGTAAAGGGAGAATCCCAGACCCTTCTGTGTGTATGCCGACATTCTAAACACTGGGAAACATTTGCCATGACCAAACACTTTAAAATTTTAAAAATTCATCTGGTAATAAAAGTTGAATCATGAAAACTAGAAAATCTATAAACAAATTTAACGGGTATCATACCGTTGTACTCTGACAATTGTGCCATCTGGGAAAATGCTTTCTTCTTGTCCATCAGCAAATAAATTTTTGATAGTCTGGTCAGGAAATGTGATTTCTTTTCTTCCATCTGGGAAGTGTTTTTCTGTTTCAAAAAGGTTACTATAAATGTTTTTTTTTTTAAAGAAGGGCAGAATTTAATAAGGAGAGGGCAGGGCAAGTTTTTACCTATCTGTCCACTTGAGAAATGTAGGACTTCTAGTCCTTCAGGGTAAGTGGTGTGGGTGGTCTGGGCGGCTGCATAGTAGTAGATCTGTAAAGACACAGAGTCACTATGCCTTCTCTTCAGAGACTGGAGGCCCAGTGCACGGAATTCATGCACAGGGGTGGGGGAGTCCCCTTAGCCCAGCCTGCACCCTCTCCAAGCTGGGACCCCTCGGGAATGTCCCTCTCACAATCCGGGAACATTGATTCCTAACTGCTCACCTGCCTACCTGCCTGATCGCAACCCCCCACCCCCACCCCGCTGGCCTGGTCACTCCCAACTGCCCCCCCCTCTGCTGGCCTGGTCACTCCCAACTGCCCCCCCCTCTGCTGGCCTAGTCACTCCCAACTGCCCCCCCCTCTGCTGGCCTAGTCACTCCCAACTGCCCCCCCCTGCTGGCCTGGTCACTCCCAACTGTCCCCCCTGCTGGCCTGGTCACTCCCAACTGCTCCCTCTGCTGGCCTGGTCACTCCCAACTGCTCCCTCTGCTGGCCTGGTCGCCCCCAACTACCCTCAGCCCTGCGCCACCCTGGTTGCCCCTCATTGATCCTCCCGCTGGTCTGGTCAACCTCAACTGCCTTCCCTGCAGGGCTGGTGGCCCCATGCAGCCTGTTCAGTTGTCCATTTGGTGGTTTCGGATGCAATGGTCGCTTAGCCATATATAACTGTTTATAGGGTTATATACACTATAGATAAAACAAGCCCCAAGGAAACCTACCACTCTCTCATCTGGCATGACCTGCTTTACATCACCATTGAAGAAAGTGACAGTGACCGTCTTCCCATCTGGACTCACTTCTTTTCGAGTTCCATTTGGAAACAATATAGCACGGCACCCATCTTTATAAACCTTCTCTATCTACAAAACAGGAAAACATCGTCAAGAGATTTCCTCCTGAGACCGTGTGACAAAAATAGCTCTCATTCTCTTCCTAATTGTTTTTCTATGAAAAAATTTCAAAGTAGGCATTCTCTCAAAAGGAGAAAAAAGTTAATAAACTCATTGCAATCAACTTCACTTATCAACACGTTACATCTTTATTTCCCTTATTCCCTCAAACAAACTTCTTGGTGGAGCTTTTTAAAGTAAACTGCAGATACCACCTATAATCACTTTATTAACATAACTACACCAGTATCACCCCTAACAATATGTCACTCCTTCATATAACCATTTACATGGTTTTCCCTAAATTCAAAAAAGGCTTTTTACAGCTCATGTGAATCAGAATCAAAGCCCAGTCCACACGCACACAGCTGATCTGTCTTAAATCTCAACAGTCACCCTTATGCCAGCTGTTGAAGGAATTGCATCACTGAACCAGAAAACTTCCCCCATTCCAGATTTGGTCGATTGCTTTCCCAAGATGGTATATCTAACATGTTTCTCTTTGCCCCTATATTTCCTAAGAAGACTAGTAGCTGGATCTAGAGGCACGGTTAACTTCCAGTTGAATTCCTCTGACAGGAACGTTTTGTAGGTGCTGCTGTGAGCTTTCTATGGCCACAGCACGAACTGGGTCTCACAGTCAGGTCTGCCGTGAAGCCTGTCATCCTTTCACCTAGGGTTTCAGAAGTCACCGATGACTGCTGCCTAGATTCTTTCCTTCATTGGGTGTGGAAATCTGATGATTCCTTAATTTTCTCACTCCTTTTCCATTTATTAGCTGGAATTCTTCTACAACATAAAAGCTTTCCTCATCAACAGTTTGTTTCCCTAAAGCAGAGTTTGTATAGGAAAAGTCTACCTATTCCTTTTGAATTGTTCTTTGTCCTCTCCTTCCAAAAGACAAGCAATGAACTCCTGCCTTATGATTAACTTCAATTAAAACGAATCAGATCAGAGTATTTGGAAAAGTAAGTTTTCTATAAAGCTGAAGAAAAATTCCCTTCTCACCTCCCCAGTAATACTGTTTGATCCCGTCCCCTCTCATTCCCTCTTCAAGTTGGCTCACCCAGCCAGGCAACAGCTTTCACGCCCACAGCCTTTCCTGGGCCCGGGAGAACACTGCAAGCCGGGATGGAAAGAGGTGCCTGGTTCAGAGCACTTCCGGGAAGGCTGCAGGGAGGCTGAGGCTTTTAGCTGTGTGCCGAGGAAGAATAAAGGGTTCGGACAAAGGAACTCTATTCTTCGTTTTGCTACATTTCTAAACTAAAAATGGCAACTAATGCACATTGTATTTCCAGCATTTTTTTACACACACACACACACACACACACACACACACACACACATATATATATATATATATATATATATATATATATATATTTTTTTTTTTTTTTTTTTTTTTTTTACTGATTTCTGAGGGAGGGAGGGAGAAACATCAATGATGAGAATCATTGATCAGCTGCCACCTGCATGCCCCCTATTGGGATCAAGCTGCAACCCTGGGCATGCACCCTAATTGGGAATTCTCCTGGTTCACAGGTCAAGACTCAACCACTGAGCCACACCTGCCGGACTATATTGAGCATTTTTAGTAAAGTTCAAAGATTCAACCCGAGGTCATGCCCCAAGGTATTAACATTTTTAAACCCTATAAAGTTATAAAGATCTATTATTTTATAATCAAGTGTTTCAACTCTATTTTAACC
This sequence comes from Pipistrellus hanaki, assembly GCF_964339955.1. Taxonomy (NCBI): domain Eukaryota; kingdom Metazoa; phylum Chordata; class Mammalia; order Chiroptera; family Vespertilionidae; genus Pipistrellus; species Pipistrellus hanaki. Next base: position 96,910,464 of record NC_140505.1, read on the forward strand.
CATGTTTATTTTTTATAATACATATTTTTAAAGTTCTAACCTTTCCATCAGGATGACTGATTTCTCCCTGAATTTCTTCTTTTTCCTCTTTTTCATCCTCTTTATATTCAGGATCTGGGAAATCCGCTGAGTCGAGAGGCTCCCTGGGTGTGGCAGTCTGTAGGGACAAGAGGCTCTCAGCTGTCCTATAGGCCGGCAGTCGCCAACCTCACAGACCGCCGGTTGGTGACTGCTGCTGTAGGACATCCAGTAACATTTCAAGCAGCTAAAATTTAAACTTTCTTCAAAAAGCTAGATCCTACTATTATAGGATCTGTGACTGGTGTTTGGTGTTATATAGAAAACATGTGCAATGTTAAGTAAAAAGACTCCTTTATAAGTCATTTAAAAACTTATGTCAGTTAACTAATTAACTTTAAGCCAGAGTCATGTTTGAATATATAAAAATATAAAGAGATTTACTTGTCCCTTATCCAAACTGCATAAGTCACGAGAAGACACAGACTTGGATCTCCGAGATGGATTGCCTGTAGAATATAATTGTCAGAGTTTTAATATTTAATTGAAAGTTTTAAATTAACATTATAAACATTTAGTTCATATCCTTCTTTTGTGAAGTGCTGTTACTCATTAATTAAGGAAGTCTGAATATTTTTCTTGACTAATTCACAGGAGTTCATTACATAAGTTGAGATGTGTATTCAGGTACTGAAGTCCTGAGTGACCAAGAAAGACAAAGACAGTATCTCTTCCCTGAGAGTTTATAATCGGAGGAAGTCACAGGTACTCAACTAGCCCCACCGGCCACAGGCATTGTGGAGACAACGATGGAGACTTCAGGTAGAGACTAGGTCTGAGGAACAGGTAATAGCGACATCCAATAAGACACAATAGAATTTGGCTTGAAAAAGTATTATTTAAATAAAATCTAGACCAAACACCTGTAGTCTATGCATTTTTTAAATCATGACCAACAAACCAATCACATACTACACTATAGGCCTGATGGACGGAAATGTGTGCAAGAGCAGGCCTGCCTTCCCCAGCGGCCGGCACTGGCTCCCTCCAGCATCCAGGACCCGGGCTGCTTCCCTACGGCCCCGGCTCCGTCTGGAAGGGTGTCTGGTCTAATTAGCATATTACCCTTTTAATATTACAGACTTGCAATATGTTATAAAATAAGCATACACACACACTACTGCCATCCTACCACAAACTGAGGTTAACTTTTTAAAATATATTAAAGTTCTAATATGTTCTTCCTATATGCCAACAGGCCATGATAAATATTCATAAATTTGAAGAGTTTTGAGCAAGTGCCAGATTCTGATTTACATGTTAAAAACTAGAATGTATGCTGGAAGCTCTGGGGAGAACAGACTAGGTAAGACTAGAGGTAGAATCTAGAGGCTGGTAAGAATTTGAGAATGTTCGTGTGGCGTCTACTTGCCAAATGTTAGCAATTCAATATGGTTCAACCTACTTAATTCAGATAATATCTGGATTGATGGAAGTGGGAGGTAAGGATAAACAAAAAAAGGAATCAAGAAGTACACATATGTTTTTAGCTTTAGCAGGCAGACAGGTTCTGGGGAGAGGAGAAGTGCTCCTCAGACCGGGTAAAGAACCAATTCCTCCACCTGACAGGTGCAAAACAAACTATACAATCTGAGCTCTATGCTACATATTTCTAAACTTTACACCCACTTTCCATACAAAAGACTACTATCCCCATTTTATAGGAGAGGAAATCAAAGTTGAGAGAGAGATTAAAGAACTAGGCTGTCAACTAATAAAACATTCCAACTAACCAAGCTACACCGGCCTGCACAGTTCAAACCCAAGTTGTTTAAGGGACATTATTTTCAATTCACATTTGAAAATCCACTTAAATGGACAGCAGAATTAAGCTATACATGGATTTTTTACTCCACAAGTGGTTGGCCTGTAACTCTGTCAACTGAATAGAAATAATACAGTTAGAAGAGATTAAGATTTAAGAGTATAAAGAAAGCCAATGAGAGCTGTCAGGTTCCATTAGGCCAGTGTTTCCCAAACTTTTGACATATGTGTACCCCTTGTATAATTTTTGTAACGCTGAGTACCCCACATACTCATGAGAACGTAGAATTAGGCGCAGCTAAGCACGGTGCAGTGCATATCCCCACCAAACTCCGGTGCAACGCGTACCCCACCAAACACTTCCCCTACCCCTGGGGGTACGCGTACCGCACTTTGGGAAACAATGCATTAGGCTAATATTAGAATAACTGGCATTTCCAAAGATGAAAGGGTGAAGGGCAGACTGCTTATTTAATTTAAAGAAATTAGTTAATATTTAATTTTTTAAAATAATAGCTGAGAATTTCTCAAACCTAGGGAAAGACTTGGGGCAACAAGTTCACAAAGCTACCACCATACAAACTCAAGCAAAAAACCTTCTCCAAGACACATAATGAAACTCAAAAATCAATGATAATGAAAAACTCCTAAAAGCAGCCAGCAGTGAAACCGGCACTGGCTTCCCTCCAGCACCCTAAAAGCAGCCAGTGGGAACCCCTTAGGCCAGCAGCAGATTTCTCAGTAGAAATTCTAAAGGCAGTCCTGGCTGGTGTAGCTTAGTTAGTTGGAGTGCCATCCCACACACCAAAAGGTGGCAGGTTCAATTTCCAGTCAGGGCATATATCCAGGTGGCAGATGCAATCACTGGTTAGGGTATGCACACGAGGCAACCAACTGATATCTCTCTCTCTCTCTCTGCCACCCCCCCCTACCACCACCACCCCCCCACAAAAATCCTATATAATAAAACCTAATATACAAATTGTCCCCTGAACCGGGAATTCAACTACTCGTTATGATATGCGCTGACCACCAGGGGGCGGCACAGAACATGGCGGGTGTCGGCTATGCCAAGATGGCAGCGGGCAGCAGTGGAGGCACTACTGGCCCCACTGGGCCCCAACAAGCGCAGGACCGGCGGGATGGTGGAGCAGGTGAGCAGAGGGCACCAGGCCAAGGCAGGTGCAAGTGGAGGCCTGTCCTGTCGATCACCCTGGCGGCAACCAGCAGTGGTGGGAGGAGGATGGGGGGGGGGGGGCACTGCCTGACTCCTGGGCCTTGAGAGAGCCGGGTGGGGGCCCTGATTGTCAGCAGGCCCTGATGGCCCAATCGGGGGTGGGCCCAGGGCTGGGACAGGGAAATGGGTGTGGGTGAAAGCGACTAACCTCCTTAGAAGCCAGGGTGGGGGTAGCAGGGACAGAGGTGGGGTAAGAATGCAGGGTGTCCGCTGAGCTCCCTCTCGCTCCCCCTGTTGCCCTCCTCCCTCCCCCTAGATGCCAGGAAGCTGGCTGGGGAAGACCCTGTGTTGAGGTGCCAGGCACCTGCGAGGAGCCCACCCGCACCCGGATGGCCTCTTCCGGCTGAGCCAGGCTGCAACCCCTGGGACAGCTTCCATGTGGAGCTGCTGGGCATCCCAGAGGTCCATGCTGAGCCCCCGAGCGTGGCATCCAGCTGTGCTCGCTGCATCTCCACGTGGGGGCCCGGGAGCTGTGACTCAGGAGGAGGGACATGGGGACCCAGAGGTCAGCTGGGACCTGCCCTTCCACGCCAGATGCTTGTGCTTGGATCTCCAGCCAGGCCTAGGGTCCACACCTGTGCACATATTTTGTGCACCGGGCCTCTAATAAATAAATAAAAATTTAAAACAGTAATAAAAAATTAAACTCTAAAGGCCAAAAGAAAACAAAATGATGTAATCCAAGTGCTAAAAAATAAAAACTGCCAGCCAATAATACTTTATCTGGCAAAGTTATTCTTCAGATATGAAGGAGAAATGAAGGATTTCCCAGATAAACAAAGCTAAGCAAGTCCATTACTACTACACCTGCCTTACAAGAAATGCAAAAGCAGTTCCTTTAAGCTGAAACAAAACAAAAAAATAATGAGCAACATAAAAACTTACAAAAGTACAAGACACACTAGTAAAGGTGAAATTTTATAGTCAGATACAGAAACTCCATAACAGGCCGGTGTATTAACCACTTATTGTATAAAGGTTAAAGGAAACGTATTAAAAATAACTACAGTTATTAATAGATACACAATATAAAATAGTAAACTGTAATACCAAAACGCAAAGGGAGGAGTAAAAGGGTGGACCCTTTATTGAAGCCTTTTAAAGGAGAAGGAAGCGCAGTTGCTAGAATGAAGCACAGTTGCTGTCAGCACAAAACAGACGTTATCTCTGTCTTATGTCAGCTTCATGGTAACTACAAGCAAAAATCTAGAGTGCATCCATGAAACAACAAAGAAAAAGGATGGAAAATCACTGATTTCAAAGATAAGCGAAACAATGTAAATACAAAACAACTAGAAAGCAATCAATAAGATGGCAGTAAGTTCTTATATATCAACTAAAGGTCTGATGCATGAATTCGTGCATGGGTGGGGTTCCTCGGCCTGGCCAGTGATCAGGGCTAATCAGGGCCCTGGGAAATTGGAAGGCCAGGGGGAGGGAAATGCTGGACAGAGTTCTCCTGACCGGGCAGCTCCCACTACTACTGGGTCCCTTCCCAGAGCTACGGGCTCGGATGGGGAGACCAGCACCATCTTGAAGGGGAAAGTGGATGTTATAGGGAGCCTGAGGGTCTACACCTGTGGCAACCACCGAGCAGCTGCAAGCCCAAAACACCGGTCCCCAATTGGTGCAAACGTGGATTCAGAGGAGCTCTACACTCCACCTCAGAAGGGTCATATTTCGCCTGGGATAAGGAGAGAACTACATAATCAGATATGAGGCCATGGAGAGACAAAGAAACAACCCACATATGAAAGAAAAGCAGGCATCAACAGAAAAGGAAGTAAATGAAATAGAGGCAAGGAACTTGTCAGAGAAAGAATTCAGAGAAATGGTCATAAGGTGGATGAAAAGAATGAAAAACAAATTTGACAATATGAGTAAAAACCAAGAGGAAATGAAGAACCAAGAAGAAATGAAAAATGACATTATTGCTGTAAAGAACTCAATAGAAAGCATCAACAGTAGACTAGAAGAAGCAGAGGACCACATCAGTAAGCTAGAAAACAAGGTAGGAAAAAATACCCAAGTAGAGCAACTTCTAGAAAAAAAAATTAAAAAGCAGGAGAAGAGCCTAAGGGAACTTTGGGACAACACGAAACAAAACAACATCCTCATAATAAGGGTACCAAAAGGAGAGGAAACTGAGCAAGGAATAGAAACCCTGTTTGAAGAAATAATGACAGAAAATTCCCTGATAAAGGGAAGAAAAAAAAACCACAAATCCAAGAAGCTCACAAAGTCCCAAGCAAAATGAACCCCAAAAGACCGATGCCAAGGCACATTATAATTAAATTGACAAACACCAATGACTAAGTAAGAATCTTAAAAGCAGCCAGAAAGAGACAGAAATTTACCTACAAAGGAACCCCCATCAGACTAGTGACTGATTTCTCAACCGAAACTCATCAGGACAGAAAGGAATGGAACGAAAATATAAAGTCATGCAAAGGAAGGGTCTGAATCCAAGAATACTATACCCAGCAAGGCTATCAATCAAAAGTCAAGGTGAAATCAGGAGCTTCACACACAAAAAAGGACTAAGGGAATTTATTACCTCCAAACCAGCAATGTAAGAAATGCTAAAGGGTCTGCTGAAAAAAAAAATAAAATAGAAAAGAAATAGGAAGCGAAGAAGGAACACAGGGGTAAAGAATAAAAATGGCAACAAACAAGTACCTATCAATGATAACTTTAAATGTAAATGGATTAAATGCCCCAATCAAAAGACACAGGGTAACGGATTGGATAAGAAAACAAGACCCATATATCTGCTGTCTACAAGAAACCCATTTCAGAAAAAAAGACGCACACAGACTGAGGATGAAGGGATAGAAAAAGGTTTTCCAGGCGAATGGAAATGAAAAAAAAGCTGGGGTAGCAATACTTATATCTGACAAATTAGACCTCAAAGTGAAGGACATAAAAAGAGATAAGGAAGGCCACTTCATAATACAAAAGGGAGCAACCCAACAAGAAGAAATAACTCTGGTAAACATATACACAACCAATACAGGAGCACCCAAATACATAAAAAAAAAAAAAAAAAAAAAAAAAAAACACACACACACACAAACTCCTAGAGTTAATCAAGGGAGAGATTGACAGCAACAATCATAGGAGGAAACCTTAATACCCCACTATCACCATTGGACAAATCCTCTAAACAAAAAATTAGCAAAGAAACATCAATCCTAAATGACTCACTAGACCAGATGGAATTAATTGACATGTTTAGAACATTTCACCCGAAAGCCACAGAATATACATTCTTCTCAAGTGCACATGGGTCATTTTCAAAGATAGACCATATGCTGGGACACAGACAAAGTCTCTTCAAATTCAGGAAGATAGAAATCATATCAAGCATCTTCTCTGATCACAGTGGCATAAAACTGGAAATCAACTACAATAAAAATAACCCAAAGAGCCAGCACCGGTTAGGCTCAGTGGATAGAGCGTTGGCCTGCGGACTGAAAGGTCCCGGGTTCGATTCCGGGCAAGGGCATGTACCTTGGTTGCGGGCACATCTCCAGTAGGGAGTGTGCAAGAGGCAGCTGATCGATGATTCTCTCTCATCGAAGTTTCTAACTCTCTATCCCTCTCTCTTCCACTCTGTGAAAAATCAATAAAATATATTTTTTTTAAAAAAGAAAAGAAATGAAAGAGGTGAAATGACAACAGACCCCACCGAAATACAAGGGATTGTTAAAAAATACTACAAACAACTCTATTCCAACATACTAGACAACCTGGAGGAAATGGACATATTCCTAGAAAAATATAACCTTCCAAAAACTCAATCAGGAAGAACCTAAACAGCTCAATAGGCCAATAGCTATGGAAGAAATTTAAGCAGTCATCAAAAAGCTTCTGGCAAACAAAAGCCCAGGTCCAGACAGCTTCACAGGGAAGTTTTACCAAACATTCAAGGAAGAACTAAAACCTATACTCCTCAGACTATTCCAAAAAAATTCAAGAGGAAGGAACACTTCCAAGCTCCTTCTATGAAGCCAGCATCACCCTAATCCCAAAACCAGATAAAGACAACTCAACACAATCAGAAAGAGAATTACAAGCCAGTATCTCTCATGAATATAGATGCCAAAATCCTCAACAAAATTCTAACAAATCAGATCCAACAGTACATCAAAAAGATCATGCACCATGACCAAGTAGGAATTATCCCAGCAATGCAAGGATGGTACAATATCTGAAAATCAATAAACGTGATACATCACATAAAATGAGAGATAAAAATCACACGGTCAAATCAATTGATGCAGAAATTGATCCAACACCCTTTCTTGATAAAATCTCTCAACAAGGTGGGAATAAAAGGATCATACATCAACATAATAAAAGCTATACCATATTTTCTGGCGTATAAGACGACCCCCTAATTTTACAGTTAAAACATAGGTTTAGGCCTATAATTCGCTGTATAAGACTACCCCCCACTTCCGAGGCAACACCAGTTCTTTTATTAATAGACCGCCTCTCTGACTCTGGCCAATCCAAGCAGGCTTTTTATGCATGCAAATTATACATGTTCTGTACCCGAAGCTACACTGTGTTCTAGTAAAAAGCCTGCTAGGGCGGTGATATAGTGCCATCCTGGATTTCCAAGTGAGGTGCTTTCTATCCGTCCCCTTTTCTCTGTTCCCTCTGCTGAGACCTGAATTCAGACCACTGAAAAAGCCGGGTTGACTTTTTTTCATTTCAAAAGTCGTCTTATACGCTGGAAAATACTGTATATGACAAACCCACAGCAAACATCATACTTAATGGGCAAAAACTAAAACCATTTCCCCTAAGAACAAGAACAAGACAAGGATGTCCACTCTCACCACTCCTGTTAGACACAGTACTGGAAGTATTTATTAGCCATTGCAATTAAAAAAGAAGAAGAAATAAAAGGAATCCAATTTGGAAAAAAAGTCCTTATTTGCAGATGACATGATATTGTACATAAAAGACTACATCAAAAGCTAATAGACTTAATAATCAAACTTGGAAATGTATCAGGATTAATGCCAAGCAATCTATGGCATTTCTATACACCAACAGTGAACTTACAGAAAGAGAGACTAAAAAAACAATCCCATTTACCATCGCACCAAAAAAAATTAAAATACCTAGGAATAAACTTTACTAAGGAGGTAAAAGACCTATACAAGAGAAACTACAGGACACTGAAAAAAGTGATAGAGGAAGACATAAACAGATGGAAGAACATACTGTTTATGGATGGGTAGAATCAACATCGTTAAAATGTCCATACTTCCCAAAGCAATCTATAGATTCAATGCTCCCCATTAAAATACCAATGACAGGTTTCGAGACATAGAACAAACTCTCCAAAAATTCACGTGGAATAAAAAAAGACCCTGAATAGCCACAGCAATCCTAAGAAAAAAGAATAAAGTAGGAGGGATCTCAATACCAGATTTCAAGGTGTATTACAAAGCCACTGTTCTCAAAAGAGCCTGGTACTGGCACACAAATAGACATATAGACCAATGGAATAGAATAGCGAACCCAGATATTGACCCAAACTATGCTCAATTAATATTTGACAAAGGAGGCATAAAAATACAATGGGTCAAGACAGTCTCTTCAATAAATGGTGTTGGGAAAATTGGACAGATAAAAAAAAATTGGACAGAAAAAAAAAAATAAAAAAATGAAACTAGACCACCAACTTACACCATACACAAAAATAAACTCAAAATAGATACAGGACTTTAGATACAGGACTTAAACATAAGACAGAAAACCATAAAAATACTAGAGGCATCCACAGGCAGCAAAATCTCAGACATATGCCGAAAGAACTTCTTTACTGATACTGCCCCTAGGGCAATGGAAGCTAAAGAGAAAATAAACAAATGAGACTACATCAAAATAAAAAGCTTTTCACAGCAAAAGAAACCATCAACAAAACAACAAGAAAGCCCTCTGTATGAGAGAACATATTTGCAAATGTTATCACTGATATAAAGGTTTAATCTCCCACATCTATAGGCAACTAATACAACTCAATAAAAGGAAGATAAATTAAAATTAAGATCCAATTAAAAAATGGGCAACGGACCTAAATAGAATCTTTTTGAAAGAAAACAGAAGGAAGGCCAAGAGACATGAAAAGATGCCCAAAGTCACTAATTATCTGAGAGATGCAAATCAAAACGGCAATGCGGTACCATCTCACACCTGTCACAAAGGCTATCATCAACAAATCAACAAACGACAAGTGCTGGAGAGGGTGCAGAGAAAAAGCTACTCTCATGCACTGCTGGTGGGAATGCAGACTGGTGTAACTACTGTGGAGAACAGTATGGAGTTTCCTCAAAAAACTAAAAATGCGGGCCCAAGCAGCCGGGCCCAAAGCAGCCGGGCCCGGAGCGGCCAGGCCCAGAGCAGCCGGGTCGGGTGCGGCCAGGCCCGGAGCAGCAGCAGCCAGGCTGGGAGCAGCCAGGCCCGGAGCAGCAGCTGCCAGGCTGGGAGCGGCCAGGCCTGGAGCAACCGGGCCCAGAGCAGCCGAGTCGGGTGCGGCCAGGCCCGGAGCAGCAGCAGCCACGCCCGGAGCAGCCAGGTCGGGAGCGGCAGTGGCCAGACCCGGAGCAGCTGGTTGTGGAACGGACCAGAGCAACAGAGGCCAGGCCCAGAACAGCTCGCTCCTCGCCTGCCCCTGCCCCACGGCTGCCTCTCAGACATGGCTGGAAACTTTTGGGGGAACTTGAGGGTCCGCTGAATCAAATGAGGAAGGCTTAGATCTGGATGTGTTGAGTTAGTATAGCGCTGGGGTGTTGATCTGTGAGTGCCTTGTGTGGGGCCTGGATGAGGTTGGTTGATCTATTTGGAAATGTCTTTTGTGTGAAGTGTATCCCTGGGCATGTGGAGGTATTATTGATTTGAGAAAATGCTAAGTAACTGATTTACTATCTGAAAAATTTAAAGTTCTGAAAGTTTAAGGTCTCTTGCCAAAAAGAGGTTTTAAAGCTAACACCTTAATTTTAATGGAGAAAGGGAATGACAAGCCCTTCCCACCCAGAACAGGTAATCCAATTCCAACCAGCAGCTATGTTTAAACAATGTGTCCATTTACACTTGAAGGGTTACACCTTTTGATAGCCTAAGGGCAAGTTTACATGTAAACAAGTTTGCTCTCAATTCCCAGGGCAGAAAAAAAAAACAAGGTTTAAAATTATTAGATTTTAAAATTTATTCTTAGAAGTGTAAAAGTTTATTAATTAAAAAAAAACTAAAAAAAAAAAAACCAACAACAAAAAAGGAGATTGAAAAACCTGATGAACAATAATAGCTATTCATTGTAGTAGAGTCGGTGATATGGGAGGGGAGTGGACCGACTGTTCTCGGGGAAAGGGAGGGAGGAAGAGACTGAACATAAAATGTGCACCTATGGATGAGGACAATGGGGGGTGGGGAGGGGGCAGAGGATGGGGTGGGAACCTGGTGGAAGGGGGATGAAATGAGGAACCTTTGTAATAATATGAACAATAAAGATTTAAAAAAACAAAACAAAAAAAAACAAACTAAAAATGGAACTCCCATTTAACCCAGTAATCCCACTCTTAGGAATATATCCTAAGAAACTAGAAACACCAATCAAAAAGGATATATGCACCCCTATGTTCATAGCAGCACAATTTATAATAGCTAGGTTTTGGAAACAGCCTGGGTACCCGTCAGCAGATGGTTAGATTAAAAAACTATGGTATATCTACACAATGGAATACTATGCTGCCATAAAAAAAGAAGGAATTCTTATCATTTGCAGCAACCTAGATGGAATTGGAGAACATCATGCTGAGTGAAAATAAGCCAGTAAATGAAAGAGAAATACCACATGACCTCACTCATTTATGGATAATAAGGAACATTATAAACTGATGAACAAAAAGATAGATACAGAGATAGTAAAGCAACAAGCAGACTGTCAAATTACAGTGGGGAGGATAGGGAGATCTGGGGGAGATAAGAGATCAACCGAAGGACTTGTATGTATGCATATAAGCATAACCAATGGACTCAAAACTCTGGGGAGGGAGGGCATGTATTGGAGAGGGGTGTGTGGGGGGGGCGGGGGGAGGAAATGGTAAGATATGTACACATATAATACCTTAATAAAAAAAATGAAAGAAAAAAAAGGGCTTTTTGCAGCCCTATTCATGTTATTGACACACTGGATGAAACATGAATGCCCATCAATAGGAAAACTTGACTGGCAAATACATGTGGATTCCGTAAAGCTATTATAATTAATAAACTACAGTTTATATATATTAATGTGGTAAGTTTTAAATTTTGAAGAGAAAAAAACAAATTGCAAAGGAATACATAAAGTATTAAAACAATACTATATTAATTTATGGACACAATATAATGAAAGAATGAGAAACCAGCACGGAATGCTGTCAAGGTAAAAATTAAGTGGGGAATTAGGATACACAGAAGGCTTTAATTAAAAGCATGGTATTTTATTTCTTAGGTAGATTAATTTTCTATTCTTTAAATTCCTGAAATGTCTTCTAAAAAGATCATGCAGCTTCTTACCTTGAATGGGCAAATTATTTTTCTTGTAAGTCTCTAGCTGGGTTTCTGAAGAATTTTGACTCTTTTGAATTTGAACTGATGAATTCTACAGTAAGAGATAATTATGTAATTGAATATAAAATTAGTGTCTGTCTACATATTAGTACAATGAATTAAACAGAACTCAGCTTGCAATGAGAATGTTTTAAGTTTGTTCATTTACATTGTTTTCATTTATCACTAGAGACCAGAGTGAACACACACATACATACACACAACCTCTGTAAATATATTCATTCCTCAAGTTAAGGGCATAACAGACAATGTAAAGCAAAACAGTCTTCTGTGACTGTTACCAGGCTAGCCAGAGGAGAGAGGAGGGACTCATGGTTACCCATCAGCAAAACCCTCTTATCTCAGCTTCTCCAGATAACGTTTCCCTCACTGCCTTGCTCTAACTGAGCCCTAAGCTCCACTGAGATGAATGCTCACCATTGTCCCTTGTAGAGAGGGAGGTTCTCACTCTCAGAGCTCACAGCCCAAGGCTTAGATAACGGGTGTCCTTACTCTCCATCGCTGCTTCCAGACAAACTTCTTTCTCTCCTCCCCACCCACCCCCACCAGCTCCGAGTTCATGGCCATGTCCGCCCCCCACCACACACCCTCCGTGCCTTTCCGACCTATTCTCCCTCCAATCTCAGCCCTGCACTTCCACGGGCAAACTCTAGAACTAGTCATTATCACTATTTGCAATGATCAATAACTGTTCAATTTCAAAGCATTTGAATCCAGAATGTGAGGTGTTCTACAAAATAACTAGCCTGGTCTATTAAAAAAGCCAATGCCATTTAGTGTTCAAGTATGTACATATGGGTGATATGCCATGATTTCTACAACTACCTTCATGTGGTCCAGCAAAAAATACAATGTGGCAAAACCTTAACAGTAGTTCAATCTAGGTAAGTAGTCAGGTATTCATTGGATTGTTTTTTCAAATGCCTCTATCTGGGAAACTTCCATAATTAAATATTTGAAGAAGAGAGAATTCCACTCTGCCTACAGCCTACAGAGTCCTACAAGTCACTGATCTCTGTGTTCTATGTCCCTCACAAACTTGTAGCCTATGCCCTTCTTAAGCAGTTCATGGGTCACTGTTAACTTCTAAGCCCCTCTCTCTACTTTGTGGCATTCCCCAATGGCCACACCTCCCCTAAAACATAACTTTCCACCAACTGACACCCAAAAAACAAACAAACAAGAAAAAATAATGCAAGCCGTTCTCACTGGAAGTAACGGTCGTTAACCTGCATGGGCCACGCAGCCCAGGACTCAGACTTTACTTCCCAGTCCCTTGGCTTTCCTCTCTCGTACACAACTATTTCACACTTTCCTCCATGTTCTCTGCCCTCACAATCAGCGGAGTATCATGCTTCCCACTTTACTGAGAAAGTTATAGCATCAGAAGGGAACTTCCTATCAGATAGCACCAGACACCTCGCCCCAGGTCCAGACCTTAGACCTCGTTATTGAAGTCGAACTGCCCGTGCTCCTGGCCAAAGCCAGCCCCTCCACCAATTCAATTATTCATTCCCGAAGTCCCATCTCCCCTACTGATGATCACTGCATCACTTCCCTCTCCACTGGAACCAACTCTACAAATATATGAACACCTGTTAATTTTCCATCTTAAAAACAAAACTATTTCCCCTATAGCCACTACCCCCTTTTCTTTATATTTACTGCAAAACTTTTCCACACAAATCTCATATTCTGTCTGAAACTTCTCTCCATTCTCTCTTATCCAGGCTTTTGTCTTTGACACATTTCTACTTGGTAAATCCAAGGACCAACCTTCAGTCCTCAACTTACTGAGCAGCAGCCTTTGATGCCTGTGTGCCACATTCCCCCCCTTAAGGGCCTTTCCCAGCTTGGCTCTCAGAACACCACATGGACCTCCTTTCCGTCTTACTCCATGGTTATTTGTCCTCCTTGGTCCCAGCTTCTTACATTCTGCTCAGTATTTGGACCTCTTCACTTTCAGTCTCAGTCATCTCAGCCCAAGGCTAATTTACCATCCATTCTGATGACCCCAAACTTCTACCTGCAGCCTGACTTCTCCTAATACATGTATAACTATCTAGTAAACATCTTTACGTGATGCTCATTGGCAAACTCACCTTGTCTGCACCTGAGCAATATGTGTTGTCTTCTTATGGACTTTAATAACAAAGGCAAATTCTTATATCAAGCAAAAAAACTACACTAAACAGGGAAGCCATTCCTGACTCCTTTTTTGGCTGTCACACCCCATATCCAGTTCATCAATAAATCCTGTCCACTCCTCAACCCCTCCATTGCCACTCCCCCAGTCTAAGCCACTATTATCTCATCTCTAGTCTGAATTACTCTGTAGTCCACTTTGATGTTCCTGAATGGGCCCATAGTTTCCCACCCACTCAATCTATTCCTTCTTTTAAAATATATTTTCTTAATGATTTCACAGAATAAGGGAGGAGGGATAGAAACATCAATGATGAGAGAGTATCATTGATTGGCTGCCTCCTGCTCGCCCCCCACTGGAGATCGAGCCCACAAACTAGGCATGTGCTCTTGGCCGGAATCGAACCTGGGACCCTTCAGTCCGCAGGCTGACACTCTATTCACTGAGCCAAATCGGCTAGGGTCCCCCCAATCTATTCTTAAGTCTGTAGTAGAGTGAGCTGGTGTTGGGGCTCAGAGATGCAATATGGCTCCAGCAGCAAAAGCCTCTGGGAAATGTGGGACTCTGTTTAAGCCTCAGTAGCCTCGGGCTTGGCTGACCACCCAGAAAGCCAAATGCCATCCAAAGATAAATATCATGTGCCTAGGAAGGCGGTTAATGAATGTAGAGTGTGATAACTGCCTGATGTTATTATGCTAACTTAAAAACGGATTGTTCTTGCTGGAGGTCTATGTGACTACCCACCATACGGTTTTACTTTTAATCCCCTATAAAATAAATAGAAATTTTAAGAAAAGTAAGACCCTATCCTAGAAGAAAGTGGATTCTTCCAGGCAGGCAGGCCACCACTGGGAGCAGCTGCCTATCCATGTATGTTTCTCCCATTAAAGCTATGATTTTGAATAAGATTATCTGTCAGTTCTTCAAAATCAATCCTGAATTTAGACGTTGGCTGCATTCCCCAAATACTAAGATAAAGGGTTAGGCCACCCCTTCAGTCAGAGCCCAGCAAGAGCTCGCATTGCATTCAGAGAAAAAGCCCGAGTGTTTACAGAAACTATTAAGGCCTAATGAAATATGCACCCACCACCCTTCATCATCTCTCTGGTTTCATCTGCTGCTATTCTCCCCTTTCTCTGCTCCAGCTTCACAGTAAGTGCTCACTTAACACCTTTAATGTGTTCTAGGACTTTAAGTGAAATGACATATAATGAGAACCATTTTATCAGGCTGACTGATGTAGTAATCTTATAATGAAATGACACTATTCGAGGAACTGCAGCACCAGCCTTTGGCATTATTGAACCCCATGCCCTCCACATTCCTGTGCCTGCTCTGCTTCTCATCCAGGTCCCTCTTCAGCCATTATTCAAATGTTGCTTCCTCTGTAAAGCCTTTCATGGCCATCCTACATGTAACTGCAACACCCCATACAGTTATTCCCTCTCCTTGCTTTTTCTCCTTCATTTCCACTACTATATATTTTATTTATCTATCTGATTTTATAGTCTTTTTCCTGCCACTAAAATATTAAGTTTCAAGAAGGCAAGGACATTTGCCTGTTTTGTCCATTGCTTTATCTGCAGTGCCTGGCAAACCAGAGTTGTAGGTCACATGCATGTGACTCTCTGCAAATGCTTCCCTTGGCCTGTTTTAACTGGCACTATCTGCCTACTGCTTATAATCATCCCCTTATCAAAATTATACAAATGGCACATCACTGTTCAAAGCTGTAGACCATTACGTGTCAGTGTCTTTATTCTGCTCACTGACACTGCAGAGAAGTTATTCTCCATCACTACTCAGCAAAATCACATATGCTCACTGCTTAATCATCACCTGTACTTTTTCATTTTATTTTTCCAGTTTCCTTGTATTATTTTAGTGTCACTGGTTTTTAAGAGCTTGTTTATGACTAAGGATGTTAAGCATTTCTAATGCATTGCAAATGAAATACCATGTTTTTTGTTACCATTTTACTCTGATGTTTTACTTTTTGGTTGTATAAAACTTGCGTATTAAACTTAATCATATGTTGTTTTTAAAAAAAAAAAAAGAATTATACAAATGAATTTGAAAATTATTTCTATAGCAATGCTCAAAATTATTTTTTTAATTATGGTAAAATATATATATGGCATAATATTTACCATCTTTTTGTTGTTAATCCTCATCGGAGGATATTTTTTCCATTGATTTTTAGAGAGAATGGAAGGGAGAAGTGGGAGAGAAAGAGAGAAAGGAGAGACAGAAACATCAGTATGGGAGAGACACAACAACTGGCTGCCTCCCACATGTGCCCCTACTGCTACAATTCAGGTATGAACCTTTGACCAGGAATTGAACCGGTGACCCTTTGCTGCACGGGCCAATGCTCCAGCCACTGAGCCACACCAGACAGGGCAATAGTTATACCATCTTAACCACATGTTAAAGTGCACAGGTCAGTGGTTTAAGTACATTCACACTGTCATACACCTTTCATTCACAGAACTCTAACTTGCAAAACTGAAACTCTGTTCCTATTAAACACTAACCCCTCACTCTCTCCTCCCAGTAGCCCTGGAAACCACCCTTGTGCTTTCTGTTTGTAGGAATCTGACTGCTCAAATATTTAACATCTCCCCCTAACTTGTCAAGGCCGGCTGGTCTCCAAACCTACCATGGACCGCTCTTTCTTCATGGCAGTCCTGCACTGACCCATCTTGATGCTGCCCTCAGCGGCTTCCACTTTCTTCCAAGCATCGAGTCGGAATCGCTCCATCACTTTTATTTCTTCCCGGAGGTCTGTGTTCTCTTTGACCAACATTTCTATCTGGCTTCTAAGACGGCCATGTGTACTTGACCATTTTGCTTCTTTTCTTTTCAAATCTTCCTGTAAATCTGTTACCTGCTGTTTCAAAGCCTGCCAATCCCCCCAAAAAAGCATTAATAGAATTAAAACAATGCAACAGATGAAAAAATACAGACTAGCTAACCTAGTACAGAGAACAGAAAAGAGAAAGCTCCATCACATTTCACTAACTCTGGGATTTTCAGAAAAGGGACTAGGGGTTCAGGCTAGAGTCTCACTTCATACCATCAGCAAAATTAATTCCAGAAATCAGGAGGAGGCAGCAGACACCACTTAAGAGTTCACTGAAATAATGTGACCTTGAGATAATAAAGATACTAATGGAGCCCTGACTGGTTTGGTTCAGTGGATAGAGCATCAGCCTACACAGACTGAATGGTCCTGGGTTCGATTCCGTCAAGGGCACATGTCCAGGTTACAGGCTCAATCCCTAGTCGGGGACATGCAGGAGGCAGCCGATTAATGATTCTCTCTCAACATTGATGTTTCTATCTCTTTCTCCGACTCTCCCTTCCTCTCTGAAATCAATAAAAATATATTTTTTTAAAAACATATTAATTGAAATGAAGAGATAAATGGGGATTAGCTGTTGAAGAAAAATTAAATAGGAATTAATTACTAACTGAAGGAAAAAGAGATGAGGTAAAGGGAAGAATAAAAGATTCAAATTCAAAACTACCAACCCTGAAAATTGATCCTATTTGGAATTTATAAAAAACAGGTTTTAAGAAAATGAGTTGTTTTAGATGAACTAAATGATATAAGCGAAGAAACTCCTGGAAATGTTTAGAAGCCATCTGTAACTGTACAAAGAGAAATAAATATCAATGTCAGAACTAAAGAGAGATAGTCAGCTAGCTTCACAGAATACATAGGTGCAAGTCATGGGAAGTGACTTGAAGCTGAGGTAATTACCTACCACCTACCTGAGAACCTGTTCAGATATGGGACTGAAGGCAGTGAGAATCCTAACTCACTAACACACACCTCATGAACACACACGGACAATCTGACATCCATCTATGCTCATATAAACCTCACAACAGCCAATAAAGTGCTGCTCCAGTGAACACATGAAGATAAGAAAATGAAGCAGCCTATTGCTGACATGGAAAACGTTGTAGTGGTCTGGATAGATGATCGAACCAGCCACAACATTCCCTTAAGGAGCCTAATCCAAGCAAGACTCTTAACTCTTTAATTCTGTGAAGGCTGAGAGAGGTGAGGAAGCTTAGAAGAAAAGTCTAAAGCTACGAGAGGTTGGTTCATGAAGTTGAAAGAAATAAGCTGTGTCCATAACATAAAAGTTCAAGGTGAAGTAGTAAGTGCTAATCTAGAAGCTACAGCAAGTTATCCAGAAGATCTAGCTAAGATAATTAATGAATATGGTAACACTCAATAACAGATTTTCAATGTAGACAAAACAGCCTTAGATTGGAAGAAAATGCCATTTAGACTTTGATAGCTAGCGAAGAGAAGTCAATGCCCAGCTTCAAAGCTTCCAAGGACAGGCTGACTCTTGTCAGGGGCTAATGCAACTGGTGAATTTAAGTTGAAACCACTGCCCATTTACCATTCTGATAATCCTAGGGCCCTTAATAATTATGCAAAATCTACTCTTCCTTTGCTCTATAAATGGAACAACATAGTCTGGATGACAGCGAATCTGATTACTTTAAGCCCACTGTTGAGACTAATACTCAAATAAAAAAATTCTTTTCAATTACTGTTCATTGACAATGCATTTGGTCACCCAAGCGCCCTGATGGAGATGTACAAGAGTAATGTTGTTTTCATGCTGCTAACAACCCATTCTGCAGCCCCTAGATCAAGGGATAATTTTGACTTTCAAGTCTTACTAATTAAGAAACACATTTCATAAGGCTATAGATAGTGATTCATAAGATAGTGATTCCTCTGATGGATCTAGGCAAACTAAATTGAAAAACTTCTCGAAAGGATTCACCTTTCTAAATGCCATTATGAACATTCATGATTCATGGGAAGAGATCAAAACATTAACAAGAGTTTGGAAGAAATTGATTCCAATCCTCATGGATAATTTTGAGGAGGTCAAGACTTCAGAGGAGGAAGTAACTGGAGATGTGGAAATAGCAAGAGAACTAGAATTAGAAGTGGAGCCTAGATGTGACTGAATTGCTACAAATTCATGGTAAAACTAACAGATGAGGAGCAAAGAGAGTAGTTTCTTGAGATGGACTTTACTCTTGGTGAAGAAGCTGTGAATATGTTAAAATGACAACAAAGGATTTAGAATATTTTATCAACTTAGTTGATAAAGCAGTAACAGGATTTGAAAGAATGGATTCCAATTTTGAAAGAAGTTTCACTTTGGGTAAAATGCTATCAAATAGCATCTCATGCTAAAAATAAATCATTTGTGAAAGAATCAGTCAACACAGAAAACTTCATTGTTGTCTTATTTTAAGAAATTGCCACAGCCACCTCAAATTTCAGCAACCACCACCCTGATCAGTCAGCAGCCATAAACACCGAGGCAAGAAGTTCCACCAGCAAAAAGATAATGATTCACTGAAGGCTGGTTAGCATTTGGGGCAATAATGCTATTCTCTAAGGTATGTACATACCCTGTTCCCATGAAAATAAGACAGTGTCTTATATTAATTTTTTTCTCCCAAAGTTGTGCTAGGTCTTATTTTCAGGGGATGTCTTATCTTTCCATGCGCTAGGTCTTATTTTCGGAGGATGTCTTATTTTCGGGGAAACAGGGTAGTTTTTTAGACAATATATAGTGTAAACATAACTTTTATATACAAAGAAAAACCAAAATATTCATGGGATTTGTGAAATTCACTTTACCGTGGTGGTCTAGAACCAAATCGACATTATCTCTGAGTACATATATACCATCTCTTTAATGATTTATTATTTGAAAGTATATCAATAAATATAGATTTGTTTAATATTTTAATGATTTAGTAATCGGAAACATATCAATAAATAAAGATTTGTTTCTGATTAAGTATATACCTGTTTTTAAAGTATATAATAACATTGCAGAGGCAGAAAGAAGAATAAATATAGGAAACTATGAATGAGCTAAAGTCTAAGAAAAACAAGGAACTGTACCCACAACCAAAGGAAATAATGAACACCCCTGGTTACACAAAATATCAAGTCTTTTGAAAAGGGTCCAATACTTAAATCAACATTAACAAAGCAGAAAGAGGGTTCAAAAAGTTTTCAAAATTATGAAATTATGTAATGTCTTAAAGAGGAAAGCTAATTTACCAACTCTCTAGGAAATGAGACCTCTACATCAACACTGCCCAGAATTTTCTGTAATGATGGATGTGTCCTGGACCTGCACTGTCCAATGTGATAACTACCAGTCACATAACAGCTACTGAGCAACTGAAATGTGGCTAATGTCACTGAAAAACTGAATTTTTGGTTTTATTTAATTTCATTTAACTTAAACTTAAATAGCCACATGTAGCTAATGACTAGCAGACTGGAAAGAACAGGCTTAGAAGATAAGAGGATAAATGGTTTGCAGGAAAGGCACCAGGCTATAATAAAGTAAAAACTTGGTGTTAGTCTCATCAAAGTAAGTAGAATGAAAATAAAGCTCATTTGCTATGGCTTGAATCACACTGGAAGAAAAAGTTCAGCTAGGACAAAGAGAGGAAAGTGGGGGGAATCAAGTTTATAATCTTGGGTGGTCTAAGATGGATGGTGGTGTTATTTTCCCTTTGGTTCTCTAAGATTTTTATAACATAGCAAGGTATCTAAGTAAGTATCACTCTACTCCTGGCAAACTTGGGAACAGTAAATATGAAATGACAAATCCATTATGCAGATATTTTAGAATAGATTATGGTTTTAAATTTAGTGAAAATTTTTCTGATAGCTGAATTTAATTTTAACTACTGTTTAAAGTATTTGAAGTGGCCCAGGCCTGAGAGTTCAATTGTTTAGGGTGTCGTCCCAGTCTGTCAAGGTTGAAGGTTCAATCTCTGGCCAAGGCACATATAAGAAACAACCAGCGAATGCCTAAATAAGTGGAACAACAAATTGATATATGTCTCTCAAATCAATAAATTAAAAATATTTTAATAAAGTATTTGAAGAATTCACAAAGTCATGATAAATTTGTATTATCACAGATTATAAAAATAACCTATAATCTAGATTATAGATTTTAAAAAGAAATTCGAATAAGTTTAATATCAATTTTTAGTCTAAAGAGCAAAAAACATCTATAATAATAAAAGCATAATATGCTAATTAGACCAGACAGCCGAATGACATTCTGGACACTATTTCAGACAGTTCCTTCCAGACGAAATGGTGGCAGTGGAGGCCGAAGCAGAGGTAGTTAGGGGTGATCAGGCAGGCAGAAGAGTGGTCAGGGGCAATCAGGCAGGCAGAGTAGTTAGGGGTGATCAGACAGGCAGGCAGGAGAATGGTTAGGAGCCAGTGGTCCCAGACTGCAAGTCAGACATCCCCCGAGGGGTCCTGGATTGTGAGAGGGTGCACACTGGGCTAAAGGAAACCTCCCACCTCAGTGCACAAATTATGTGCATGGGCCTCTAGTTCTTAATAATTGCTAGTAGAATTAAAACTTGAAATGATACTTATGAAGAGATAACCTGGCATTATCTATGAATGTACAACCACTCCTCTTTAACCTAGAAATTTACTTCCAGGAATTTATCCTACAGATATTCTTGAGTATATAAGATATATGGGGGCAAGATGAATTTGTTTAGTTCACTCCTATATACCCAGCACATGCGTTCTATATCACAGGTATTCAATAACCACATGCCAAATGACTAAGTAGAAGAATGATTGTGAACTGCTTGTGTACAAAGTAATTCAAGACAGCACTCTCAATAGAGAGAAAAAGAATGGAAACAACATAAATGTTTAGTTAATTATGGCTCATCCATATAATGCAATTCTATTCAATGATAAAATAAAGAATGACAATGTTCTTGATGTTAAGATACAAATGATTTCAATATACTTCCTTTTTTTTTTTTTAATTTAGCAATATATATGCATTTGCTTAGAATTCCTCTGGAAAGATACAAGAGATTGGTAACATTGTCTCGTCTCAAATGAGGAAAATTGGGTGCCTGAGCAAGGGTAAGAAATTTCACTGTAGATCTTTTTGAAATAATAAATTTAATAGATTGTTAAAGTCTATCAGATTTAATAAACCAAGCATTAACTAAAGCATGGCATGTGTCGAAACCGGTTTGTTCCAGTGGATAGAGCATCGGCCTACAGACTCAAGAGTCCCAGGTTCGATTCCGGCAAGGGCATGCACCTTGGTTGCGGGCACATCCCCAGTAGGAGGTGTGCAGGAAGCAGCTGATCGATGTTTCTATCTCATCGATGTTTCTAACTGTCTATACCTCTCCCTCCCTTCCTCTCTGTAAAAAATCAATAAAATACATTTAAAAAATAAAAATTTTAAATAAATGTGTTTCTCCCCTCAGAGTAAAAATATAGGATTAAAGACACTAATCAACTTGCCATATGATAACTTAAGTTATAGGTGTGCAGATGAGACTGTTCAAAGATGGCATACTACAGAAAGAAAGAAATCAAAAGATGGAACTCTAAAATATTGGTATTTAAAATATGGATAGGCATGGACACAGACAATAGGGTGCTGAAGGCGTGAGGCAGGAAGCTGGAGGTGGGCTGGAGGAGATCAAGAGAGGAAAAAAGGGGACATATGGAATACTTACAACAATAAAGAATTATATGTCTACTAGGGGTCCACTGCATGAAGATCCATGTAATAGACCTTCCTTCCCCTGGCTGCCACACCGGTTTTCCTCCAGCAGGCGAGACCCAGGCCTTTGCTCTGGCGGCCACCTTCAAGTCTTCACTCCTGCAGGAGCCTTCAGTCTTCTCTCTGGCCAGAGCACCACTCCTGTAGTTCCCTCCACCCCCGTCCTCCCCCTCATAGCAGGTGTCCTGCCCCTCCCAGCTGCTCCGCGCCTGCATGCTTGCTGCCCAGAGGCCCGGAGCAGATGGGGGGTGGGGGGCGGTGCATCCATCTTTGTTGGGCTAATTTGCATACTCGCTCCTGATTGGCTGGTGCATGTCATGAAGTGATGGTCAATTTGCATGTTTCTCTTTTATTAGTGTAGATAATAATAAAAGTGTAATATGCTAATTAGACCAGACAGAGGAACGACCTTCTGGATGAAGCCGCTGTGGCAGGAGCCTATGGCAGAGGCAGTTAGGGGAGATCAGACAGGCAGGCAGAGGTAGTTAGGGGCAATCAGGCAGGCAGGTGAGCAGTTAGAGGTGTGAGGCAGGCAGGTGAGTGGTTAGGGGCAATGAGGCAGGCAGGCAGGCAGGCGAGCAGTTAGGAGCCAGTGGTCCCAGATTGCAAGAGGGTGTAGGCTAGGCTGAGGGACACCACCCCTAACCCCCATGCACAAATTTCGTGCACCAGACCTCTAGTATAATAATAATAATAAATAAAATATGGATGTGGAAGATGAGTTTGCACTTCATGCTATAAACAAGAGATAGACATTTAAATTTTTTCTCTTGGTAAATTAAGTTTTTCTTTTAATGAAGTCCAATATATCCATTTTTTTCTTTCATACTTATTTTTTTGTCTTCTCTCGGAAGTCTTTGCCTATGCCACTGTCATGAATACATTCACCTCCAATATTTTTCTTTATTTTAGCTAGAAATGCATTAGTTCTATGTAAGTACTACATTCCTCTGATCATGTCCATTTCTAACTTTGAAATGAAAAGGACTGATAACTTGGCTTATCAGTTTATAAGTTTTAGAATTAAACACCTATTCAGTATATGGGCCTTAAATTATTAAAAATGAACAAAACTTAACAGTATTTGTTGTGTGGTAAGTCCAACAAGTTAACCCAACATTACAACAGTGATCTTCCAACTCCTAGCTTATCAATTCATTTATGTCATTAGTGTACTCTTTCTGTTTGTTTGGAAACCTTTAGTAAGAGAATATTTTACTCTTTAAAAGTCAGACTATAAAAGATGTTTCAGCCGAAACTGGTTTGGCTCAGTGGACAGAGCATCAGACTGCGGACTGAGAGGTCCCGGGTTTGATTCCGGTCAAGGGCATGTATCTTGGTTGCGGGCGCATCCCCAGTGGGGGGTGTGCAAGAGGCAGCTGATCGATGAGTCCCTCTCATCAATGTTTCTAACTCTCTATCCCTCTCTCTTCCTCTCTGTTAAAAATCAATAAAATATATTTAAAAAAAAAAAAAAAAAAGATGTTCCAGATGCAGTGTCTCAGATAGATAATTTGTTGAATCAATAGATGACTAATAAATTGATACCCAATATCTCTTTGACATATCAAATAATGCTAAGGTTCTTACAAAACTGAAATCTTTTCTAATTCATATGAGTATATAAGTATTGGTATACCTGTATTTCTAGACGTTCCTTTTTATCTGGAAAAGTTCTTGCAACTGTAGCATACTTTTCAAAAACTTTGCGTTTATTTTGTAGCTTCCTCATTTCCTCCTTTTTAAACTCTTTTATTCGAGCCAATTCATTTGCTTTCTGTTGTTCAAAGTCTGTGATTTCTTTCCTAAAACGATAAACCCATGTTATTTAAGGAGATTATCTAAAGGGAACAACCATCTCAGTAAACATAATAATCAACATGTGGCACCAAAAGGAAACACCAGGAATAGCCTGGTAATGAGGAGCTGGAATCTTGGTGAATCCATTTTCAATCCATAGCACACTCCCGACAAGCACCTACTGGGCACCTACTATCAATCAAGTACACTGGAGGAATCACAGTGGAATAACTAAACAGCCTTACTCCTCTGAAGCCTCTTATCTATAACTAGGGGCCCAGTGCACAAATCCGTGCATGGGTGGGATCCCTCTGGGTGGCCTCCAGGGATCGGGCCAAAACCCTCAGTCCAACGTCGCCTGCAGCTCCTACCTGCCACTCCCACTCATCCTGGCCCCACTGTGCCTGCCAAGGGCTTGCACCCAATCATTCCATGAGCTCTGCATCTGGTGCCTTCCCAAAAGGAGTGGCCTGCGGGATCAGGCTGAAGCCCACTCTCTGACATCCCCCGAGGAGTCCCGGATTGCTAGAAGGCGCAGGCCAGGTTGAGGGACCCCACCAGTGCACCATCAGGCTAGGGAGGGGCTGCAGAAGGGCTCGAGGGTGTGTCTGGCCCATCTCGCTCAGTCTCAATCAGCCAACACCAACAGCAAGCTAACCTACCAGTTGGACCATCTGCCTTCTGGTGGTCAGTGCATGTCATAGTGATTGGTCGACTGCTCAACTGTCTGCTCCCTTGGGGTCAGTGCACATCATAGCGGCTGGTCAACCAATTGACTGTCCCCCCACCCCCGCCCCCCGTGGTCAGTATGTATCATACCGAGCAATTGAGCAGCCTTTTAGCATATTATTAGCATATTATGCTTTGATTGGCTGTTTGATTGTTCTCCTGTTTGGTCTATTTGCATATTACCCTTTTATTATATAGGCCCAGTACACAAAATTTGTGCACGGGAGTAGGAAGGGTGTGTCCCTCAGCCTGGTCTTGGCCTACAAAGATGCCAGCATCCCTCACCTGGCCTCTAGCCAGAGGTTCCTCCCCTCCTTCCACACAGCCTCTGGGAAGATGCTTGTCCTGAGGCCTCCTCAGGGCCCTGGCCCATGATGCCCAGCAGCTCAGGTACTAGGGTACTTGGTCTTTCAGGTCCGCTTCCTTGCCTCAGGAGTCGCCCCCTTGGACCATACTATCAATATTATATTTGCGAGTGTGTGTGTGTTGGGGGGGAGGAGGGGATGGCCTCGGCAGCAGTGATTTGATGTCTGTAGCATGCCTGCAAGACACCCTCCCCCACCCCTCCCGCCTGTGGCACCACGCTGGTCCTGTCTGGACCGTTGGCAGGGGGCTTCCAGTCTGTGACTAGGGCTGCTGGGCTATGACTGGGGGCTCCAGGTGGAGGACCCTGGCACCCATAGGGCTCTGTCAGCATTGCAACCCTACAGTTCCTTCCCTCCTGCCTAACGGCCGGCCAGAGTGTGGACGCTGGACACTGGGCTCACCGCCCCACAGGCCTCTTCCTTCCCTCAGCACAGCAGGCCAGGGCGTGGACTCTAGACGTGCGAACTCTGTGGAGACATCTTCCTTCCCGCAGCACGGCAGGCTGGGGCACACACTCTGTGCTCATGGCTCCAGAGGTCCCTTCCATCCTGCCACTCAGCCATGGCGCAGACGCTGGGCTCCCAAGGCCTCTTCCCTCCCACCACAAGGCAGGCCGGAGCGGGGACTCTGGGCTCGCAGCCCAGGCCCCACAAGCCTCTTAGTTCCCGCAGCATGGCAAGCCGGGGCACCGACCCTGGGTTCGCGAACTCTGGGCTCGCGACCCCACAGACCTTTTCCTTCCTGCAGCATGGCAGGCCGGGGTGAGGTCCCTTCCCTCCCACAGCACAGCCGTGGCTCAGACACTGAGCTCCCAATCCTCTAGCCAGAGACCCCTGCCCTCCCTCCAAGGCCAAGGAGCAGATACTGGGCTCCTGTTGCCTGGGCGATGCCTCCAGCGTCTGCTATGGGCACCGCCATTTTGTCATTGAGTGATGGCTAGTTTACATATTACTCTTTTATTATATAGAATAATAAAAGCACAATATGCTAATTAGACCAGACAGTCAAACAACCTTCTGGATGACCTTCAAGACAAAGCCGGGGCTGCAAGGGACAAGGCAAGCCGCCACGGTGGTGAGGGCCAAGCCCCTTGCCCGTATTTCGTGCATCAGGCCTCTAGTATCTTATAGGAGAGACAGAAAATAGAATGAAATAAGTAAAATATATGGGACACTAGAGGCCTGGAACATGAAATTCGTGCACAAGTACAGTCCCTAGGACTGGCCTACAGTCAGGGCCATCTTCCCCGATTGCTGGCAGCTGGCCCCGCTCCCCACCACTACCCACCCCCAGTCCCCCTTCACCATTGGGCAATTGCAGCCTGCCGGCCAGGGAAGAACCAAGAGGTTGGCCGTTCCTGCCTGCTTGCCAACCCCACCCCCACCGCTAGTCGCCCTCTGGTGTGGGGCGACTGGTGGGGCAGGGGCCTTGGCCTAGCACTGCCCATGTCTGCTACCAGCAACCCAATTCCCTGCTCGCCATTGGGCAATCAGAGCCTACCGGCCAGGGGAAGGGACCAAGAGGTTGGCCAGCAGACCTCAATCGCCCGATTGAGCATCCACTCCCTGGTGGTCAGTGTGCATCATTGCCAATGGCTGTTCTGCCGTTTGGTTGATTTGCATATTACCTTTTTGTTATATAGGATTAGTAGTGGAAAGAAAAAAATTAAGCAAGAAATGAAAAATATCAGGATAGAAAATTAAAATTATAGATGGGGTCATTTTGCTGAAATGATATTTGAAGTAAAACCTAAAGAAAGTGAGAATACCCATGAGGTTATTTGGACAAAACAATTCAAACAGAGGGAACATCACATGCAAAAACCCTAAGGTAGGCATATGCCTGATGTGTTCAAAGAAAAGCAAAGCAGCCAATGTGGCTAAACAAGGAGCAGGAGACGGGGGGGGGGGGGGGGGGGGGGGACCAGATTAACTAGGTTCTTACAGACCATTTGTGAGGACTTTGGTATTTAGCTGAGAAGAATGTTGATTTAGCTGAGGGACTGTCACAGCCCAGTTTCATTGTTCATGCTGTGTTAAGAGCATAGGAAGAGGGATAGCAAGAGAATAGAATAGGAGGTCCCTGGTTCACATCCCTCCGTATGAACAACAATCCAATAGCATTCATGAACGTAAGTGCTTTTGTAGAAGCTCTAGGATTCAGGTAGGAGGTTGGGAAAACTTGGTGAAGACTTAAGATCAAGGACAGCCACTGAGAGAAGGCAAGCCCATACCCTAGGGGCAGACGTGCTAAACATGGTCTGGCTGCAGAATGCAAACAGCTTAGGTCCCTCATGGACTCAGCCCCAGCTCCATCCACTAAAGGACTTGTGAAGAGCAACACCCATCTGTGCCCCTGATAACTGGCCCACACACCTCAGTCCCAACTATAGATCCTAAAACAACCCTGTTACCCGGCCGCAGACTGCTGTACTGTAGTTGCACACAGTCCTGCTGACCCAGTGGACCCAGAAGTAGCCCCATGACCTAGCTCCAGCCCCAACTGACTATGGATCCAAAAGCCATCCTGTCCAACCAGGGATCTAGCATGAACCATATCCACCTACACCCCTGGTAACAGACCTGACAACAATAAACCCCACAAGTGACCCAGAAGCAGTCACATGATTTGGCTCCACTCAACTGTGATTCTGGAAGCAGACTCATCAGTCCAGAGATCTAGCAGGAGAAGGTAAAGACCTGCCAAAACCAAGTACTCAAAACAAGAAGGGATATTTGCTCTTTCAAATGCAAAGACATCAAGAAAAGGTTACATGGATCATGAAGAATGAGGTCAACATGACATCACCAAAAGAAACTAATAAGGCTCAAGAAATTGATCCAAAAGAAATTGAGATCTACAAATTGCCTAACAAATAACTCAAAATAACTGTTTTAAGGGAACTCAGCAAGCTACATTAGAACACAGACAAATAACCCAACAGAATCAGGAAAACAATACATGAAACAAAACAAGAAGTTCACTGAGGAGAAATTATAAAAAAGTAACAAACAGAAATTGTCAAGCTAAGAATACAATGGATGAAAAAAAAAAAAAAAGTAATAGATACTCAACTGTAGACTCAATCAAGTAGAAGAAAGAATCTCTGAACTGGAAGACAGATATTTGAAAGTTATAGTCAGGGGAGAAAGGAGAATATAACCAAGGACATAAAGAAGAGGTCAAATCAAGACTGGTAAAAAGTGTAAAGAGGAATGGCTGGGTGCCTACAGGCAGCAGCTGAAGTTCTGGAGAGAAATCTCACATGGCGGGGAGGGGTGATGGTTCCCCTGAGAAGTCTGGGATTTAAACCCCAAAGTGGGCTCCCCAGTCCAGAGTAACTGAACCAGGAAAGATGTCCACATAACATATTACTGTGAAAACACTCCAGGTCCTATATGGGAGGAAGAGAGGGCAAAAAAAAAAAAATGCAGGCATCCTCTTAAAGGGCCAACACAATAAATTTCATTTGCAGCCACTCAACTTGGGCTCCAGCAGAGGATGGGCAGAGTGAACTAAAGCTGCGTGAGGATGGTCTGGGATTGGTGGCTCTGGGAGAACAGCCACCAGATCCCTGTGCTGAATTATTTCCCCATTCTGCAGAAACCAGCTTTCACAGACAAAGCTTACTCATCAATGCAACTTTAGCCCGGTGGAGAGCAGGGAGCAACTGTCCCACCCATTAGAAACCCTCCGACCCCACCCTGTGGAGTTTACATGCTGCTAAGCTCTATAGCCTGAGATTCACTAAATGACAGACACTAATAATTAACCAGAGCAAAAGCTGTTCTCTGGGTGCTTTGAGTCTTTGCATGACCTGCTTCTGGAGCTAGAAATTGAAGACCTTGGCCCACAGCTTGGACCTTTCCACACACATCTAGATCGCCGATAGCTCCAAAAAAGATTTTCAGGGCCAGTCACAAATACCATCTGACATTGGCATACACCAGAGACCCTCCAAAGAGACCCAAAATCAATAAACCCAGTGGACAGCTTTATTAGAGCAGGATCTAACCAGCTTCACAAGCAGTATACCAGAAGGGAGATATTGGCGGGCTCCCTGCTGAAGTTAATTCCACTGTGTGACATGCAGTGATACAGCAGCCTGCATGCTATTAGGTTGAGCCTTACTGTCAGCCAGTCTGAGGGGCAAGCCCATGCACGCATGAGCCAAAAGCAATCAACACTCAATTACAATTAGAGGGCTTGATGCACAATGGACATCCGAGCATCCAGGTCAGGTAATCAGAGAGACTGCACCACTGGGTGCCACAGGTCAACTACTACATAAAGCCATCTAACCAAGACTGGGAGCCCTACCAGATCTACTAATACATAGGAACAAACTCAAATAGGGAGCCAAAATGAAGAGGCAAAAAAATACCCTCAAATGAAAGGATCAGAGAACTCTCCAGAAGAAGAGATAAATGAAACAAAGATTAGAGATTTATCTGATATAGAGTTCAGAATAATGATGGTAAAGATGCTCAATAGCATGAGAAAAGATATAATAACTATGAAAACAGAAATAAAGAATGACATAGCACAAATAAAGAAGACATTGGAAGGAATACACAGATTAGGGGAAGCTGTGGATCAAATCAGTGAATTAGAAAACAGGTTGAAAAAATTCACTCAATTAGAGAACCAAAAAGAAAAAACAATTAAAATACAGGAGGACAGTTTAAGGGACAGCGTGAAACATAACAATATTCAAATAGCAGGTACACTGGAAGAGGCAGAAAGGGAGAAAGGAATAGAGAACGTGTTTGAAGAAAAAATAATAGCATAAAAAAGTTACACAGGTTAAGGAGGCACAGAGAATCCCAAACAAGAACCCAAACAGGCCAACATCCAGATATATCATAATTAAAATGCTAAAAATTAAAGACAAAGAATCTTAAAGGCAGCAAGAGAAAAGCAAACTGCTCCTACAAAGAAGCTCCCATAAGGCTGTCATCTGATTTCTCATCAGAAACTCTATAGGCCAGAAGGGAATGGCATGAAGTACTCAAGGTAATGGAAAGCAAGGATCAGAAAACAACATTAGTATATCCAGCAAGGCTATCATTCAAAATAGTCAAATAAAGAGCTTCCCAGACAAAAAAAGGCTAATGGAGTTCATCACTACCCAGCTGGCGTGGCTCAATGGTTGAGCATTGACCTATGAACCAGGAGGTCACAGGTTCGATTCCTGGTTAGGGCACATGCCTGGGTTGCAGGCTTGATCCCCAGTAGGAGGCGTGCAGGAGGCAGCCAATAAATAATTCTCTCACATCATTGATGTTTCTATCTCTCCCACTCCTTCCTCTCTCAAATCAATAAAGATACATTTTAAAAATTTTGTTTTTTAATCCAAGAGGAAGGAACACTTCCAAACTCTTTATATGAGGCCAGCATTATCCTAATTCCAAAACCATATAAAGATACTACAAAGAAAGAGAATTACAGGCCAATAACCCAGATGAACATAGATGCTAAAATCCTCAACAAAATATTAGCAAATCAGATATGGCAGATGGCAAGGAGAAGAAAAGGAGAATAGAGGAGCTGCTGGCTGAGAAAATGGCTGTTGATGGTGGGTGTGGGGACACTGGAGACTGGGACAGTCGCTGGAACCATGTAAAGAAGTTCCTCGAGCAATCTGGACCCTTCACACACCCTGATTTCGAACCGAGCACTGAATCTCTCCAGTTTTTGTTAGATACATGTAAAGTTCTAGTCATTGGACTTAAGATGTGAACTCCTGAAAAATCTGGCTTTCTCTGGTTTTAGACAGAATCATGTTATAGACACGGACACTATAGATGTTTCCAATTTAAATAGGTAGTTTTTATTTAGGCCTAAAGATGTTGGAAGACCTAAAGCTGAAGTTGCTGCAGAATTTCTAAATGACAGAGTTCCTAATTGCACTGTTATTCCACATTTCAACAAGATCCAGGATTTTAATGACACGTTCTATTGACAATTTCATATAATTGTATGTGGACTGGACTCTATCACAGCCAGAAGATGGATAAATGGCATACTGATATCTCTTCTCAATTATGAAGATGGTGTATTAGATCCAAGCTCCATTGTCCCTTTGATAGATGGGAGGACAGAAGGTTTTAAAGGAAATGCCCGGGTAATTCTGCCTGGAATGACTGCTTGCATTGAATGCACACTGGAGCTGTATCGCCAGAGGTTAATTTTCCCATGTGCACCATTGCATCTATGCCCAGGCTGCCGGAACACTGTACTGAGTATGTAAGGCTACTGCTGTGGCCTGAGGAGAATCCTTTTGGAGAAGGGGTTCCAGTAGATGGGGATGATCCTGATCATATTCAGTGGATTTTCCAAAA
Organism: Pipistrellus hanaki; assembly: GCF_964339955.1. NCBI lineage: Eukaryota > Metazoa > Chordata > Mammalia > Chiroptera > Vespertilionidae > Pipistrellus > Pipistrellus hanaki. The sequence goes on from NC_140505.1 coordinate 96,942,213, forward strand.
ATCCCTAGAGAAAGCATCACACTATAACATTAGGGGTGTTACATATAGACTCACTCAAGGGGTAGTAAAACGAATCATTCCTGCAGTAGCTTCCACAAATGCAGTCATTGCAGCTGTGTGTGCCACTGAAGTTTTTAAAATAGCCACAAGCGCATATATTCCCCTTAATAATTACTTGGTATTCAATGATGTAGATGGACTGTACACATACACATTTGAAGCAGAGAGAAAGGAAACTGTCCAGCTTGTAGCCAGCTTCCGCAAAATATTCAGTTTTCTCCATTAGCAAGACTACAGGAGGTTTTGGATTATCTAATCAATAGTGCTTCTCTACAGATGAAATCTCCAGCCATCACAGCAACATTACAGGGAAAAAACAGAACCCTTTACTTACAGTCAGTAACCTCTATTGAAGAACGAACAAGGCCAAATCTCTCCAAGACATTGAAAGAATTGGGACTTGTTGAGGGACAAGAACTGACAGTTGCTGATGTCACCACACCACAGACAGTACTATTCAAACTTCATTTTACTTCTTAAGGAAAATAAATCTGCACATAATATAAAATGTATAAAAATACTATACTTTGTGGATGCTAAGAAAATTATTTTTTAGCATTAGTATTGCTGAAATTTGACATTTTTTTCTTTTTAAACATAATGAGCCACTCTTTTTTTAAATAACTTTCCCTTGAAGACAGAATTTGGGGTTGGTGCTTGTAAGCATTTTCATTAATAATATGGGAAATGATGCTTAGAGATTATGAGCAAAAAATGTATAGCTTTTAGAGGAGACAAATACCCTCTGGTGTGTGGATTTTGTTATTATGGTCAAAGAGTGCATTCCTCAGTTTTCAGTTGAGCACCCACATAAACAAAAGATGTCCCTTTAAAGAAAATAAGAAAATTAAGTTCTAAATAACATTAAATGTTACAACTTGACATCTGGTGCATATTGAACATAGTCTGTATCTTGCTTGTTTTAATATTCATTTATTCGTGATGTTCAAATGAATATTAACTTTTGCAAAGGTTATCTTGTCCATGATAATTTGTAAATGGTGTTAGATCTGAATACCTGTGCATGGAAATAAGAAATATTTTCATGTGTTTATTTGAGGTGCCATAAAGGCCAGTATATGCAACATTAAAGTCAAGACATGGTTGTTTAAAAATATATATATATATATATTAGCAAATCAGATCCAGCTATATATTAAAAAGATCAGCCTTACACCCTAACCAGTTTGGCTCAGTGGATAGAGCGTCGGTCTGAGGACTGAAAGGTCCCAGGTTCGTTTCCAGTCAAGGGCATGTACATGGTTGTGGGCACATCCCCAAGTAGGAGGTGTGCAGGAGGCAGCTGATTGATATTTCTCTCTCATCAATGTTTCTAACTCTCTTCTTACTTCCTCTCTGTAAAAACATAATCAATAAAATATATTAATAAAATAAAATAGCTCCAATTAAAAAAAAGAAAAAGATCAGCCCTAACAGGTTTGGCTCAGAATCTAAAGCATCAGCCTGTGAACCAAAGGGCCCCAGGTTCAATTCTAGTTAAGGGCACATTCCAAAAACCGCATGATCATATCAATAGAAGCAGAAAACGCATTCAACAAAATCCAACATCCATTTTTGATAAAAATTCTCAGCTAAGTTGGAATACAGGGAACATATCTCACCATGATAAAGGCCATATATGACAAACCTATAGCAAATATCATACTTAACATGCAAAAACTAAAACCTTTTCTCCTAAATACAGGAACAAGACAGGGATGGCCACTTTTACCACTCTTATTCACATAGTACTGGAAGTCCTAGCACAGCGATCAGACAAGAAGAAATAAAAGGAATCCAGCCCTAGCTGGTTTGGCTCAGTGGATAGAGCAGCAGCCTGCGACTGGGGGGTCCTGGGTTTAATTCTGGTGAAGGGCACATGCCTGGATTGTGAGCTCAATCCCCAGTAGGGGTCTTGCAAGAGGCAGCCAACCAATGATTTTCTCTCATCTTTGAGGTTTCTATCTCTCTATCCCTCTCCCTTTCTCTCTATAATCAATAAAAATATTTTAAAAACAAAAAAAGGCATCCAAATTGGAAAGCAGGAAGTAAAATGCTCATATTGGTAGATGACATGATATTGTACACAGAAAACTCTAAAGACTCCACCAAATAACTAATAGATTTAATAAATGAATTTGGCAATGTAGCAAGATACAAAATCAACACCCAAAAATCAATGGCTTTTTTTATACAACAATGATGAATTCTCAGAAAGAGAAACTAAACAATTCCATTTACCATTGCAACAAAAAAAAATTAAGATACTTAGGAATAAACTTAACCAAGAAGGTAAAAAACTTGCACTTGGAAAACTAAAGGACACTGACTAAAGAGATAGAAAAATATATAAACAAGTATAAGAATATATACTATGTTCATGGGTTGATAGAATCAAAATCATTAAAATGTTCATACGACCCAAGGCTATCTACAGATTCAATGTGATTCCTACTAAAATACCAATGGCATATTTCACAGATCTAGAACAAACACTCCAAAAATTTATATGGAACCAAAAAAGACCCTGAAGGCTGTAGCATTCTTGAAAAGAAGAGCAAAGTTGGAGGACTCACAATACCAGATTCCAGTTATACTACAAAGCCACCATAATCAAAACAGCCTGGTACTAGCACAAGGACAGGCATATACGTCAATGGAACAGAACAGAGAACCCAGAAATTGACCTGTAAGTCATTACGATCAACTAATACTTCACAAAGGAGGCAAGAGCATACAATGGAGCCAAGACAGTCTCTTCAATAAATGGTGCTGGGAAAATTGGACAGATACATGCAAAAAAATGAAACTAGATCACCAAATTCCACCATATACAAGAATAAACTCAAAATGGATAAAAGACTTAAATGTAAGTTGTAAAACCATAAAATCCTAAAAGAAACCATAGACAGCAAAATCTCAGACATCTTTTGTAGCAGTATTCTTACAGATACACCTCCTAGGGCAAATGAACATAAAGAGAAAATAAACAAAAGGGACTGCATCCAAATGAAAAGCTTCCGCACAGCAAAAGAAACCATCAACAAAAAAAATGGGAGCCCACTGTATGAGAGAACATATCTGGCAATAATAAAGGGTTAATATCCAAAATATATAAGGAACTCATACAACTTAACAAAAGGAAGGCAAACAATTAAAAAATGAGCAAAGATCCTAAATAGATATTTCTCCAAAATGAACATAAGACACTGATTATCAGAGAGATGCGAATTAAAATTAAAGTGAGGTATAACTCACATTCTCACAACTGTCAGAATGGCTATATCAACAAATCAACAAATGATGTAGAAGAAATGGAAAACTATAGGAATGCAGACTGGTGCAGCCATTATGGAAAACAGTATGGAGTTTCCCCAAAAAATTAAAAATGGAACTGCCATTTTACACTGTGATCTCATTTCTAGGAATATATCCTAAGAGACCCAAACACCAATCAGAATGAAGGTATGCATCCCTATGTTTGTAGAAGCACAATTTACAATAGCTAAGACCTGTAAATAGCCCAAATGTCCATCAGAAGATAAATGGATAAAAATATGTGGTAACATGCCAGAAAAGAATCTATAAGAAATAGAAAGTCTGAACAGATCAATAACAAATAGACTGCATAGGTAAAACTCTCCCAAACAAAAAAAGTCCAGGACCAGACTTCACATATAAAATTCTACCAAACATTCAAACAATACCAATTCTTAAACTCTTCCAAAAAAAGAAAAAAGGAACACTTCCAAATTCACTTTATGAGGCTATTATCACTGATACCAAAGCCAAAGATATCACTAGAAAACTATAGGCCAATACAAACATAGATGTAAAAATCCTCAATGAAAGACTAGAAAACCAAATTCAATAGCTCATTAAAAGGATTACACAAGATGACCAAGTCAGATGCATCCCTTGAATGCAAAGTTGGTTCAGCATATCCAAACCAATTTCTCTGATATTAACTGGTGCAGCCACTGTGGAAAACAGTATGGTGGTTCCTTGCCCTGGCCAGCATGTTCAGTAGTCATAGCAATAGGCTGAGCACTGAAGGGTCACAAGTTCTATTTCAGGTCAAGGGCATGAACCTGAATAGGGTTCACTCCCTGCCCCACATCGGGGTACACGTGGAAGGTAGCCAGTAGTAACCAGTAGATATGTCTTTCTCACATCGATGTTTCTCTCTCTCTCTCTCTCTCTCTCTCTCTCTCTCTCTCTCTCTCTCTCTCCCCCCCCCCCCCCACCTCCCTTGCACCCTCTCTAAAAAATAAATGGAAAAGAAAAATTAAGTAATTACCATATGACCCAGCAATTCTACCCTGGATATATATCCAAAAGAATTAAAATCAGAAACTTATAGATAGCTGTACACCAATGATAATAGCATTATTCACAACAATTGAAAGGTAGAAACAACTCAAATGTCCAGCAGCAAAAATGCTAAGAGTTGTCAGCAACCACTAGAAGATAAGAGAAAAAGCATGATTCTGCTGACAACTTGACTTTGAATTTCTAAGCCTTCAGAACCGTGAGAAAATAAATTCCTGCTGTTTTAAGCCACTCAGTCTGTATGTACTTTGTTATAAGAGCCCTAGGAAATTAATACCCTGGCCAATGTAGTACTTGAATTCATAACCCCAAACTGCTTTTCAAATTTCAATTTAAAATTTCATCACCAAGACAATTCCCTTTTAACACATCTTTGACTACAATGAGTCATTTAATTTAGTACAAAAATTCATATGTGGTACAGATTTCATTTCCATTTATATTGTTATAGTGATAAAGATTGTTTCCAGTATTTTAGATTAGATCTTAAAGATATCAATTGAATCACTGTATATTTTTTCCCAAATTATAGATTCAAACTTACCTGAGTTTTTCTAAGGCACTTTCTCGTTCACTGCGAAGTTTAGCTAAACATGTGTTCTCAGCTTTAAATTTTTCTATTTCCATTTCCAATTCAATAACTTTCTCTCTCAAAACTTCAGATCGAGCACTGTCACCTAGAAAATAGGCCATGAATAGTGAATTTCACAAGAGGTCTTCAGCAGCAAAAACACTAGCTAGCTATTAATACTAAGAGCCAAAAATATGGTAAACACCTCCATTAAAATGCATTCGAAATATTTCAAGTAAAATTTTTCTAATTTTTTATTGGCCTAACCTTCCAGATGAAACCAATCTAAATTTAAGAATCAAATTATTCTACCTCAAGAGCTTCAATCTGGCAATGAATTAACATTACATTTAGAAGGAAACCATTGGAATAATTTTTTTAAAGGCCAGTATATAGAAATAGCTTAAGAACACAAATAAGTCACAAAATATCTAAAGTACTAATTGATACCAAAAAGCAAAGCTGGTTATCACTAATTGATACCACTAATCAAAGAAATACAAATTAAGTCTTTTTGGTTGTTGATCCTCACCTGAGGATATTTTCCATTGATTTTTAGAGAGAATGGAAGGGAGGGGGAGAGACAGAGAGAGAAAAACATTGATGTGAGAGAGACACATCAATTATTTGCCTGTCGCACGTGCCCCAACCAGGGCCAAGGATCGAGCCTGCAACGAAGATACATGCCCTTGACCAGAACTGAACCTGGGACCTTTCAGCCCAAGGCATACTGACTATCTACTGAGCTAAACTGGCTAGGGCAAAACTTTTTTTTCAATATCAATTTGCTATTTAAGAGAGTAAAATAACCAATGCTTCTGTCTTTCAACTGCTCTTTTTGGAAACTAAACTAAAATACACATATCTACCCTCTGACCCTACTTCTAAAAATCTAATTAAAAAACTTGTAAAATCTTACAGCTTTGCACAAAGATATACATTGCAGTGGTATTTCTACTAATAAAAAAGAATTTGTCTAACATTAAGAAAATTACTGACCTGGTTGGTTTGGCTCAATGGATAGAACGTCGGCCTGTGGACTGAAGAGTCCTGGGTTCGATTCCGGTCAAGGGCACATGCCCAGGCTGTGGGCTTAATCCCCAGTAGGGGACATGCAGGAGGCAGCCAAACAATGGTTCTCTCTCATCACTGATGTTTCTCTCTCTCTCTCTCCCTCTTCCTTCCTCTCTGAAGTCAATAAAAATATATTTTTTTAAATTACTGAATAAAATTGTTACATTCATGTAATGCTATGCAATCATTTTTTAAGTACAGAGTGTTAATGGTAGAGCAAACACATGTAATATACTTGGTCAAAATGGATGAGGCATGTTATATAATACATATCTCTATAATATTTAAAAAACATAGGAAAAATGACTGAAAGAAAATATCCCAAAATGATATCACTGGGCAGTTCAGTTACCTTTGGGCAGTTCAGTTATAAACACTTTTGCTTCTATACTGTTTAATCTTCCAAACTTTTTGCAAAAAGTGCTACTTTTAAATTCAGAGTATTTTTAAAAATAACTTGCTATAATTTACATTTTAAAGCACCTATGCTTTGCAAGGCATTCAGAGTTTATAATATAACATGATATAATAGAAAAGCTTTTCAATATAGGTTTAAAAAGTCCCCTCTCTCTCTCTCTCTCTCTCTCTCTCTCTCTCTCTCTCTCTCTCTCTCGCACGCACACACACACACACACACACACACAAAAAAAAAAAAAAAAAAAGAGTCCATCACATCAATTGAATACTATACAGCCATTAAATGGACCAAGGCAAATGTATGTGTGTGTTAAAAACCATCTTCAAAATATATTATAAGATGAAGAATGTTATTTTTAGTCATGTTTTCATTTGTATATAAAGGAAATTACACTCACACGTTTTCATATGCATGGCATGTTTTTAGCATATACAAATGAAATGGGGATGTGGGCGTTTCTAGGAAAGGGAACTAGGAGCCCAGACCTGGGGAAATAAAGAAACTTGGATTATGCTGTATTTCTGTATTTCTTCTTAGTCATGTTTGGCATGTGAATGCATGAGGCAGTAAAAAAAAAAAAAAAAAAAAAAAAAAAAAAAAAAAAAAAAAAAAATTTTAAGTAAAAACAGAGTCATTAAAAAAAAGTGTGTAAAAAAGAAAGTGTGCACAAAGTTTACTCCACAATAACACAAACCATATATTGAGTACTCCCTGGTTATAAAAGAAACTTAAATGTTATCTCATTTTATAATAAAGCAATTAATTTTAAAGCCCTGAGAATGAGATGCATGCTTAAATTTGAAAAATCTGAAACCACAATTCATTCAAACCTCTTATTCTAATGACTACTACATTATTTAGATCCACAAAACCAATCAAATTTGAACAAATCACCTATCATTAGACGTTACTAAGCAACCAGAAAAGTTAGGATTTTAAGCATCCGGACAACATACTGATAAAATAAATTTTAAACTTGTAACATTCTGCTACATATTTTATAATGCTCTGACTTACCAGAGGGTTGCTCTTGAATGTTTAACTTGGGTTCATTTCCCAGGTGTGAATCTGACTTTGATTTTGGTTTTGGTTTCAAAGAAGGGAAGAATTTCATCATCAGATCTGATGGAGGAGGAGGACTTGTGCCTCTGCTGAATTGGCTCAAGTCTTCCTTCTTGACTGGTGCAACTTTCCTTTTTACTGTTTTGTCCATTTTACATATCTCACTGTTATTAGGGTAGATTGTCTGGGGAGTTCCATCAATGGCTTCATTCCCAAGCATAATATCATTTTTAAATGAATTCTCTTCAAGATCTGTCCAAGTTCTTTCATCATCAAAGTCAATTTTACTCACACTTACAGATGAGGGTCTTCTTGAAGATTCAGAACTTTTATTTTTAAAGCTTTCTGTTATGATGGACTCATCACCACTATAATCTTTATCAGACAAATCCAAATCCACATCTCTCCTTTTATCTTCTTCTTGAGTCCCCGTGTTCCTGAAAGGTCCCTTACCTTCACAGACTTGTGGACTACCTTCTCTGCTACTCAAACCCCTTTCACTGTCCTCAGTTAATGGTTTTATAATGCCCAGTTGTTCCTCAGAGTCTGTGCTACTGTCAGTGTTCATTACACCATCATTGCTTGCATTCCATCTCACCTGATTTTCAGAAGTGCTCATTTGGAACACCTTCTTACTGACTTTACAAGACGGTGTCCCCAATCCCTCAGGTAAAAACACTGAATTAATTTCTTTGGGTGCAACCTCACACTCACCCTCATTTTCACATTCAATACAGTCTAGATGCTCATTTTTGTTACACTGACTAATGAGACCCAGTGACATCATTTTTTGCTGCTGCACAGCTTTGACAGGAGTAGAAGACAGCCGATGATCTTTGCAGTTCTGTTGGTCCCTCTCTAAGATCTTCAATACAAATGAGGAATTGCTGGAAAATGATATTTCATCAGCTGCTTTCTCTAAAAACAAAAATTCATCTAATTCCAAATTTTCCTTTTCTTTTTCTCGTTCCCAATTCTCTAACTTTTTCTGAAGAGAAATGTCAAGAGAAGATTCTGATTCTTTCAATGTCTCACTTATTGAACTCTTAGAAGCCATGCAGCCAACCAGCCCTGTCAAAAGGGGAAGGCTATCTTTAACTTGTGTGTTATTCCAAACTTTGCAACCAACATCACAAGGTTTTGAACACTCGTGTTCATTTTCTTTATTATTAGATTCTAATTTTTTTTCTAACTTGATCTGTTCTCTAAATTGCCCATCACATTTCTCCCCTGCCAGTATTTTCAATCCTGATGGAAAGAGACCTTTCCTAATATTATTATTAAGTACTTTTGGCTTCTGACTGAGTGTGACAGAACCACTGTTGGTTCTAGCTTTACTGTTCTTTTTAACAGGAGGGTTCTCTGTACACAGTTCTTTATTTATAAGAGCAGTTTTCCGCTGGAATTGTTGCCTGTCTATTTTAAACATAGGTTGGTCCTCTGAAATGCTCTGACTAGTCACTAGTTTACTGTCCTTCCCTTTCTGAAACTTAGATTTAGCATTAGTAAATCTAGCTAAACCTTCTCCTCGTTTTAAGAATGGTTGTTTTGGTTTTTCTTTGATTAGTAATGATCCTTCTGCTTCCTACAATAAGGAACAAAATTTTAATTAATTCTGGTATATTTAAAGCAAATTAAACAAATCTCTAGTCTTAGATAATTTAATCCAATGCTAACCCTTAGCTGTTTCTGTTTCAATTCTTGTTCTTCCAACTGAATTTGTTCTTCCAAGTAGTCTTCAAATGTCTGTTTCCTTTCTCTAATAGCAGCTTTAATAGGCCTAATCATAAAAATAAAGTTATTTAACATGCAAATCATGACATGGTGAATATTTTACACTTAATGTGCCTAATACAGACTCTGGATTGCACTGAAAACTAACCTTTTTCAAAGTCACAAACCCCCCTCCTTGAAAAAAATTTTTTCAAGTTGAAAACCAAGATTTTATTTTTTAGAAATATATATTTTAAAAATTCCCCAAAAAGATGCTATTCTCTCATTTCTCTATCTTTTTCCTCTTCTTCAACACCTGATATAAAAGACATTATTTACATTTTATTAGATCTTCACCCAGGTGTCCCAACAAGGCTCCAACTATGTATTCTTCTGTATTTGCAAGCTGTATTTTCATATAGCCTATAGATACAGGTAGATGTACTCCATTCCCCCTTAAGTTTCACCCATTCCTGGCTTTCCTGTTAATCCACTGAGGAAAGGTTCAGGACTGAGGGGCAAACTCATCTCAACAATAAGCAAATGTTGCAGGCTACTTGCCACGACCCCGCGTTATCCATCCCTCTTGAATGGAACATCACCCCCTTTAAAATTTTAATGAAAGCTACAATCCCACTTCATCCCCAAAATACAGAAATATACAATACTCTACATGATTTGAAAAAAAATTCTTCTGAAGTCCATTCATTACATAACTTTAAAATATTTCAAAAACAGTTCATTATAGCACTAGCCCGTTTGGCTCAGTGGACAGAGCATTGACCTGTGGACTGAAGGGCCCCAGGTTCAATTCTGGTCAAGGGCATGTATCTTGGTTGCAGGCTCTTTCCTGGCCCAGGCCTTGATCTGGGCGCGTGCAGGAGGCAACCAATTGATGTGTTTCTCTCACATCCATGTTTCTCTGCCTTTCCCTTCCACTGTCTCTAAAAATCAATAGGAAATATCCTCAGATGAGGATTTTTTAAATAGTTCATTATATACACATTTGTTAATTTTAAAAGATCATTAACAATGTGCCCTGGCTGGTGCTCAGTGGTTAGAGCGTCAGCCTGCCAACCAAAGGGTTGAGGGTTCAATTCCAGCATAAGGCATGTACCTCAGTTGCAGGTTCAATCCCCATGCTGTGGGTTCAATCCCCAGTCAAGTTGCATATGGGAGGCAGCTGATCAATGTTTCTCTCTCACACTGATGTTTCTTTCTCATTCTTTCTCTCTCTCTCTCTCTCTCTCTCTCTCTCTCTCTCTCCCTCTCTCCCCCCCCCCCTTTCTCTCCTCAGCCTCTAAAACCAATAAAAAGATAAACATTTTTAAAGTAATTTTCCCATCAATAACTTATATCAAAAGATTTTCAAATATTTAAGAAAATAAACAACTTCAATATTGGCATTTTATGTCATAAAGTTTTTAAATTCTATAACAAGACTTACACAATTCTAATTCATATGTGAGACACCAATATTTAATGTGTTTTTCTTTTCTCCAAAATAAAATTTACCTATTTGAGAGAAAATTTTATCCAGATATTTGTTAGATGAGAAAACTTTGCCTAGTTCTTCCAATACAATGTCAAAGCCACTGAAACTGATATATCCCCAAACCTCTTTCTGTTGCTGACAGTATGTGATAAGTTGTATCTTCAACTTTATATGTTCTGGTAAAAGCATCTTCAAGAAAAAATAAGAAAACTATGGCACTTTCAAAAAAAGAAAATGCTCAATAATAATGGCTGGCTATTAAATTAAACTAGAGGCCCACTGCACAAATTCATGCACCAGTGGGTTCCTCAGCCTGGCCTGCGGGATCAGGCTGAAACCAGCTTTCTTTCATCCCCAAGGGGTCCCAGATTGGGAGAGGGCACAGGCCAGGCCAAGGGACCCCACCAGTACACAATCAGAGCCAGGGAGGGACATGGTAGGCTGGCCAGCAGAGGAGTTATGAGGGAAGGGCTCCAGGGTGTGTCTGGCCCATCTCGCTCAGTCCCAATCAGCGGGACACCAGGAGCAAGCTAACCTACTGGTTGGAGCGTCTGCCCCCTGGTGGTCAGTGCACATCATAGCTACTGGTCGACCGACTGATTGCCTCCTGCTGGTCAGTACATGCCATAGTGAACGATAGAGCAGCCTTAACATATCGTTAGCATATTATGCTTTGGTTGAAGAGAAGACCACTTAGCATATTAAGCATTTATTACATAGGATTATCACATGTCTTATTCCTTTTAATACAGGTAGTACCTTTCTTCATTATTAACAACTTCTGAGGAATCATCAAATTTTTTTAAGTTCACAGCATTCACTTCACCTATCTGGTTTGTCATTTTCTCCCAACATGGTAAAACATCTTCACCTAAGATAAAAATTAGAAATAATTCAGTCTTTATTTTAAAGCATATTTAATTCTTAAAAGTTGAGAATTTTACAGGTTGCTAAGCTTAGGAAAAAAATGGTTAAAAGTAGGATATGCCAAAAAGTTCAGAACTCTCAAGGATTTCTTTAATATGATAAACTACAAAACTCTGCCTAGCCAGTGTGGCATAGTGGACTGAGTGTCATCCCATGCACCAAGAGGTTGCTGGTTCAATTCCTGGTCAGGGCACATGCCACAGTTGCAGGCTCCATACCCAGTAGAGGTCATGCAGGAAGTAGCCAATTGATGTTTCTCTCTCATCCATGTTTTATCTCTCCTCCTCCCTTCCTCTCTCTCTAAAATCAATAAAAACATATTGTTTTTAAAAAGGAAAAGAAGAACTACAAACCCTAATTAAAACACAATATTCTTTTTTTTTTTAATTGATTTTTAAAAAGAGAGGAAGGGAGAAGGCAAAAGAAACATTGCTTTTACTTTTTTTAAAAATACCTTTAAAAGGCCGAAACTGGTTTGGCTCAGTGGTAGAGCGTCGGTCTGTGGACTGAAAGGTCCCGGGTTCGATTCCGGTCAAGAGCATGTACAAGGGCAGCTGGTTGATGTTTCTCTCTCATCCATATTTCTAGCTCTCTATCCCTCTCCCTTCCTCTCTGTGGAAAATCAATAAAAAAATTTTTTTAAATACCTTTAAAAGGCATTTTGAGATAATATGGTGAATTCTAAAATAGATTTGAACATTACATAATTGTTGTTAATGCAACGGGATATAATAATAGTATTATGGTAATATAGAAGACTGTCCTAATTTTTACTTGATGCATGCTGAAATATTTGAAATGTTATGTGTACATATTACTTGCAATGAAATGACTCAGCAAAACTATATATATAATAGATGTAGATAGATATATACATATATCCACACACATACAAATACAAAGTAAATATATTTATACACACAAAATAAATATTGACAAATTATTAACTGCTAAATTTAGGTGGTAGGTATATTGGTAATCATTGCAGTGGTCTTTCAAGTTTTCTAGATGTTTGAAATTTTCCAAAATAAAAGATTAGAGGGTATACTGTATTGTGTAATTCCATATCAAGGAATTACTCTAAATTAGGAATAAAATATTATGCACAATACTAAGCAGTAAGCATAGATACCTCTTTGTCATATTATTTGTATTTTCCTAACTTAACTCAAAAGAATATATTCTTTTTTTCTTTTCTTTTTTTAAATATCTATATTATTGATTTTTTTACAGAGGAAGAGAGGGACAGAGAGTTAGAAACATCAATGAGAGAGAATCATCTATCAGCTGCCTCCTGCACACCCCCCACCGGCGATGTACCTGCAACCAACGTACATGCCATGCCCTTGACCGGAATTGAACCCAGGACCTTTCAGTCTGCAGGCCGATGCCCTATCCACTGAGCCAAACCGGTTTCAACAAGAATATATTCTTGAAAATTAGAAATTAAATTTAAAATACTGAAAACAACTTAGTATCTCACAAAGAACATTACCTACTGATATTTTACTTAACTATTATAATGATGAAGTAATTAAAATTACCGTTATAAATATTATAGAATAAACCATAAGCATTTTCTATGTTGAATGGAAAAGAACACAATTTATTATACAATATTCTATAATTACAAAATGTGATGTAGGAAGCAGAAAAAAAGACTAGTGCCCTGGCCAGTGTTGCTCAGTATCTGTTAGTCGGCCCACACATCAAAGGGCTGAGGGTTCAATTTTCAGTCAAGGGCATATATCTGGGTTTTGGGTTCATGGCTCATTCCCCACCCCCTGGTTGGGGCATGTGTGGGAGTCAACCAATTAATGTCCTTCCCTGACACTGATGTTTCTCTCTCTTCTCTTCTCTTCTCTTCTCTTTTCTTCTCTTCTCTTCTCTTCTCTGTTTCTCCTCCTCTCTCCCTCCATCTTCATTTCCATCTCATCTCTCCTTCCCTTCTTCCCTTCTCCCTCTTGAGAAGCACTGGAAAAAATATCCTCTAGTGAGGATTAACAAAAAAAGGCCAGAAAAAAATATATTAGAAATCACATGAGAGCTCCATGAGTTTAGACCATGAGACACTTGAGTGCTAGTTCTGTGGCAAAAATTGGGTGCTGGATATATACAGAGGAACTAGAGGCCCAATGCATGAAGATTCGTGCAAGAATGGGCCTTCCTTCCCCTGGCTGCCGGCACCACCTTCACTTCAGCCAGAGCTGCCTTTCTGCCTTCCCACTCTGCCCAAACGCCCAGAGTAGCTGGGGCTGTGTGGAATGCCTGCGTCCCACCCCACCCCTGGCTGCTCGGCACCTGCCTATGCAAATTAATCCACCATCTTTGTTGGGTTAATCTGCATACTCACTCCTGATTGGATGCTGGGCATCACAAAAGTACAGTCAATTTACATCTTACTCTTTCATTAGTCTAGAAATCAGTGTTTCCCAACCTTTTCTCATGATGAGAATCACCTGGTGGAGTTGTTAAACCACAGATTCCTGAATCCCAACTAAGAAGTGCTAAACTAGAATTTTTGGGAACATACAGGTAAAACTGTATACTTAACTAGTGCTCTAAGACAATTTTACCTATAAGTTCCCCAAAATTCTAGTTTAGCACTTCTTAGGTGGGATTCAGGAATCTGTAGTTTAACAACTCCACCAGGTGATTCTCATCATGAGAGAAGTTTGGGAAACACTGGTCTAGATGGTGAAGACAAACTATGTGTCTGGGTTAAAGGGGATTTTTTATGAGTAATAAGTCCCATCACCAACCTTTTTCTTGCATATTACATCTTCTGTCAAGTGCCCCCACCACCACATACATTTTAAATGAACTTCAAACTATTTCTAAGCCCTCAAAGAAAAATGGTTCAACAGAACTTTCTAACTTCCTTTTGGAAGTCCCCAGGCTGCCAGGCAAGTTTTGAAGTCAGCATGAGTACTGAGATTGTTCTTGGACAGTCACAAATTCTATGTCCGACTCTTCATCTAATTCAGGCTGAGTGACTGTGTAGCACACAGGATCTTCTTCTTGTTTTATGACAACTTGGTAGCACTCTTGGTTAAGTGAAGAGAGAAATATAACTCACCTTTAAGATAGTTATGGTTTTCTTCCTTCAAATCATTTTTTTTCACAAGTGTTTCTTGATATTGTGCCTCATAAAACAAATTGGGAGAAGCACCACTTTTTGAAGTTAAGACAAAATCTTGATGAGTAGTTCTACAGAACTTTTGTTCATTGGACAAAATGTTGGAAGTGTATGTTTTTTCTTGGGTTTGATTCTGGTAGATATATGATGGTAAGAAGGGTTTGGGTTTCTCTATGGTGGCTGAACTTTCTGGAGAACTGTACTTCTGGCTCTGATCATTAGGCAGCAGAGTTAAACCTTGCAATTAAGAAAATCAACAAACTGATGTCTCGCTGTAACATTTTCACTTATGCCTGTCAGTGATCCCACCACAAAATTTTCTCCAAAGTGATCAAGTATTTTTTCCTCCTTATAAGGAAAAAGTGTTTAACAAAACCATATAAACTTAAAAGTCCAAAATGAACCTCAAATCATTTTAATTAAGAACATGTTTACACTATGATTCACATGCAGAGAGTGTGTACAAAGCTGCAGCACAGTCTAACTCTTATAAGGTACCACTCATGCACCAAATGTGAGCAACACTCCTGGTGTCCTCAGCCCTGCAGTCCCATGACAAACACAGTCAGACAGCTTCAATGCAAATGGTTACAAATGATCGGAACTGTTCCCTAATGGTCATGCTCTGTGTTACACATATAAAAGTATCTTCCCTTCTGATTACTGTTGACATTTTGGTGTCCTCAGGAAAAGAATTATGGGTGATTTTTCTGTTTTCTACTTTTCTGTAGTTTAAATTTCCTGTATTATTATTCTCCTGTTTTGTTTCTTAAATCTGTGCTTTTGAGATAACCCAGTCAACAGAGAGAAGATTCCCCATGTACTTATTATCTCTTGGAGGTTAGATGACAATAGCCCCTTGACATCCTGTTACTGCCCCTTTATTCTCTAGTTGTCTCAATTAAATTTAGAGCACAAGATGGAAAATGTTTTATAAAAGAACCATGCCACTTACCTACCTTACTACTAGCCCACAAATAAAACTGGACATCATGTAGATCCTTATTAAATATCAGGTTCAACTTCCCTTCCTTTATAACAATACTCTCTCCATTTAAATATTCTTGATTCTTTTTATTTTTTTATTTTTATTGATTTTTCACAGAGAAAAAGAGAGAGGGACAGAGAGTCAGAAACATTGATGAGAGAGAATCATCAATCAGTTGCCTCTTGCACACCACCTACTGAGGATGTGCCTGCAACCAAGGTACATGCCCTTGACCGGAATCGAACCCAGGACCCTTCAGTCTGCAGGCCGACGCTCTATCCACTGAGCCAAATCGGTTTCGGCATAAATATTCTTGATTCTTAATGGTCATCCCACTTCAACCTGAACATATCCCTGATAAAAGAGCAGTATCCCAATGCAGCAATTCTCAAAGTATGGTCTATAATCCTGGATGTCTCCAAGACTCTTTCAGGGCATCAAGCACCAGGTCAAACTATTTTTATAAAATATTAAGACAGTACTTGCATGTTTCACTGTGCTGACATAGACACTGGTGGTGCAAAAGCAAAGTGGAAACTCCTGGTGGCTTCGCTCAAAAGCAGGACCTCGGGACACAACTGTACCATCAATCACTGTATTATTCATCACCATACACTCACAGTTTTTTTCAAAAAGTTTTTACTTAAGAATTCACACAGGCTGAGCCTCCTCAAACAGATGGGAATGCTCTTTTAAAAAGAAATTTTTTAGCCTCTCCTAAATATAATAAGTTCAAAGTACAGGGGTTCTTGTTCCAGCCTTAAGAAGGGTTCAGCAATCTGCAGAAAGGCTGTGTATAGATTAAATAAGAGACCTGAAATGAAAGATAATTTTGAAAGGCATTGGAGGTCAGAGGAGCCTGGCTGAAGAAGCTAAGTTCTTCCTTATCTTAGGACCCTTGCTCTTTATTGACACAAATTGTACTAAAGCAAGGTTGAGATAATACACTTCAAAGGGTTTCTTACAAGAAGCACTGTCAGATTGGGGAACAGCCTATGGCTATTCAGATGTTTGACCAACAGGAGGCAATAACATGTAGATTAAAATGCTCAGAGCTGTCTGGCAGCAAACAATCATCCTATTCAGGTTTGGGGGAAAAGCCTTTCAGCCATTCCAACAGGTGATTACATACGTGACTCAACCCTTGTTGAGTTTCCCAAGTTCAATCAACCTTTTGATGAAATTCTTACAATTATGACATGCTAAAATTGGCTTCCAGCACAAAGTTTCTCTTCAGCACTCCCAAACTAGTTCTGCTCTGCATATGCACTAGTCACCCACCAGCAGAAGCAAAGGGTACCTGGAAAGCAAAGAAATCTACTCTTTGGGGCCAGGGATTAAACCCATAACCCATGCCCTGGACCAAGAACCAAACCCAAAATCTTTTAGTACATGGGCCAACATCCTAAACATTGAGCAACACAGGCCAGGGGAGGGAGCTATATTCTTTATTAGCGTGCGATCCCTTGATGCATCCAGCTCTCCCCTTTCTCCTTTCCCTCTAGTTTGTTTTCAGTAAACTCCTTCTTTTGCATCTGTTTTGCTTCCTCACTTGATTGTTATCTTGGGGGAGGGGTAACAAGAATCCAGTCACTGCTGACATCCAAAATCACTAAACCACTCTTCATCTGCTACATTGGTCATCCCTGCCACTCCCATCACTTCCCGAATCCCAGCCAATCACACCCTGCACACTCATTAGCCAATGTCTTTTGTTCTTTGTATTCTCAATGCCCATGCAACCTCTGAACACAATAGGCACTGTCCTGAAGCAGTAAAGCATGGCTCTTCAAAGGTAGCACCAAGCAGACACACATTGCTCCAGACCACTGCTTTTCAAACTGTGGGACACAATCCATTAATCATTTTATCATCAGATGCAACAGGTCAGGACTGGCTTTGTATGTTTTTAACATAGAATAGAATAAATAAAATAGAAAATATTCTTGTTACATGCCAGGCTCACTAATAAAGACTGATTTATGTAATTTCTTTGAAATTTTGAGTCATGATTTAAAATGTTTTTGTTCCTATGAAGAATGACCAACAAACTTTCAAAACCACGGCTCCAGATACATTTCAACAGACTTTTCCCCTGATAAGCACTTCATGCTATTCACTGATTGAACACAGAATAAAATAATTCATAGAAAAAATATTTCTGGTACGGTTCTTTAGCTGAGTAGAGTGGCTTTCTTTTTATTTACTTAAGGATCTATGTATTTATATTTACCTCTATGATACAGAGTAGTTATTGTAAACTAGCAGCCCTAGACCAACTTTGGCTCTAGATCTTTTTTAAATTGTATTTTATAAATAAATGTGAATATTTTTAAGAACATATATGCTCCAAAACGGCACAGCTTTCACTTGTCCTAATTATACTACACCACCACTGTTTCAGGTATCTTTGCAGCCTCTAAAGAAACTGGAGTTTGCAACATATGAAAGAGAATAATACCCTGTTTCCCCGAAAATAAGACAGTGTCTTATATTAATTTTTGCTCCCAAAGATGCGCTAAGTCTTATTTTCAGGGGATGTCTTATTTTTCTATGAAGAAGAATATGGTACACATTTATTGTTAAATGAAAATAAAGGAAATTTATTACCTGTATACGGTATGGTAGTACAGTAGTTGTCAACACAAAGCAGACAAACTGTGAATCCTACAGTATCAAGAACTTACTCATTTATTCAATGACAACCATGTCATCATCTTCTGGAACATCATCCTAACAATCCAATTCCTCAATTTCCTGGTGAATTTCTTTTGACTCCATTTCTTTCAGAATCAGTGAACCAAATCTCTCATGTTTAGCCTGGGGGGGGCCTTATTTTCAGGGGGATGCCTTATATTTCACTCAGAAGGAAACCTGTAAGTAGGTCTTATTTTCGGAGGATGTCTTATTTTCGGGGAAACACGGTAGTAATAATCTGTCAATTCAAATTACAAATATGTATAACTGTCAATCATTGTACTAAGTGGAGACCCCATGTAAGCAAAAAGTACCTGGGAGTGTGTGCTGCCCCGACACCATAGTGAGCAGCTTCTCTTGCTCTTCCTTGAGTCTTTGCAGTTGTTCCAACTGTTGCCTCTTCAGTTGTACCTGCTTCTTCTGCTGCACCTCTTTCAGCTTTTAAAACATAAAATTAACTTATTAAACTAACTTTACTTTTTTTATGGACCTTCACTCCTTACCTTTATCTTAATCCCTCCCATCTCCCTTTTTATCTTTCCTAATAAAGAGTTTTTTTTAAAAAAAAAAGTTTCAAAGAGGGATCCCTAAGTAACTAAATCTGCCACCAAAACTCTAAAACCAATTTTTTATGGTGGAAACCATATTGATTCTCTCAACTTCAACTAAGAAACAGAAAAAGTCATAGAAATCCTTTGATTATTAAAATAGGATAGGTAATCAGTACATTTATGATCAAGCATTTTCCCCTAATATTTGATCAACAATTTCTAATTTAGTTTTTACCAAGTGAGGTAGAAACTTGAAGATATTATCTGAAAATGTTATATTTGTCTTACATATTAAACATACTTTAATGTTTCACATTAGACAAAGGCAAAATTTGGTATTTTGAGCATTTCACACTGAAGGGGAAGAAACAAGAGAATCTGAAACTGGTGACTTTCATCATAGACAAACCTGCAATAATACAAATATATATTTGGCCAAGTCCTGGTGTACCTGTTCAAGCTTTTTAAAAAGTGGGTCTTTATAAGCCACTTCTTTGCATTCACTTGCAAGATCTGAGATAAAGTCACTCTTATTATCTTCCCAGTGTCCTGGAGCATCCTGACATGCCACTGGTTGTGGTCCTTTTTTAGGCAAAGGAAAAACTGTATGTGTTTCACATTTATCTGACTGTAATCTGTATGGGCTGTTAGACTCCAACTTCTGTTCTTCATGAAGTGAATCTTCTTTACTTATAAAGTTGAAGCTATTTGAAAAATGTGTGGCTTTAACAGGAAAGCTGGTGGAAATGTTCACATTTGTTCGCTTTTCTTCATCTGCTTCCAAAATAGGAAATCCATGATTTAATATGACTCCAGCCCGAGAAGGATCGGTCACCCATTGGGTTAGGAAGTTCTGCCTACTGTTCAACTCTGAAGAAGTTGGCATCAGGAACATTTTAGTCCAATTTTCTACTGTACTTAAATAATGTAAAAACTAGAAAAACTATTAATTTCCAATACCTGTAGAAGACAGCCAACAAAAAGTATTAAAGATATTCTCTCCAAACCTTGACCCAGCACAAAAAAACATACTCAATATTTCATATGCAAACGACTTCAGCAAAGCAATTGGCATTACACTACAAGTTTTTTGAAGTGTCTTAAATATCCAAGTTCAATGGATAAAAATTGAAGTTTCCTTCTCATTTCATCCTTCTGATGACTTTATACAAATGCCAAATCATGTGACCTAAAATTATGGGAGTTAAGCCATCTTCTAAGTTATTTGATTACCAAAGGAAAAAAAACCACTCAATATAAAACACCCACATTAAACAATCTCTTGCCTCTGGCCCTAGTACAACATTGCTTCTTTGCACAACTGGGGAGCCTGTGCTCTCCCAAATCCCAGGACAAACGTCACCATCCCCCATGGCTTTACCTGGCATGGTTTCCTAATGCCCCTTACATCCTAACCACTCACTCACTAAGCAGTCCCTCATCTGCATGCCTAGGGGTCTCTGTCATTACTATTTTGGCATTCATCCCACTACAGGGAGTCCTCAGGTTACGTTGGACTCGACGTACGTCGTTTCGTGGTCACATCGCCATCTCCCATTTATTTCTAAAAAAAAAAAAAAAAAAAGTTCCGTTATTTCGACATACGTATGTACATATGTACTTTAGGTTTTTATTATTTACTACAAGTAAAAGTCAGGAATTGTCTTTTAATTTTTTTTTTACTGTTTCACTTCATTATTGCTCTGTATGTGGTCCATGTGAGTGAAGTAGGTGCTTATATAGGTGGGTTCTGACTTACAGTGTGCACCATAGGAACAGATCTCTGATGTAACCCAAGGACCTACTGTATTAGTTGTATTTTGCTTTTGTATTCATAATCTACCCAGCCATGAGTTCCTTAAAGATATCTGTATATTCACCACTGCCTAGCACCATCCATTCCCGGCAGAGAGAAGAAACTTGATAAGTGTTTGTTAAAATTAATTTAAATTAAATCACAACTAAGGTTAAATTATTGAAAATAAATTCAGTATTAAAAGGTACTAGAGGCCTGGTGCACGATATTCATGCACAGGTAGGATCCCTAGGCTTGGCTGGTGATCAGGGCTGATCAGGGCCACTGGCTGCCAGCCAGGGCCTTCCTTTGTTACGTGGCGCCCCTGATGATCAGCGCACGTCATAGCAAATGATTGAACTCCTGGTCTCCCGGTTGAGCTCCTGAGGGGACACATTGCATATTAGCCTTTTATATATGTATAAAATATTACTTGTGTTCATTAAATGTTCAACAATAAAAATAGCCCAGCTGGACAGAGGTACCCCTCACAGGGAAGCACCCACGCGGGCTACGTCCCTGCCCGGAGCTACCTACCGACTTGGACGGGGAAACCTCGCCATCTTGAGAGGAAGATAGGATCGTGTCAGAGGCCTGAATATCCACAACTGCAGCGACCACCAAGCAGCTGTGACCCCCAGAACGTGGATCCCAGGCAGAGCGAACACGGGCTCACAGGAGTGCCCCACCGCACGCGAAAAGGTCAGATTTCGCGGGGAGAGCGTGGAGAGCGCTTGCGGCGAAGACAAAAGCCTGCGCGCACAGAGTGCGCGGAAGCTGGAGGACAAGGGCAGTGATGACAAGTAGAAGCCCCAGCTGTTGGGCGGGTGTCACCCGTGAAAGTGGACGGGGCTCCTAACAGGGGAGATATCTAAAGAGCAACACATTTGGATCTGGCTCGGAGGGATATCGGAGAGTTGCGGGAGATTGCAGTTGCTCGGACTTGCCCCCTCCCCCGCTCCATAGATCCTGCTGCAGAGAGGACGAAAGAAAAAAAAAAAAAAAGCTGGAAAGGCTCTAGAGTCTGGGAAGTCAACCTAGAAACACTGCCCCCAGAGGCAAACTGATTCTAGTGTAATAAAAACAAAGAAAAACCTGCCTAAAAATCAGGACTGGATCATAACAATAGAGGAAGCAAATGACCATCATTACTCAAATTTTATTTAAATTTTTAAATTTTTTTTTTAATTTTTAAATTTTTGTTTTTTTTGTTTTCATTATTTGCATTTACTCAAAAAACTAATTTTTTTCTTTTTCCTTACTTGATTTTATCTTTACAATTATTACATTGTATACATAATCAACATTATTACTACAACTAATTAACCTTTTTCATCTTATTTTCTTTTGTTTATTTTTATTATTATTTTTATTTCATCTTATTATATATATTTTTTTTTTATTTCAGGATTACTGTTCTACAGTCTTTATCTATCTTTCCTTCTCCAACGCTTTATTCTATCTCAAACCTACCTTTATGCCTTCACTCTCTTTCCGACCTCCTTTGGTACCCCGTTTATCTTAATGCTTTCCTGCTCTAGATTTTCCCCATTCCTTCTGTCTAACCCCTCCAAAAATTTCACCCTACTTGTATATATCTAATTTCCAACTCCCTGCTCCAAGCCCATTCACACCTCCCTCGCAGTTGTCCTAAAAACAAAACAAAACAAAAAAAAAGTCTTTCTCGCTAACTCTTTGAAGTTGTATGTTGAATGTTAACTATACTGAAGTTGTATGCTTTTTTTATAAGATTGATTTGCCTATGCTTTGTGTTTGATTGTATGTTTTTGTTAGCTGGGTTCTAGTCACCTTTATTGGTGGTTATTAATATCGCAAACACATTTCTATTCAGTGCCTTGTGTGTTGTACCTGGTTGTGTTGTATTTTGTGCCTTTAAATCAAAGCAGGAGAGAGAACTACACAACCAGACATCCTAAAAAGAGAGATCATGGGGAGACCAAAAAACAGCCCGCATATGAAAGAAAAGCAGGCTTCACCAGAAAAGGAAGTAAACGAGATAGAGGCAAGCAACCTAGCAGAGCAAGAATTCAGAGTAATGATCATAAGATGGCTAAAAAGAATGGAAGACAAATTTGACAATATAAATAAGAACCAAGAGGAAATGAAGAACCAAGAAGAAATGAAAAATGACATCGCTACTGTAAAGAACTCGATAGAAAGCATCAAGAGTAGATTAGAAAAAGCAGAGGACCCCATCAGCGAGCTAGAAGACAAGATGGAAAAAAATACCCAATAAGAATAGCTTCTGGGGAAAAAAATTAAAAAAACAGGAGGAAAGTCTAAGGGAACTTTTGGACAATACAAAACAATATTAGAATAATAGGGGTACCAGAAGGAAAGGGAATTGAGGAAGACATGGAAAACGTATTTCAAGAAATAATGACAGAAAACTTTCCTGATAGAGAAGAAAAAACCAACACAAATCCAAGATGCTCGCAGAGTCCCAAGCAAAATGAACCTCAGAAAACCGACCCCTAGGCACATTATAATTAAGCTGGCAAACACCAACGACAAAAAAAGAATTTTAAAAGCAGCCAGAGAGAGACAGAAAGTTACATATAAAGGAACCCCCATCAGACTAGGAACTGATTTCTCCACAGAAACTTTTCAGGCCAGAAGGGAATGGGATGAAATATACAAAGTCATGCAAAGGAATGGTCTGAATCCAAGAATACTGTATCCAGCAAGGCTATCAATCAAAAGTGAAGGTGAAATCAGGAGCTTCACAGACAAAAACAGACTAAGGGAATTTATCTCCACCAAACCAGCAATGCAAGAAATGCTAAAGGGTCTACTGTAAAATTAAAGAAATAGAAAGCAAAGAAGGAACACAGGGGTATACAATAAAAATGGCGTCAAATAAGTATCTATCAATAATAACTTTAAATGTAAATGGACTAAATGCTCCAATCAAAAGACATAGAGTAACGGATTGGATAAGAAAACAAGACCCATATATCTGTTGTCTACAAGAAACCCACCTCAGAAAAAAGGATGCACACAGACTGAGGGTGAAGGGATGGAAAAAGGTTTTCCAGGCGAATGGAAATGAAAAAAAAAGCTGGGGTAGCAATACTTATATCTGACAAATTAGTTCTCAGAGTGAAGGACATAACAAAAGATAATGAAGGCCACTCCATAATGCTAAAGGGAGCAATCCAACAAGAAGAAATAACCCTGGTAAATATATATGCACCCAATACGGGAGCACCCCAATATATAAAAAAAAACTGCTAGAGGACATTAAGGTAGAGATTAATAGCAATACAATCATAGTAGGAGATTTTAATACCCCACTGTCACCCTTTGACAAATCATCTAAACCACATGTGTCAAACACAAGGCCCGCAGGCCAAATCCAGCCCGCCAGGCCTTGCAATGTGGCCCGCACCGCGCTGTCATCACTGCACTCCGCTGTCAGTTTATTACATTGTCAGATTATGACTGTTCAGTAAACCATTCGGCCCGCCATTTAGGCTGGATTTTAGATTTTGGCCCCTTCTCTGATTGAGTTTGACACCCCTAATCTAAACAAAAAATCAACAAAGATATATCAATCCTAAATGACTCGCTAGACCAGATGGAATTAATCGACCTCTTCAGAACATTCCACCCCAAAGCCACAGAACTTACATTCTTCTCAAGCGCACATGGGACATTCTCAAAGATAGACCACATTTTGGGACATAGGCAAAGTCTCTTCAAATTCAAGAAGATAGAAATCATATCAAGCATCTTCTCAGATCATAGTGGCATAAAACTGGAAATCAACTACAATGAAAAAAATCCAAAGAAATCAAATACATGGAGACTAAACAGCATACTATTAAACAAGGACTGGGTTACCAAAGAAATCAAGGAAGAAATTAAAAACATCCTGGAAACAAATGACAATGAAAACACAACTATCCAAAATCTATGGGACACAGCAAAAGCAGTTTTGAGAGGGAAGTTCATATCCCTACAAGCCTATTGCAAAAAACTAGAAAAAATGGTAACAAATTATCTAACTCTATAACTCAAAGAGTTAGAAAAAGAGCAACAAGAAAAGCCCAGTGTAAGCAGAAGGAAGGAAATAACAAAAATCAGAGCGGAGATAGAGACCAAAGAAACAATACATAAGATCAACAAAACCAAGAGCTGGTTCTTTGAAAGAATAAACAAGATAGATGAACCTCTAGCCAGGCTAACCAGGAAGCAAAGAGAGAGGACCCAAATAAACAAAATCAGAAACGAAAGAGGTGAAACAACAACAGACCCCGCCGAAATACAAAGGATTGTTACAAAATACTACGAACAACTCTATTCCAACAAACTGAACAACCTGGAGGAAATGGACATATACCTAGAAAAATACAACCTTCCAAAACTCAATCAGGAAGAATCTAAAAATCTCAATAGAGCAGTGACTTGGGAAGAAATTGAAACAGTCATCAAAAAGCTTCCAGCAAACAAAAGCCCAGTGCCAGATGGCTTCACAGGAGAGTTTTACCAAACATTCAAGGAAGAACTAAAACCAATACTCCTCAGACTATTCCAAAAAATTCAAGAGGAAGGAACACTTCCAAACTCCTTCTATGAAGTCAGCATCACCCTAATACCAAAACCAGATAAAGACAACTCAATGAAAGAGATTTACAGGCCAATATCCCTCATGAACATAGATGCCAAAATCCTCAACAAAATTCTAGCAAATCGTCTCCAGCAGAGCATCACAAAGATCATGCACCATGACCAAGTAGGATTTATTCCAGGAATGCAAGGTTGGTACAATATCCTCAAATCAATAAACGTGATACATGATACATCACATAAACAAATTGAAAGATAAAAATCATATAGTCATATCAATTGATGCAGAAAAAGCATTTGATAAAATCCAACACCCTTTCCTGATAAAAACTCTCAACAAGGTGGGAGTACAAGGATCATACCGCAACATAATAAAAGCTATATATGATAAACCCACAGCCAACATCATACTCAATGGGCAAAAACTAAAACCATTCCCTCTAAGAACGGGAACAAGACAGGGATGCCCACTATCGCCACTCCTCTTTGACATAGTACTGGAAGTACTAGCCATTGCAATTAGACAAGAAGAGGAAATAAAAGGCATCCAAATTGGAAAAGAAGAAGTAAAGTTATCCTTATTTGCAGACGACATGATATTGTATATAAAAAACCCAAAAGACTCCATTAAAAAACGAATTGACTTAATAAATGAATTTGGCAATGTAGCAGGATACAAAATTAACGCCAAGAAATCTATGGCATTTCTATACACCAACAGTGAACTTACAGAAACAGAGACTAAAAAAGCAATTCCATTTACCATCGCACCAAAAAAATTAAGATACTTAGGAATAAACTTAACTAAGGAAGTAAAGGACCTATATGCAGAAAACTACACGACACTGAAAAAAGAGATAGAGGAAGATGTAAACAGATGGAAGAACATACCATGTTCATGGATTGGTAGAATCAACATCATCAAAATGTCCATACTTCCTAAAGCAATCTATAGGTTAAATGCACTTCCCATTAAAATACCAACAGCATATTTCACTGACCTAGAAAGAACTCTCCAAAAGTTCATTTGGAACAATAAAAGACCCCGAATAGCCACAGCAATCCTGAGAAAGAATAGTAAAGTAGGAGGGATCTCAATACCAGACTTCAAATTGTATTACAAAGCCACTGTTCTCAAAACGGCCTGGTACTGGCACAAAAACAGACATATAGATCAATGGAATCGAATCGAGAACCCAGATATCAACCCAAATCACTATGCTCAATTAATATTTGACAAAGGAGGCACGAATATACAATGGAGTCAAGACAGTCTCTTCAATAAATGGTGCTGAGAAAATTGGACAGATACATGCAAAAGAATGAAACTAGATTACCAACTTAAACCATACACAAAAATAAACTCAAAATGAATACAGGACTTAAATATCAGACAGGAAACCATAAAAACACTAGAAGCATCCACGGGCAGCAAAATCTCAGACATGCCAAAAGAACTTCTTCACTGATACTGCCCCTAGGGCAATGGAAGCTAAAGAGAAAATAAACAAATGGGACTACATCAAAATAAAAAGCTTTTTTACAGCAAAAGAAACCATCAACAAAACAACAAGAAAGCCCACTGTGCGGGAGAACATATTTGCAAATGTTACCACTGATAAAGGTTTAATCTCCAACATCTACAAACAGCTTATACAACTACATAAAAGGAAGATGAATGATCCAATTAAAAAATGGGCAATGGACCTAAATAGAATATTTTCAAAAGAAGACAGAAGGAAGGCCAAAAGGCACATGAATACATGCTCAAAGTCACTAAT
This sequence comes from Pipistrellus hanaki, assembly GCF_964339955.1. Lineage (NCBI taxonomy): Eukaryota > Metazoa > Chordata > Mammalia > Chiroptera > Vespertilionidae > Pipistrellus > Pipistrellus hanaki. The sequence continues at coordinate 96,969,409 of NC_140505.1, forward strand.
TATCCGAGAGATGCAAATCAAAACAACAATGAGGTACCATCTCACACCTGTCAGAATGGCCAACATCAACAAATCAACAAACGACAAGTGTTGGCGAGGTTGTAGAGAAAAAGGAACCCTCGTGCACTGCTGGTGGGAATGCAGACTGGTGCAACCACTGTAGAGAACAGTGTGGAGTTTCCTCAAAAAACTGAAAATGGAATTCCCATTTGACCCAGTAATCCCACTCCTAGGAATATATCCCAAGAAACTAGAAACACCAATAAGAAAGGATATATGCACCCCTATGTTTATAACAGCACAATCTACAATAGCTAGAATCTGGAAACAGCCTAGGTGCCCGTCAGCAGATGATTGGATCCAAAAACTATGGTACATCTACACAATGGAATACTATGCTGCCATAAAAAAGAAGGAATTCTCATCATTTGCAGCAACCTGGATAGAACTAGAGAACATCATGCTGAGTGAAATAAGCCAGTCCATGAAAGAGAAATACCACATGGCCTCACTCATTTATGGATATTAAAGAACATTATAAACTGACAAACCAAAAGTCAGATATAAAGTCAGTAAAGCAACAAGCAGACTGTAAAATTACAGCGGGGAGAGTAGGGAGATCTGGGGGAGATAAGAGATCAACCGAAGGATTTGTATACATGCATATAAGTACAACCAATGGACACAAAACTCTGGGGAGGGAGGGTATGTATGGGAGGGGGAGGCAATGTTAAAATATGTACACAGATAATAATTTAATAAAAGAAAAAATAATAATAATTAAAAAAAAGATATTAAAAAACAAAAAATAGCCCAGCTGGTGTGACTCAGTTGTTGAACATCAACCTGTGAACCAGGTGGTCAGTTTGATTCCCAGTCAGGGCATATGCCCGAGTTGTGGGCTCAATCCCAAGCAGGTGGGGCAGCACGCACAAGGCAGCTGATCAATGATTCTCTCTAATCATTAACGTTCCTTTTTTTTTTTTTCCCAAGAAAAACAATTTTAAATATGACAATGTTACATGCAATAAACAGTAATATTTCAAGAAAAACAATTTTAAGTATAATATTACATGAATAAACATTAACATTTCAAGAAAAAGATTTTAAATAAAATATTACCAAAACTGTACTAACATGATATAATATTAAAAAGTTGTAGGAAATATTAAAAGTAATTGATGTTTCTATCTCTTCCTCTCCCTTCCTCTCTGAAATCAATAAAAAAAAATATTTTTTTTAAAAAAACAGTAAGAATAGGATTGGTTAATACCATAGGACAGCTACTCTATATGAATCCTACTCTAAAATAGCCAATTTCCTAATGCAATAAGTTAAATGGGACATCACAGAGAACATAACTGTTCCTCCTTTGTATGTCTGATTTTTTTCTTACCAGCATTCATTTTCTTACTCTGTGCCAGATACTGTTTTAGGATGATTATACAGCAGTTAATAATTCAGTCCAATCTAGTGGTGAAAATACACACAAAAATTAACTGTACAATATATTAAGTAATAAGTATTAAAGATAAAAATAAAAGCCATGTGGAGGAAGGAGAGTGCACATTAGATAGTGTGATCAGGATAAAATTAAGGATCTGGCAGAGGAGAAGGAGCGGGTGGTGCAGCTATAAGGGACAAAGTAAGGCCCAGCCACGTGGACTTTAGAACCTTTATCTGCAAGATGCCCCACCAATGCCCTTTCCTCCAGAATCCCACCAGCTTTCACAGTCCCATCACCACTATCCCACCTTGAATTTTCTAGGATTAATCTCTTTATGCGTTAAAACTTAATTTACATCATTTATCATTAGGAAGACTGAATCCCAAGCCACCCTTTATCTCATATGCTAATCTCCACACACATGCTTTATTCTGTCTCCATCTCCCAATTATCTTCAATGCTAAAACACACACTGTCTACCACTAGCAAAATCTCCTATTATCCTTACTTCTTCTCTGACCTTCCTGAGAACATGTCTCCCTATGGTGCCCATACCCTAATACCACTGGTCTGGAAGTAGATAATGCGTTTTCCTTTTTGTACTTTTTTGTTTTTAGACTATACTCCCTTTTCTCCACCATAAAAAAACACACCCAATTCCAACCCTCCTTTTGGCCCTACAATCTTCCAATAATTCCCAAAAATGACTAACACAAAGGGAAAGTGGAGAGGGAAAGGGAAAGGGAAAGAGAGCAAACTATATGTTCTCTGGACCTTTAAGAAAATAAGGGAGTTGTTCCTTTGGCGACATACATGCAAATCTACAAGAAAGATGATACTGTACACATCAAGGTAATGGGCACTGCTCAAAAGGAATGCCCCAGCCCTGGACAGTGTGCACAGTTTTTAGAGCATTTGTCCACGCACCAGAGATTCACGATTTGATTCCTGATCTAGAACACGTACATAGGTTCCAGGTACAATACCCAGCCCCAGCTGGGGCATATATAGCAGGCAAGCAATCAATGTGTCCCTCTCACTCTCTCTCTCTCTCTCTCTCTCTCTCTCTCTCTCTCTCTCTCTCTCTCTCTCTCTCTCTCTCTCTCTCTGTCTCCCTCCTCCCCTCTCTGCCTTCCACTCCCAAAATCAATGGAAAAAAATAACCTTTGATGAGGATCAATGGGGGGAGAGGGAGGGAAAGATTGCCCCATAAATGTTACCATGGGCATTGTTATAAATAAAGTTCAGAATAATGATGGCAAAGATATAAACAGCATGAGGAAAAAATACAGTAAATATGAAGAATGGCACGGCATTAATAAAGAACATGGTGGAAGGAATACACAGCAGATTAGAAGCTGAGGATCGCATCAGTGAGTTAGAAGACAGGGTAGAAAAAAAATTCAGAAAACCAAAAAGAAAAAAAACAATTAAAAGACAGGAGAAGAGCTTAAGGAAACTGCAGAGACAACCTGAAATGTAACAATATTCACATAATACATATGCCAGAAGGGGAAGAAAATGAGCCAAGGGATAGAGAATATGTTTGAAGAAGTAATGGCAGAAAATTTTCCTACCCTGGTGAAGAAAAAAATTACACAAGTTCAGGAGGCACAGAGTCCCAAGCAAGAAGAATCCAAACAAGACCATGCCCAGACACATCATAATTGCAATGTCAAAAATTAAAGACAAAGACAGAACCTTAAAGGCAGCAAGAGAAAAGCAAATTGTTACCTACAAAAAATCTCTGTTAGCTGATATCTCATCAGAAACTCTACATGCCAGAAGAGAAAGGCATAAAGTATTCAAGGTAATGAAAAGCAAGTATCTGAAATTAAGATTACTATATGAAGCAAGGCTATCATTCAATATAGATAGTGAAATAAAGTCCCAAACAAAAAAGACTAAAGCACTTTGTTACCACTAAATAAGCACTGCAATAAATGCTAAAGAGACTGCTATAATAAGAAGAAATGGAGAAACAGGCATACAGAATTAAAAGGCAATAAAGAGTAACTATCAATAACTGAAATGTAAATGGATTAAATGCTCCTATCAGAAGACACAGAGTAGCAGAATGGATAGCAAAACATGACCCAATTACATGCTGAGTACAAGAAACCCACCTCAGAACAAAAGACTCAAACAGAATGAAAGTGAACAAATGGGGGAAAAATCATCCATGCAAATGGAAAAGACAAAAAGGCTGGAATAGCAATACTCATATCTAACAAAATAGTATGAAGAACTGAAGGCCATCAGAAGAGACAACAAAGGTCATTACATAATATTAAAGGAATCCTATATAATAAAAGGCTAATATATAAATTGCCCCCTTGAGAGTTTGACCAACCTGGAGTTCAACCACTTGTTATGATGTGCGCTGACCACAAGGGCGGCGCAGCAGCCGGGAAAGAAAGGCCCTGGACAGCGGATGGCAGCCAGCGGCCAGGGGAAGGAAGGCCCCAATCGGCCCTGATAGCTGGCCAGCCTTAGGGACCCTACCTGTGCATGAATTTCATGCACCAAGCCTCTAATCAATCCAATAGGAGGATATAATCTTGGTACACATGTATGCACATAATACAGGACCACCTAAATATATTTAATAACTTCTAGAGGAATATGAGAATGATTGACATTGGTACAGTTATATTAGGGAACTTGAACACCCTGCTGACTTCCAAACAAAAAATTAACAAGGAAAGAGTGAATCTAAAGGACACATTTGATCAGATGGGTTTAATTGACATTTATAGAACATTTCACCCCAAAGCTGCTTAATATACATTATTCTCAAGTGCACATGGATCATTCACAAAGATAGATCACGTTAGGATATAAAACAAGTCTCTCTACAAGTTCAAGAAGATTAAAATAATATCAAGCATCTTCTCAGATAATAAATTAATGAAATCAAAAATCAACTACAGTAAAAACAATCAAAAACACGAAAGCACATGGAGGCTAAATAGCATATTATTAAACAATGAATGGGTTACCAATGAGATCAAGAAAGAAATCAAAAACTTCCTGGAAACAAATGAAAATGAACACACAATAACCCAAAATCTCTTGAACACAGCAAAAGGAAGTTCATAACACTAAACACCTAACAAAAAATAAATAAATAAATAAATAAAAATAAACTATTTAACCCTATAACATAAAGAATTAGGAAGAGAACAACAAAATCCCAGATTAAGTAGAAGGAAGGAAATAATAAAGATCAGAGCAGAAATAAATGACATAGAGACTAAAAGAACAATACAAAAAAAAAAAAAAATCAAATAAACCAAGAGCTGTTGCTTTGAAAACACAAACAAGATTGTTGAACCATTAGCCAGACTCAACAAGAAACAAGATAGAGCAGTGTTTCCCAAACTTCTCTCATGATGAGAATCACCTGGTGGAGTTGTTAAAACACAGATTCCTGAATCCCAACTACGAAGTGCTAAACTAGAATTTTTGAGAACATATAGGTAAAATTGCATACCTAACTAGTGCTCTAAGACAGATGTTATATACAGAGCACTAAGTTAGGTATGCAATTTTACCTATATGTTCCCAAAAATTCTAGTTTAGCACTTCTTAGTTGGGATTCAGGAATCTGTGTTTTAACAACTCCACCAGGTGATTCTCATCAGGAGAGAAGTTTGGGAAACACTGAGATAGAGGACCCAAGTAAATAAAATAAAAAACCAAAGCAGTGAAGCAACAACAGATACCACAGAAATACAAAGGATTGCAAGAAAACACTATAAACAACTATCTACCAACAAGCTGGACAATGTGGAAGAAATTTTAAAAAATCGCCCCCCCCCCCAAAAAAAAATACAATTTATCAGAACTGAATCAGGAAGAATCAAAAATCTGAATAGGCCAATAACAACTGATGAAATGGAAGCAGTAATCAAAAATTTTCAGCAAAGAAAGCCCTGGTTCGATGGCTTCACAGGGGAGTTTTACCAAACCTTCAAAGAACAATTTACACCTATCTTGCTCAAACTATACCAAAAATTCCAAAAGAAAGAAACACTTCCAAGCTCTATTTATGAGGCCAACATTATCCTAATTTCAAAACCAGATAAAGATACTACAAAGAAAGAGAACTGTAGGCCAATATCCCTGATGGACAGGGATGTTAAAATCCTCAACAAAATATTAGCAAATTGGATCCAGCGATGTATTAAAAAGATCAAGCACCAAGACCAAGTGGGATTTATTCCAGGTTTGCAAGGCAAGTACAATATTTGCAAATCAATAAACGTGATATATATCACATAAACAAATTGGAAGACAAAAATCATATGACCATATCAACTTATACAGAAAAAGTATTTGACAAAATCCAAAACCCATTTTTTATAAAAATTCTCAGCAGAGTGGGAATAAAGGGATCATACCTTAACATAATAAAGGCCATATATGACAAACCTACAGTGAACATCATACTGAATGGGCAAGAACTAAAACCATTTCACCTAAGAACAGGGACAAGACAGAAATGTCTGTTTTCATCAATCTTATTCAATAGTGCTGGAAGTCCTAGCCATAGCGATCAAACAGGAAGAAATAAAAGGCATCCACATTAGAAAGGAGGAAGTAAAACTCTCATTATTTGCAGATGACATGATATTGTACACAGAAAACCCCAAAGGCCCCATAAAAAAACTACTTGATTTAATAAAGGAATGCAGCCATGTAGCAGGATACAAAATCAACATCCACAGAAAAGGATAAGTATCACATAATCTCACTAATTTGATAAATATAATGAACAATGTAAACTGATGAGGAAATATAGATCCAGAGACAAGAAACATGGAACAGATCAGCAAACATCAGAGAAAAAGCTAAAGAAGTTCATCACCAAACCAGTATTACCTAAAGTGTTGGAGGGTATTTCTTAAGAAGAGGAAGAACAGGAAGAAAAAGAACCAAAATATCAACAATAAAATGGTAATAAATAGGTATCTATCAACAATTGAATCTAAAAATCAAAATAAACAAGGAATCTAATTAACAAAATAAACTGATGAATAAAACAGAACCAGAAGCGTAGAACAGATTGACAAATCTCAGAAGGGGACAGGGATGGGTGGGGGGTGGGGGAAAGAAATTAACCAAAGATTTTAAATGCATATATACATTACTTACGGACACAGAAAACAGAGTGGTGAAGACCTGGGGCATGGCGGGAACCTGATGGAGGGGGGCAATGGGAGAAATTAAGGGGGGATATCTGTAATATTCTCAAGAATAGAGTTGTTTTTAAAGTGTTTCAAGGCATAAAGGGCTATGTTAATGCTGTTAACAGATGAAAGGCAAGAACTGAGAACTGATCTTAAAATTTAGCGAAGCAAATGTCATAGCTAGAAATTAGCTGTGGGGAGGAGGCAAAAGCTTGAACTGGGGGGGATACATGAAAGAGTAAGACACTGGAGACAGTGAGTTTAGTTCTTTCCAGGAGTTTATGTATAAAGAGAAGAAAATAAACAGCACAGCAGCTGCACAAGAAAGCCAGAAGAGAGAGATTTTTTTAAGACAGGTGAAATAGCCCTGGCCCTGGAGTGTGTAGCTCAGTTGGTTGGAGCAACATTCAGTACACCAATATGTGGCCAGTTTGATTCCTAGTCAGGACACATACCTAGGTTGCCAGTTGGATCCCCAGTAGGAGCATGTACTGGAGGCAGCTAGCTGATGTTTCTTTGTGTTTCTTCCCCCCACCCCCCCTCTCTCTCTCTCAAAAATCAATAAAAACATATCCCCAGGTGAGAATTTAAAAAAAAAAAAAAGATAGCCGAAACCAGTTTGGCTCAGTGGATAGAGCGTCAGCCTGCAGACTGAAGGGTCCCGGGTTGGATTCTGGCCAGAGGCATGTGCACATCCCCGGTGGGGGGTGTGCAAGAGGCAGCTGATCGATGTTTCTAACAAGGAAGGAAGGAAGGGAGGAAGGGAGGGAGGGAGGGAGGGAGGGAGGGAGGGAGGGAGGGAGGGAGGAAAGAAAGAAAGAAAGAAAGAAAGAAAGAAAGAAAGAAAGAAAGAAAGAAAGAAAGAAAGAAAGAAAGAAAGAAAGAAAGAAAGAAAGAAAGAAAGAAAGAAAGAAAGAAAAGAGAGGAGAGAGAGAGAGAGAGAGAGAGAGGGAGGGAGGGAGGGAGGGAGGGAGGGAAGGAGGGAGGGAGAGGGAGAGAGAGAGAGAGAGAGAGAGAGAGAGAGAGAGAGAGAGAGAAAGAAAGAAAGAAAGAACGGAGGGAGGGAGGGAGGGAGGGAGGGAGGGAGGGAGGGAGGGAGGGAGGAGAAATAAAAGCATGTTTGTAGGCTGATGAGGATGAGGATGGAGAGAGGATGAGAGGAAAGCTGAGAGATCTAGTACCAAAGTGGAATGACATTTCACACTATTTTTCACACCTAATTCTAGACTTTATTAATGTAATACCACAAAAATGTATATAAACCAAAGACAAACATGTATTTACCCTCATACCTAATGTGTGAAAAACATATACAAAAGATATAAAGAGGAAAATAAACAGAGACCCAAACATTAAAATATGCTCATCTTCATTCAACTGACTAGAAATTGAAACAGTTACAACATACTATTTTTCACATACTCTGTTGGCAAAGACTAAAACCTGATAACACCCAGTATAGAAGAGAAACTCTTTCAAAAAGTATTATCTAGGAAGATAAACTGGTACAACCTTTTGAAGGGCAACTTGACAGTACCTATCCAAATATAAATGCACAGAAACTTTGACTCAGTCCCAATAAAAAAAGAAAAAGAAACTTTAACTCAGCAATTTCACATCTAGGCATTTTGTGCTATATTAGCACAAGTTCACAAACCATATAATAAAGAGGGAATATGCTAATTGATTGCCCGGCCTTCAAAGATGGGGGTGCCCACAGACAAAAAGGAGAGAATATGCTAATTGACTGCCATGCTCTCAAAGGTGGCAGCTCCCACAGCACAAGATGGCAGCGCCCAGTCCCCTCAGCCCCATCAGGGTGGCAGGGACACAGCAAGGCTGAGCCCATGCCTGCCTTCAGAGTTCCCCAGTCCCTTCAGCCCCCCAGCTGCCCAGGGCCAGCCCAAGGCACAGGCAAGCCTAGGATGGCAACTGCCCAGCCGGCCAAGGCTTGTGCTGAAAGTAGTGGCAGCAGCAGAGGTGTGATGGGGCATCATCTTCCCCTGATCGCCAGGTTGCCTCCCGCACCTGAGGGCTCCCAGATTGTGAGGGGGCAGGCCAAGCTGAGGGACCCCCCTTCCAGTGCATGAATTTTCATGCACCAGGCCTCTAGTTTGTAATAAACTAAAATTAACTTAAATGACCATTAACAGGGGCCCAGCTAATTATGGTATTCAAATTAAGTAGTCATTAAGAAGAATAAGTTTGCCAAAACCGGTTTGGCTCAGTGGATAGAGCGTCGGTCTGCGGACTGAAGGGTCCCAGGTTCGATTCCGGTCAAGGGCATGTGCATTGGTTGTGGACACATCCCCGTTAAGGGGGTGTGCAGGAGGCAGCTGGTTGATGTTTCTCTCTCATCGATATTTCTGGCTTTCTATCCCACTCCCTTCCTCTCTGTAAAAAGTCAATAAAATATATTTTAGAAAATTAAAAAGAATAAGTTTAAGTGCTGACATAAAAGTACTGAATATAACCAACAAAATATATGTTAGTTGACAAAAGCGAAATGGAGTGCATAAGAGAGAGAAAAAAATACAATTACATAGTACTCTGAAGTCCAATATGGTAACCATGTGTCACAGAGAGCTATTGAGTACTTGAAATGTGGCTAATGTAACTGAAGAACTAAAAAATAGATGGTGTCATTTTATTAGGTAAAAAATATGGACTTAATGGAATTTTTAAATGAGAATGCAGTTCCCTTTGTCACTTCATTGCACTGTATGACACATATTGAAAATACCTGTGCTCCCAAATGTGATGAACAGGATTTGTGTCAGTCTTATCCAGAATTGCACAGCCATGTAGTAAATGAACATGCATGTAAATTAATAAGTTAAGTTAAATGAGAGTGTAACAATGGACAACATGGACAATACAGCTTCTTGAGCAAAACTACCTTTGACAAATGTAAAATTTTTTTGTATGTGGTTTTCCTAGAATTGGCTGAAATTAACATTGAAATAATGTTAATATGCTATTGAACATATTAAAATTGTCCTGTTTGTGATGAGTGTGGGAAAAGCTTTTCAATTTCCTAGAATATTGAACATTTAAATTCACATTTATCTGAAGGGGTTTATTTATGTCAAAACTGTGAATATTCAACAGGACAAACTGAAGATCTTATTTTTTTTTAATATATTTTAATTTTTTTACAGAGAGGAAGAGAGAGGGATAGAGAGTTAGAAACATCGATGAGAGAGAATCATCGATCAGCTGCCTCCTGCACACCTCCTACTGGGGATGTGCCCACAACCAAGGTACATGCTCTTGACCGGAATCGAACCGGGAGCTTCCAGTCCGCAGGCCGACGCTCTATCCACTGAGCCAAACCGGTTTCGGCCAAACTGAAGATCTTAGAATTCATCCAGACTGCAAACATTCAGCTGACTTACTTCATAAGTGTAATGACTACTTGATGAGGTTTGGAAATGTGGAAATTAAGTCCTTGAGACAATTATATCATTCTGTTTGACTAACATAACATTAATGTAAAGTCATAAACATGACTTTTTTGGAGATGTCAAAAAAGTAAAATACCTGTGCTCCGTTTTTCTGAGGTAGAGGGAAAGTGGACATACTCAATAAACTCAAAACCACGCTCAGACCGAGAAAAGGTACTAGTTGGTCGAGAAGGTGATTTATTAGTCCTTAAAAATGCCCCTCCTCGCTTCCAGCAGAGCTGCAAAGGCAAGGCCCTAAGGGAGTGCCGGCGCCCGCCCTCGGCCAGCGGACCGAGTCTCTGTCCACAGCGGCGGAGGGCGCCGGCCTCCGCAGGGAGAAGCGGCGGCCCCGTCAAACCCCGTCCGCCTGGAGCAGACGTTGGCCACTCCGTGCAGCCTCCGGCCCGAAGCGCATCCTCCCGCGCGCCGCAGACCCTCAGGTGCAAGCCGTCGAAACCCCCAGTGGCCCCTCTCCCTGAGCCCGCGTACCACTACCTCTCCGAAGTCCCCGGGCCTCTCAGTCCGCTCAAACCGAAGCCTGCGACGCCACAGCCTTTACAAAAGAGCCGCCACAATCACCGCCTCCAGAGGGAGCCCCGCCCCTGAACCAAGGGCTCCTGGGAAATGTAGTGCCCACCGGGCCCTCCACGCCTGCGCTCGGGCACCACCAGGCTCACGCAAACTACTATTCCCAGCGACGTCACAGAGGGGCTGCTACCTAGGGGACTAGGGCGGGCATAGGGAAAACCGTTTCCTGAGTAAACGGGCCGGCTTAGACCGGAAGACCCGCCCCCTTGAAAACGGAGCGCGCGTAAAAAGCAGAAGCCTCCAGGGCGGAGGCCTAGCTAAGCACCCAGGCAACGCTTGTATTTGGGAGTGTGGGAGGCGGGGCCTTTTGCTTAACGGCGGCCTGTTTGAGAGGTGTGACTTTTCTGTTTTCTGCTTTGATTGTGTGTGACTTAGTAAAGGGAAAAATTGGCCACACAATTTTTTAAAATCACTTTTTAGTTTTCAATGACAGTTGACACATTAGTTTCAGGTAGACACTCCAGTAATTAAACATATAACTTATTAAGTGATCATCCTGAACTCATTGCAATCTGACACTATACATAGCTATTAGAATATTATTGACTATATTCCCTATGTTGTGCATTATTATCCCCATGGCTATTCTGTAACAACCAATTTGTACTTCTCAATCCCTTTGTGGTAGGCAGTTAGACATGAGTAGAGGAAGGACAGTGGGCCACACAGAAGGTCACAAGGGTAGAAAGCCCTAGCAATGAACATAACTGGGACCACCCCCAGGGTGACCTTTCCTCCCCCCGTATATCACTGATGGTGTGGTTTGGACCCTCCGCTGACCATTCCTCCCCTGGCATGTTGCTAGTCATACTGTTACCATAGTTAGCTAATTACTGATGGGAAAGGAAGCAAAGGAAGAGTCAAACTTGTTAAACATATTCAGCTGGGAAACAGATGCCTGTTTGCTTCATCTTGAAGAAATCTACATCTTGACACGCCAAGTTTTGTTCTAAGGGGTTATCCCCCTACCTCCCACCCTTCCACCCTCCAGTACCGGATTCAGGGTCAGGGGAGCAGGGAAAGATAAGATCATGCTCAATAAAGTCAAAATGGTGCAAGGGAAGGTACTTAACCCTAGAGGTGTTAACATAAAAACATTCAAACCTGTAAAGAATTTTTGTGAGTTTATTTGAGCCAAACTGCCAACAATTGCTGGGAAGCAGAATCTCAATGGACTGGGATAATGCTCCAGCGAGGCGGTCGCCAAGCATTGGTCCACGGACTACTAGTGGTCCATGAGGTCCAAAAGTTTGATGACCACTGCTCCAGAGAATGGTGTTTTTCACCTTATTTTATACCGTACATCAAAGGAGGAGTGGTTATATGAAATCCATTGGTGATAAATTAGGGAGGAGGGAGAAAACAAAGGGGGGGAGACTTCTGGGATTGAATTAAAACTAAAATGATAGACTTAGGTGTACAGGATAGTTAACAAACAACAATTAACATGATAACAATAACAATGAAGGAATCTATGGTTTCCTGTCCTGGAGCCCAGGGGTGAGGGTAGTGGGGGAAAGGAAGATACATTTCATAGGTATGTTATCTCAGATGCAAAAAGACAATTGGCTTAGTTAAGGTAAAAATTGACCTCCTCTGGGAAAATACTGGACTAGGACATGGTTACCCATCATCACTGCTTTTAGTTGAAGTTTTAATTTCAGACAATCCTTTAGGTCTTTAAGTTTGCAAGACTGCCATGCAGGCCTTCCCTAAGCTTGTCAAGTTAGCATGCAGCCTTTTTTTTTTTTTTTTTTTTTTTTCTTTTCTTTTCCATCCACAGAGGACAGTCAGTCTCACCTAGGAAAAAAGATTGTTGGGGAGACCAAGATGGTGGCATAAGGTAAACACCTGTATGTGCTGCCTCTCACAACCACACTAAAACTACAACTAAAAGACAAAATGACTATCACCCAGAATCACGGAAAATCTGGCTGAGTAGAAGTTCTACAACTAGAAGGAAGGAAAAAATTGCATTGAGACTGTGTAGGAGGTGCAGAGCTGTGGAAAAGCAGAGGTACAGAAGCGCATGAATCAGGCTGGCGACTGGGTGCACAGTTTTTTTTTTTTCAATTGGAAGGGAGATGCAAGCTCCTGCCCGACTGCTCTGAACTCCAGATTCTGGCGAGACTCTGGGGACCCAGACTTCTATAGGGAGAAACTGCTGGCATTGGGTCAGAAAGTGAGGGTGGCTTTCTCGCAGAGGTGCATGCAGGAATCATTGTTTACTGTACTTGCAGAAACTACCGTGTTTCCCCAAAAATAAGACATCCTCCGAAAATAAGACCTACTTACAGGTTTCCTTCTGAGTGAAATATAAGGCATCCCCCTGAAAATAAGGGCCCCCTAGGCTCTGTCTCAGAATGAAAATTAATTTACAAAAGAAAAATAATTCACGAAAGAAAAATAGATCAGATAATGATTCCCGCAGGAATGACAGCTTATCTCCACACTCTTGATATTGCAATAAACAAGCCATTCAAAGACAATCTGCACATGGAAATTAATGACTACATTGAAAATAGAATGGAGAGAAATCAGCGTGGAAACTTTGTGAAACCTAAACTGCAAGAAGTTGTGACTTGGCTGAAGAATTCATGGGAGAAAATCTCTGACAGTTGCATTACAAATGCACTGCGAGCAGGCTACCTTGACAAGAAGTACTCATTTAAAGACAGTGCTATTGCTAAACTTGAGAGATTTGGTCCACTGATTCTGAAAGAAATGGAGTCACAAGAAATTCACCAGGAAATTCAGGAATTGGATTGTTATGATGATGTTCCAGAAGATGATGACATGATTGTCATTGAATAAATGAGTAAATTCTTGATACTGTAGGATTCACAGTTTGTCTGCTTTGTGTTGACAACTACCATATTACCGTACCGTATACAGGTCATAAATTACCTTTATTTTCATTTAACAATAAATGTGTACCGTATTCTTCTTCATGGAAAAATAAGACATCCCCTGAAAATAAGACCTAGTGCATCTTTGGGAGCAAAAATTAATATAAGACACTGTCTTATTTTTGGGGAAACAGGGTAGGAGACACAGATAGCTGACTGGCAGCCCTTGATTGCCACGCCCTAGTGATTCCCTGAGACCCCACCCCACCCAATTTACAAACCCACACAAGTTGTGCGCAGTACTGGCTTATGAATGGCATGCCCTTTCACAGCTTAACCTAACAAACTGCAGCTGGGTCAGACAGCTCCAAAAACTTCCAAACCCCAAAGAGGAGAAATCTGCAGATATCACTGTAGTTCCTGCTGGGTGGCCTCAGAGAGCAGCTGACTTGCACCTCCTTGAAGAACCAGGAGCCAGTGTACCTAGTGGTCAGTGTGAGATGACACCAGATTTCAACTCTTCACATCCATAAGCGACACACTCAAGAGGCAGACTCAGTGAGCTCTAAAGCCCACTGAAGCAAGTCCTACCCCATAAGGGTGTTTACGGCACAGGAGTTCTTCCATTATAGACACAGCTGATTCTCACAGCCAATTGGCCTGGAGGTCAATTCCTCCCAGTGTACCAACAGCAATCAAGGCTCAACTACAACAAGATTGTGCACACAGCTCACAAAAAGGTGCACTAAGAGTGTCCACCTCAGGTAATTAGGGAGGCTGAGCCACTGGGCCCTATAGTTCACCTACCACACAAAGCCATTCCATCAACACAGGAAAGCAGCCAAAATGCGGAGACAAAGAAACATGTCACGAATGAAAGAAATGGAGGAAAGCAAACTACTGGATATAGAGTATAAAACCACAGTTACAAGGTTATTCAAGAATCTTCTAGAAACCACTGAGAAACTTAGTGAAACATCGGAGGAACTTAGTAAGATCTTCAAGGATCTTAATGAGAATGCCAAAAAAATGGAAAATGACAGAAATTAAGCATACACTGTCTGAAATAAAGAATAATATACAAAAATCCAGTAGACTAGAAGACCTCAAGAATCAGACCAAAGATTTGAATTATGAGAAAGCAAAAAATACCCAACAAGAAAAACAAAAAGAAAAAAAGAATTTTAAAAATATAAAGAAAAAAGAAAAAAATATTAAGATAGTGTAAGGAGCCGAAACAGGTTTGGCTCAGTAGATAGAGTGTCGGCCTGTGCACTGAAAGGTCTCATGTTTGATTCCGGTCAAGGGCATGTACCTTGGTTGCAGGTACATCCCTAATAGGGGGTGTGCAGGAGTCAGCTGATTGATGATTATCTCATCAATGTTTCTAACTCTCTATCCCTCTCTGTAAAAAAAATCAATAAAATATATAGTTTTTAAAAAAGATAGTGTAAGGAGCCTCTGGGACAACTTCAAGTGTACCAACATCCAAGTTATGGGAGTGCCAGAAGAATAGAGAAAGATATTGAAAACCTATTTGAAGAAATAATGACAGAAAAATTTCCCTACCTAGTGAAAGAAATAGACTTCCAAGTCCAGGAAACCCAGAAAAACCCAAACAAAAGGAATCCAAAGACACCAAGACACATCATAATTAAAATGTCAAGGGCAGCCGAAACTGGTTTGGCTCAATGGATAGAGCGTCGGCTTGGGGACTGAAGGGTCCTGGGTTCGATTCCGGTCAAGGGCACGTGCCTTGGTTGCGGGCACATCCCCAGTAGGGGGTGAGCAAGAGGCAGCTGATCAATGACTCTCTCTCATCGATGTTTCTAACTCTGTATCTCTCTCCCTTCCTCTCTGTACAAAATCAATAAAATATATTTTAAAAATAAAATAAAATTAAAAAATAAAATGTCAAGGGCAAAAGACAAAGAGAGAATCTTGAAAGCAGCAAGAGAAAAACAGTTAGTGACCTACAATGGAGTACCCATATGACTGTCAGCTGGTTTCTTAACAGAAACTATGCAGGCCAGATAAGAGTGGCAAGAAATGTTCAAAGTGATGAATAGTAAGAACCCTCAACCAAGATTACTCTACCCAGCAAAGCTATCATTTAGATTTGAAGGTCAGATAAAGAGCTTCACAGACAAGAAAAAGCTAAAAAAGTTCATCACTGCCAAACCAGTATTATATGGCATGCTGAAGGGTATTCTTTCAGAAAAGGAAGAAGAAGAAAAGGTAAAGATAAAAATTATGAACAACAAAGTGACAACAAATACATATCTATCAACAAGTGAATCTAAAAATCAAGTCAATTAAAAATCTGATGAACAGAATAAACTGGTGAATATAATAGAATCAGGGGCATAAAAAGGGAGTGGACTGACAATTTGGGGGGCGGAGGGAGTGTGAGGGGTGCAGGAAGAGACTGGACAAAAATCTTACACCTATGGATGAGGACAGTGGGGGGGGGGGAGTGGAGGAATCAAGTAGAGGGGAGCTATGGGGGGGGGGGAGGGATATCTGTCATAATCTAAACAATCAAGATTTATTTAAAATAAAAAAGATTGTTGGCTAGGGAGCGGACCCCAATGCAAGGCCGTGAAAACTTGAGATGAGATGCTAATTGTGAAAAAGTTCCTGCTTAAAGCCCAGGGGAACAAAGAGCGCTCTCACTCTCACTCTCTCTCACTCTCTCTCACTCTCACTCTCACTCTCTCTCACTCTCACTCTCTTGCTCTTTCTTCCTCATGGGCCCCATATTCTCACCTACCTGGGAAATCGCAAACATTGGGATTTCATGGCCACCTGGGGCCCAAGGAAGACTGTGTGGTTCCAAAACAATATGAAGCAAAAACTCTGGACAGTGGCTTTTATTTTGACTCTGCTGAAGACATAGTTGGACTTTTTCCATGGTGAGGCAGAGAGAGATGAGATATTGGAAATCCATCTCCAACAATACAAGTTAGATCTTCTTTTTTTTTTTAAATATATTTTATTGATTTTTTACAGAGAGGAAGGAAGAAGGAGAGAGAGTTAGAAACGTCGATGAGAGAGAAACATCGACCAGCTGCCTCTTGCACACCGCCTACTGGAAATGTGCCCACAACCAATGTACATGCCCTTGACCGGAATCGAACCTGGAACCTTTCAGTCCACAGACCGACGCTCTATCCACTGAGCCAAACTGGTTTCGGCTCAAGTTAGATCTTCTTAAAAGAAGAACAAAAAAGGGGTCCAGAGAATAGTTCTTAAGCATAAAGCCCCAGGACCACGAGGTTCTGACCCTCATCAAATATATCTACATCTCTGTTGTGTTTCAGCTCCAGGTTCAGACAAGCAGCAAAACCAGACAAGCAATCCCATGGCTGAGGTCAGGATCAGCTACATTGACTAATTACCCCCTACCTAGGTGCTGACCAATCAGTAGAGACCACAACCCTGGAAGAACACAAGGAAAGCAGATGAATTTTCTATTGAGATCCTCTCCTGGGGCCTCACTAGAATCCCCCTCTCTCTCTCTCTCTCTCTCTCTCTCTCTCTCTCTCTCTCTCTATATATATATATATATATATATATATATATATATATATATAATTGATTTTTTACAGAGAGGAAGGGAGAGAGATAGAGAGCTAGAAAAGTCGATGGGAGCGAAACATCGACCA
Organism: Pipistrellus hanaki; assembly: GCF_964339955.1. Taxonomy (NCBI): domain Eukaryota; kingdom Metazoa; phylum Chordata; class Mammalia; order Chiroptera; family Vespertilionidae; genus Pipistrellus; species Pipistrellus hanaki. The sequence continues at coordinate 96,986,602 of NC_140505.1, forward strand.
GCTGCCTCTTGCACACCCCCTACCGGGGATGTGTCCACAACCAATGTACATGCCCTTGACCGGAATTGAACCTGGGACCTTTCAGTCCACAGACCGACGCTCTACCACTGAGCCAAACCGGCTTCAGCTAGAATCCCACTCTTAAAAAGCCTTCAAGAAAGAGGATCCAGTGCTCTCTCCCTCCTGGAGCAAGCAGGTGCTTTTTCTTTCTGCCTCTTTTTCCCCTAGGCCCATCACCTTTCCCTTTCTCTCTCCTAGGCTCCAAGGGCCCTTCTTTTGCCTTGGTAACATGTTTCCTGATCCCATTTCTTCCACCGCTATGTCTTTCTAAATAAACTTATTCTTGTAGTTTGAATCTTGACTCTGATTTATTTCTTAACCAGAATTCAAGTATAGAGGCTGCTAAGCCAAGGTCTGGTCTGACTCAACCAGTCTAACAGCTGGTGCCATTTTGCCACCAAGATCTTCACTTTTTCCACCCCACTCCCATCTGGCAAAATTCTATGTATCTATGAGTCTGTTTTGTAGGAACAGAGGAAGGCCTCTACTTTTCTTTGTTGTGGCCTTTCACAATTTATGAGAGCACCTGGTAATTAAACCACACTATTATTAGCTCTGTTAGGGTCTGGAAGGAGAAATAGAATAGTAGAGACTAGCGATAGTTATAAGAAACTAGAGGACTGGTGAATGAAAATTCATACAGTTGGCCAGGGGGTGGGGGGGAGGGGAAGGGTCCCTCAGCCCAGCCTGTGCCCTCTTGCAGTCTGGGACCCCTCAGGGGATCTCCACCTGCCAGCTTAGGCCCACACCCTGGGAAATCAGGCCTAAGCTGGCAGTCAGACATCCCTCTGGCAGCCCGGGAGCCCTCAGGGAATGTCCACCTGCCAGCTTAGGCCCACTCCCCACTTTAGTCGGACATTCTTAGTGCTGCCATGGAGGCAGGAAAGGCACCTGCCACTGCCACTGTGCTGGCCAGCCATAAGCCGGCTTCTGATGAGTGGTGCTCCCCCTGTGGAAGCACACTGACCACCAGGGGCAGCTCTGGTGTTGAGCATCTGCCCCCTTGTGGTCAATATGCATCATAGTGACGAGTCATTCCCAGTAGGTCCACTGTTAGGGTCAATTTGCAAATTACCCTTTTATTATCCTCTTTAATAAAAGAGAAACATGCAAATTGACTGTACCTTCACTACACACAAGCCACACCCACTAGCCAATCAGGACAAGTATGCAAATTAACCCAGCCAAGATTATGGTTAATTTGCATATCCAGGCCAGAGCGAAGACTGAAGACAGTGTAGAAAGAAGCCAAGTGCCGCAGAAGGAAGCGAAGCTGCAGAGAAATAAGCAAGCGGGGCGGTGGAGGAGGAAGGGAAGCAGGCGGGGCAGCGGAGACCACAGCAGGAAGCCCTATTGCAGGAATCTTCCTGCAAGGGGCCTCTAGCATAGGATAATAGTCATTCTTTGTTAATTGTGATTGTTTTGTTCTGATTAAAGAAAGCACATTCTAACCTGGCTGGGAGTTAACCTGAAAATGCAGCCCATCCTACACATCCAAGAGCTGCCTATTATCATGGAAAGATTAACAACCTTGTTGTGGAGGAACCAGCCCTTTGCAAACTCCCAGCCCTTTGCAAACTCCCAGCCTGAAGTGCCTTTAATCTGTAATCATTATACCCATTTTGATTCCTTTTACCTACATCCCCATACCTGCATAAACATTTTTATTTTGTTTACCCATTCTTATTCCTTTTGCCTATTTCCATGTTAGGACCAAGAGGTTCTGACCCCACATTAAATACATCTAGGCCTCAGTTGTGTTTCAGTTCCAAGACCAGAAAAGCAGCAAAATCAGACAAGCGACCCCATGACTGACATCAGTTGGACTTTTTCGATGGCGAGAAAGAGAAAAATGGGACATTGGAAATCCATGACCCTCTGCCCTGGTGCTGAACAATCAGTGGATACCACAACCCTGATGTCTTTGTCCTTCTACCCCATATAAGCAGCTGGCTTATGGGGAGGTGCAAAGCAGACTTTTGTGGGTGAACTGTTGCTCTCTCATGCTGCCAGCATTATTAGAATAAATGCTTTACATGATTCAATCCTGTCCCTGCTTAATTGGCTTAAGTAGTGACAGACAGCCCAGGGGTCTTCAAACTACGGCCCGAGGGCCACATGCGGCCCGCAAAGGAGTCTGATCCGGCCCGCCAGGTTTTTTGGGCAGTGAGCGCAGCCGAGGTGTTACAGTAGGAATTAGTATTCATATAGTCCGGCCCTCCTGCTCTCTGAGGGACCGTGATCTGGCCCCCACTTTAAAAAGTTTGAGGACCCCTGGCCTAGATCTATCTGTTGTCTGGTTTCAGCTCCTCTGATTCAAATAGCCCCTCTGTTCAAACTGTAAGACAAAATAAGGTACTCTCAAGGTTACATTCTTACATGGTCCTCCTCCCTACTGTTTTCACAACTCAGGGATAATTCACACCAAGGAGTCTCTAGTTAGTAGAAAGTCCCTTCCCCATCCTATTCAAACAAGCCTCTTTTGAACTCCTCATACCTTTTGCTCTAAGCAATGTTTCATAGGCTTGGGAAAAATACTAATAAGACACCTCCCTAGGACATCTGCTGGATTGTCTCCTGGAAATCAAACAAGCTGCGACTTTTCAAGACACCCCTGGTATCTACTCAAACACACTGTCCCTTCCTTCCTTGTTGATTGGCAACAGTCACTACTTAAAAGACCAGGCCACCCTTTGTTCCCTTCCCTGTATTCACTAGCAATACTTGGCCCTTTCCTCTCTTGGAAAGTAAAATAAACTTCCTCTCTACATCTCTTCTTTTAGTTGTGAATTCTTTCACAGCCTATGTCACCAGCCAAATCCTAACATTTTCCTGTTCTGCTTGTTCATTTATTTTAGTTTTTAGATTTAATTGTTGATAGATATATATTTATTGCCATTTTTTTTATAGTTCTAGCCCTTCTTCTTCTTCTTCTTCTTCTTCTTCTTCTTCTTCTTCTTCTTCTTCTTCTTCTTCTTCTTCCCTTCAACATTTCCTGTAATGCGGGTTTGGTGGCAACTCCTTTCCCTTTTTCTTATCTGTGAAGTTCTCTATCTGGCCTTCAATTCTAAATGGTAGCTTTGCTGGGTAGAGTAATCTTGATTCTATCGTTACTCACCATTCATTACTTTGAATATTTCTTGCCACTCCCTTCTGGCCTGCAATGTTTCTGTTGAGAAATCAGCTGACAGTCATATGGGCATTCCTTTGTAGGTCACTAACTGTTTATCTCTTGCTGCTTTCAAGATTCTCTGTCTTTTATGTTAGGTTTGACACCCCTCACTGGGTACTGGAGCCATCCAGGCTCAGCCACCTGGTGTGTGGATGATCGAATAAATTCGTAATCCTTCACCACTCTGGCCTCCTGCATTCCTCCTTTGGCGACCTCACATTTGGTGTTGAAACCCAGGAGGGTTCCACGGGGATGGGGAGCCATCGTCCTGGCTTCAGTCACCCTGAGTTTGCTACTCAGAGCAGTAGGCAGCAGCAGCTCATCCTGGGCTTACCTCCAAATCCTACTTGGGTGACTCAATTGTCAGCCTCTATCAGGCTTCCTTCCTTTATGGAGTCCCCCCCAGCCAGCCAAGAAGGATGCTGGACTGGGGATTTCTCCTTCTCCATTCCTGACCCTCCATCTCACACCAGCCAATCTTCTCTACGTGAGTGATGTTCCACAATTCCCCTAATCTCAGGTCTTCTGCCCACTCTCTCTCTGACTTCTCAGAAGTCTCTCGCCTAGCACTAGGCCAGAAGACTCCTCAGTCATTTGACTTTGGGTCTTTCTGGTTTGGGAACACCCCGTCCAGAGGGTCACCTCTTGTTTCTCGTGATTTGTTTAGCATCAGGGATGTCTGCCCTAAACAGTCACCTTTGGATTTGTGGTCTGTCACTCACTCCTCCCCTCTTGGGTCACTTTTACTCTCCTTATCATGGGGAACACTTCCTCTGCACCCCTCGAAACAATGCCTCTTGGCTGTCTCCTTAAAAATCTTGATCACCTCAGACTCACAGGGGAGATCAAGCCCAAGCACCTTATTTTCTTTTATAACACTGTTTGGCCACAACATAACCTACATAATAAGTCTCAGTGGCCTGAAAACAACACTTTCAATTTCAACACACTGCCCTGGCAGACAGGCTCAGTGGATTGAGTGTCGGCCTATGGACTGAAGGGTCCTGGGTTCAATTCTGGCCAAGGGCATATGCCTAGGTTGAGGCATGCAGAAGGCAGCAAATCAATGATTCTCTCTCATTGATGTTTCTATCTCTCTCTCCCTCTCCCTTTCTCTATGAAATCAATTTAAAAAGAGAAAAGAAACAAATTTTTAACACACTGAGCAGTTTACATAATTGCTGTCACTGCAATGAAAAATGGTCAAAGATTCTCCATGTCCAGGCCTTTTTCCCCTTCAATCCCAATCCTCTCTCTCAGTCTTGCTCTACCCATCAGATCTTTCTCCTTCACACAGAAAATCTTACCCCTAACAATCCTGATTCTGAATCTACTCTTGACCCAGCAGACCACCAACCTCCACCCCCTTATATTGATACATTCTCTTCCTCACCTGAAGATTTCCAAAATCCAGTCCCTCTCAAGCAGCTGCTTTCTCCCCAGTCCCCGAGGGGACATGAGAACATGAGCTCCAAAACAGCTTTTCCATCTAACACTCATTCTCAGGCCCAACGACTGCCTTCCGCAACAGCCTCTTCTATTCCCACGTCTATTCTACCCCTGAGAGAGGCAGCAGGAACTGAGCGCATAGTCCAAGTCCATGACCCATTCTCTATGTCCAGCCTCACACAGATTAAGAGGCATCTCGGGTTTGTTTTTTCTTCCACTGACCCGACCCTCTTTACTAAGGAGCCTGACCCAGTCCTACGTCCTGACTTGGCATGATCTCTATGTCCCCCATCCTCCTCTATAGAAATTTACCTCCTTAGACCCCACTCCCCAAAGGGAGCCCTTTTTCTAAATACCCATTTTATATCCCAATCAGCCCCCAACATATGCCACAAACTTCAAAAAATACAGGTCCACAAACCCCTCAAAAAGACCTCGTTAACCTGACCTTTAAGGTCTTTAATAATAGAGATGAGGAGACCAAATCCAAAAACAAAGGCGAGATCAGGCCAAGGCTGAGGCCCAGAAGGAGGCCTTCCAGCTCCTAGCCACCGCTTTCAAACCCCAAACAAAGTGCTCATCCTCCAACTGTGGGTAAGTCAGGGGCTAAGCCCTTCTGGGCCCATGCTTGAAATGCAGCAAGGAAAGACACTGAGCCAAGCCCTGCTCAAACCCAAGACCCCTGCCTGAGCCCTGCCCAAGGTGTGGAAGGGAAGGCACTGGAAATCAGATTGAAATCTGGCCCCTCGTGGTCAGGCCTCAGCCAGTCCAGTATGGCCACCCTCTGGATCTGGTTTGGAGCTCCCAGACCTCCTGGGACTGGCCACCAAAGAAGCTGCCTAGGTCCTGGCAGGGCCCCACAGTCTTACATCACCAGGACAGAGCTTCGGGTAACTACTTTGGTGGCAGGTAAGCCTATCTCTTTTTTAATCGACACTGGGGCCACTTATTCTGCCTTCCCCAAGTTGGCTGGGACCCTTGATCCCTCCTCAGTCTCTATTATGGGGATTGATGGGTTAGTCTCACAGCCATTAGCCACCTCACCTCTGCACTGCATCTTACTAAATTCCCCCATTCTCTCTTTTCTCATTCTACCTCGGTGCCCGGCCAGGGCTACCAGGCATCTCCTCATTAAGCCCAGTTGTCCCAAACCACAGTCACCTACCTCAGTTCACTCTCTCACCCCACAAGGCCGAGCCATTCCTTGGACTGTAAATGCCTAATCTCCTTATCTCCTCTAAGACTGTCCTCTCCTCTGAACAATATATTTTCTCCTTTCTCTGGCTCACTGGGTACTCTCACCTCCAGGTTCACAACTTTACTCTTCTGGCAAAGTTCCTCTATGACATGACATGGTGAAGGGACCCCTCACTGAGCCTTTAGGTCCCAAGGCCCCTTTAATGCTCTGAAAAATGTCAAGCTAAGAAAGGTTGGCTGTTTATTTTTTATAATTGAAAATTTAAGGTTTCTAAGAGTGAATAATTTGAATACATTTTAAAGTAAAAAGAAAGAATATTAGAATAGAAATACTTAATGGAAGGTCTGAAGCATAGTTATGCATTTTTGAAGGAAGGTTTGAAGGCTAATTTGAAAGTGTGAAATTTGTGAAGGTTGTGTATGTAATGAGAAGGAAAAGAGAAATGTTGAAAGAAAGAAGTCCTAAAGTTAACTATTTACAAGAATTGTAAAATAAGGTGACCAGATTCTAAGCGGGACACCATTGGCCGGGGAGGGAGGGCGTCTTGATTAAAAAATTTGGTTCTCCCGCCGCTCCCTAGCTTGTCGTGCATTCTTTCCAAAAATCGGGACTTTTTAAAAAATGGGACCCGGGACAAATTGTTAAAAAGCGGAACTATCCCACCAAAGCAGGACGTCTGGTCACCTTATTGTAAAAGGGCCATTTTACTCTGAGCAAGTAAGTGAAGTTTCAGTCTCCAAGCCTGGCAGGACAAGGTTTCTGGATACTTCTTATGCTAAACCAGAAGATTCAGAAAAACAGCAAGGATTAAGGTTCAGTAAAAATAAGAAGTTAAGCCAGCGAGTGGCAGATTATAACCTCAGGAAATTTAAAGTACTAAATTTGGCTGGTCTGGGTGCAGTGTCTTACTTTCTATCCAACTATCCAGGTCCCTGGCTTCCACTGCTCCTTTTCTTCCCTTTCTCTTTTCCCTTGGATAACAGCCCATTCTAACATTCCCTCCCACTTTCACTGCAATAAAATCTCACTCAGTCACTCATCTGTCACCCCTTATCGATAGTGCCATGGTAGCTACCTTCTCAGCTTGGAACTTGGAACAAAGAAAGGGAATCTCATACTCTTTAGTCCACATCTTCTCCTTACACCTTTCAGTTTGTCTCCATGATCAGGGATTTTTCTTCTGTGGGGAAAACTCATACATATGTCTCCCCATCATCTATCTCTCACCCAATGTAAATGCAGCCCCCAATAACCAGTCTTTACCTGTCCCAGTAACCCATCATATCTGACCTGAAAGAGGAGTCCATATAACCCCTCTCCTCATAACTCTGGGCATCACAGCAGGGGTTAAAACTGCCATATGGGGCCTAGCCACTGCTCTACCTATTTTGAAACCCTGTCTCAGGACCTACAAGAAACAGGTGGATGCCCAACAAGGGGCGAAACTTGGAAAACAAGAACCTCACCCCCAGGGTAATCTATTCTCCCCTTTTATATCACTAGTGAGGCAACTGAGACCTCTACTCTTTCCCCCCTAATAATAACATCTAGGTCTCAGTTGTATTTCAGCTCCAGGCCCAGAAAAGCAGCAAAAACCAGACAAGTGATGTTGCTGCAGCCTCAGGACCAGTTTTAACCTCTCAACTCACTCAACAGGATCGCTCTTGAGCCTTCACCAACCAGTCTCTCGGGAGATCATGCCGCTGCACCCCTTGTCCAACCAACTACTACCAAAGTCCATTCCACTGCGATCTCAACATCCTGATTCAGCAGGAAGTAATTACAGAAGATATTATGACCTTCATCCCTATTCCATAAAACAAAAAGGTTGGAATGTTAGGTTTGATGGAGCAATTTAGTTGATACCCTTACCCCAGCAACTGGCTTTTCAGGTCATTTCACTATGGACAGTCCCTTTGCTGGAAACCACTTTTCACTTGTGTTGAGCACATTCCATTCTCTCCCCTCCCCTCCGGGTATACATAAAGAAGTCTCCACCCAGAAAAATCCTTTAATGGCTGCTGACTCCCCTCACTGGGTGCAGGAGCCATCCAGGCTCAGCCACCTGGTGTGTGGATGATCTAATAAATTTGTAATCCTTCACCACTCAGGCCTCGTGTGTTCCTCCTTTGGCGACCTAACATTTACCTTTGGCATTTTTTAAGTCACAAACAGCATTTATTACCTTGGTATGTCACACTGGTCTTATTGCTGTTCCTTCACATTAACTGGCTTTCCGTCTTCCCTCCCTCTTCCCATAGTTTGTCTACACAGCGCATTCTTGAACTGTTAGCTCACAGCAGCAATATGCTTATTCCACGTCTCTAACATCTTTCATTCTCAGGGTTAAAGTTCTGGTGCACAAACCCTTCCATTGTAGGAAGTTCAATGCTTGTGAAAGAATTTGTAATAAATCAGGTATTCCAGGCTATCTCCAGTAATATAACAATGGAAAGCAGCAACTTGTTAGTTGTCATTTCTCTGGACATTGACCAGATAATCTTCTGCTCAAGTTTTCATTTGTGTTTACCAGTCTATTTTTGGTATGTTCCAACAGGTTACTTTGCTCTCCCAGCTCTTCTGTAATTTCTGATCCAATCTGGTCAGTCTCTGTGGCAATCTGATGAGAATGCTCAGTACTCCAGGTGGCCTGGTGCAGGCTGTTAGTGGTTTGCAAAAGCAACACCCTCTGAGACTGTAGTTGATCATGTGCTCATTCTCTACAGTGTGTGCCATATTTCATGTGTCCTCGGTCCCCAGATGTGGCTGTCAAAGGTGTCCTTCTCACTTCCCAGTAGAGTTGGGCAAGTTCTTTCTAGTAGTTTCAAAGCTTAGACATCATAGGGTTATGAAAAGATAGGGGTGCATAATGTAGTTCCTCTTCCATCTCTGCCAATGTTTCATTTGCTTCCTATTGCTTTTCATCAAAATCTCTGATCAATTTCTCCTTCTCTTCTGTTCCCGGTCCCCAGGAGCCACTCCAGCGCCCCTCATAGGTCTTCAGGGAGGCGCCGGGTCCGGAGCGGGGCGGTGGCGGGGCGGGGCTCCGAGGCCGGTCCCACCTCCCCCGGCGGCCCCGCAGGCAGCGCCCATCGGACCGGAGGCGCCGGAGCGCCGGGCGGCAGGTGCGTGGGCCCCCAGAGGCTCCGTCCTTGGCGGCGGCCCGCGGGGACAGGACGCCGGGTGGGGAGGGGTGTGTGGAAGGGTCAGGGAGGGGAGGGGTGTAGGGTGCGGGGGTGGGGAAGGGGTGGGGGGCAGTGAGGGGAGATCGGGGAGGGGGGGTGTAGGGGGCGGGGTGGGGGTGAGGGTCAGGGTGGGGAGTGTGTGTGTGTGTGTGTGTGTGTGTGTGTGTGTGTGTGTATGGGGGGGTGAGATCGGGGCGGGGAGGGTGTAGGGGCGGGGTGAGGCGGGTTAGGGGGAGGGTGGGGGCAGGGAGGGGAGATCGGGGAGCGGAGGGGGCAGTGAGAGGAGATCGGGGCGGGGAGGGTGTAGGGGCGGCGGGTGGGGGCAGGGAGGGGAGATCGCGGAGGGAGGGCAGTGCCGGGCGGCGCTCAGGCCGGGCCTCCGGAAGTAGCTGGTCGCGCCCGGGGCCCTGCGTTCCTTGTCTCCGTGCCAAAGGGCGTATCTGTCTTCTGAAAGCTGGGTTACCGAGCAAGCTTATGCAAAAAGTTCAGGATTTTTATGGATAATCAAGGAACTCCGAGAGGGACTGGGAAAGCCGTGCGTGATGGTAACATTTGCCACCAGTTGAAGTTCAAAGTCGAAAACCTGGAAATGAGTCTAATGATCCTTCTTCGGGGCTGAGACGTTAAATCTCAGGCTCCAGAAAAACAGGGCGCGGCCCGGTGTTCAGCCTCGCGCTCTGGGTTACAAATGACAGTAAACACGAAGATCTGTAAGATGTGGCGTGAGAATAAAGGAGAAGTGCACTCCGAATGTGTGCTTGTGGACCGTGTATTCAGTGAGCACTCTGAGTGGGCGGTGTGCTCAGAGCTGTGACAGCCTCTGGAGATGGAGCAGACCAGAGTGGGGGCCTCTCTTCTCAGGGGCTCACCAGTCCCATTAGAAAGGTGCAGAGCTGATGCTATTTGAGTCCACATATGCAATGGTGCCAAAGGATATTCTGTAATCCTTGGTTTTAATGGATGCGGGAGTTTTTAGTAAGCAAGCATTTACTGAGTGCCTACTGTGTGCACTAGAGTATAGGTAAAAATCAGCAAAGCACAGCCCGCTCATGACATCTATTCTACTGGAGAAGCTAAAAGTTTGAAGAGTGGCTATGAGGATGTGTGTGACTACAGCTGCCCACTGAGGGCCCCGGGGAGGCTGCAGCCTGTCCTGGATCAGAGCCAAGGGTTCCAGGGAGTCTCCCAACTGCACCCACAGTTTCTGGATAGAGTGGCCAGAATTTGTGAGAGAGAAGCTGAAAGTTTCCCAGGACTTAAATATAAAAGTCCATGGTTTCATTTTCACATAATGCTAAATTTTATTTAGAAATTAATGCATATATATATATATATATATATATATATATATATATATTTCCATCCTCAACCGAGGATATTAATCCTCACCGAAGGTATTCTTTCTATTGATTTTGTTTGTTTTAGAGAGAGGGGAAGGGAGGGAGAGAAATATCAATGTGAAAGAGACACATGAACTGGTTGCCTCCAACAGGAGACCCAACTGGGGCAGGGATTGAACCTGCAACTCAGTATGTGCTCTTGATTGGTAATTGAACCTTCAATCCTTTCATGCATGGGCTGATGCTCCAGCCACTGAGCCACACCACACTGGCCAGGGCACTTCTATATATTCTTTCTTTATTGATTGATTTAAGAGAGAGAGAGAAAGACATTGATTTGTTGTTTCACCTATTCATGCATTCGCTGGTTGATTCTTGTATGTGCCTTGACCTGGGATTGAACCTGCAACCTAGATAGACCAGAAAGATACTCTAACTAACTGAGCTACCCAGCCAGGGCAATGCTTCTATATTTGATCTGTGACTAAAATCTGTCATGTTTTCCTTAAAATGCCTGGCCCTTGTGGCTCAGTGGTTGAGCATTGACCTATGAACCAGTAAGTCATAGTTCAATTCTCGGTCAGGGCACATGCCCGGGTTGAGTGCTTGATTTCAGGGGGTGAGGGGGCAGTGAGGGGAGTTCATGATGGATCAATAATAATTGATTATCTCTCATCATTGATGTTCTATCTCTCCCTCTCCAAAATCAATAAAAAAATATTTCTTTTTAAATCACATATCTTAAAAAAAAAACATGTATATTATGAATCTATACCAAAGGATTTTTGGGTGTCATAATATCAGCCATAAAAGTGAGAAATTATTTTAAAACCAATATACATATTGCAAACTCAAGTGATATCTAACTTTTGTGACTATAATATGATTACAATATCTTTTTTTGAAAAAATAATGCGCAACTTTCCCACAGTTTGCATGTAGAACAATTCTAAAGTCACTGTCATTTATATTCACTGAAAAGAAAATCTTTAAAAGTTCTGACTTGGAAACTTCTTTTCCCAACAGGATGACTGTGGGAATCTTCGCAAATTGTACTTTCTGTTTGAAAGTCAAGCACTTACCTGGTCAACAGAAGAAAAAGCTACAAACTGACATTAAGGAAAATGGTGGAAATGTTTCTGTTTTATTAAATCCACAGGTAAAATATCCTAAGAATTCTTTTATGATAGTCCATTGTGCCTGAGCGGGGCGAGGGTATGGTGAGAAAAGTCAGTAGAAGAACTGGCAGCAGGGAAGTCAGTGGAGGCAGGCGAAGACCATCCCATTCCATCTTCTCCTATTCCTGTGAGCTGTAGGACAATCCTATAGGCCATGTGCACCTAATATTAGTAAGAGTACAGCCAATGACACCAAAAAACTAATGTCAGACCAGCCATGTCTGTTCTCATTTGCCAAAAGCACTCTAGTCCCTCACCAGTATGTCAGCACTGGAGGGAGGCCTGTAATGGTGATTTTTCTAGGACAGAAAAAACCCATGCATTGTAAACTGATCTTTGTACTGCTTATTTAAAGGTGGAAGGAAGCTACCTTCTCTCTTGAAATGAACTGTAGGACTAACAGTTTAGATACAGAATTTCACAGCTGGATGAAATCTTAAAAATAACTAAGATCACCCTGTTCTGTTTAACCACCTCATCATAAGAACTAAAAATTGAAATTCAAAGTTGTTAGGTGCCAGGCCTACAAGTACAGGCCCTGCCCCATACAGGCCTGCCCCGTACAGGCTCTTCCCTCTTTTTTATTTATCTATTTAAAATTTTATTTTATTGTTTAAGGTATTACAAATAATAGTCATATGTCTCCTTTTTCCCCCTCATTGACCTTCCCCCAGGGCCCCTAACCCACAAGCACTTGCCCTCATCCCCGCCCCCACCCCTAGTGTCTTGCGTCCATTGGTTATGCTTCTATGCATGCATTCAAATCCTCTGTTTGATCTCTTACCTCACCCCAACCCTCCCCTGCCTTCTGGATCTAGTTTGACAGTCTGTTTGATGCTTATTTGCCTCTTTCTATTTTTGTTCAACAGTTTGTAATGTTCTTTATTATCCATAAATGAGTGAGATCATGTGGTATTTATCTTTCACTGCCTGGCTAATGTCACTTAGCATAATGCTCTCCAGATCCATTCATGCTTTGCAAATGGTAGGAGTTCCTTTTTACAGCAGTATAGTATTTCATTGTTTTCTAATACCACAGTTTTCTAATCCACTCATCTGCTGATGGGCATTTAGGCTGTTTCTTGGGATATATTTCTATAGGTGGGATCACTGGATCAAATGGGAGTTCTATTTTTAGTTTTTTGAGGAAACGTCATACTGTTTTCCACAGTGGCTGCCCCAGTCTGCATTCCCACCAGCAGTGCACAAGGGGGTTCCTTTTTCTCTTCATCTTCTCCAGCACTTGCCATTTATTGATTTGTTGATGATAGCCATTCTGGCAGGTGTGAGATGGTACTTCATTGTTGTTTTGATTTGCATCTCTTTGATGATTAGTGACTTTGAGCATGTTTTCATATGTCTCTTGGCTTTATGAATGTCTTTTTTCGAGACGTCTATTTAGGTTCTTTGCCCATTTTAAAAAAATATTTATATTTATTGATTTCAGAGAGGAAGAGAGAAGGAGAGAGAGAGAAACATCAGTGATGAGAGAGAATCATTGATAGGCTGCTTTCTGTTCACCCCGCACTGGAGATCGAGCCACAACCCAGGCATGTGCCCTTGGCCAGAATCAAACCCCGGACCCTTCAGTCCCCAGGCTTATGATCTATCCTCTGAGCCAAGCTGGCTAGGGCCCTTTGCCCATTTTTTATTGGATTGTTTATCTTGCTTTTGTTAAGTTGTATGAGTTTCCTGTAAATGCTGGAGATCAAACCCTTATTGGAGGTAACATTGGCAAATATGTTCTCCCATGCAGTGGGTTTTCTTGTTTTGTTAATGGCTTCTTTTGCTATTCAGAAGCTTTTTATTTTGATGTAGTCCCATTTGTTTATTTTCTCTTTAGTTTCCATTGCCTTAGGAGCTGTATTGGTAAAGATATTGCTACGACAAATGTCTGCTATTTTGCTGCCTATGGCTTCTTCTAAGATTTTTATGGTTTCTCATCTTACTTTTAAGTCTTTTATCCATTTTGAGTTTATCTTTGTGTATGGTGTAAGTTGGTGGTTGATCTAGTTTCATTTTTTTTTGCATGTACCTGTCCAGTTTTCCCAACACCATTTATTGAAGAGACTGTCTTGTCTTCATTGTATGCTCTTGCCTCCTTTGTCAAATATTAATTGAGTATAATGTATTGGGTCTATCTCTGGGTTCTCTGTTCTGTTCCACTGGTCTTTGTCTATTCTTATGCCAGTACAAGGCAGTTTTGAGAACAGTGGCTTTGTAGCATAGCTTGATATCTGGAATTATGATCCCTCCAACATTTTTCTTCTTTCTCAAGATTTCTGCCGCTATTTGGGGTCTTTAAAAAAAAAAAAGTGTGTATATATATATATATATATATATATATATATATATATATGTATTTATTTATTTATTGATTTCAAAGAGGATGGGAGAAGGAGAGAGAGACACAAACATCAATGATGAGAGAGAACCATTGATTGACTACCTCCTGCATGTCCCCAAATGGGAATCAAACTGGCAACCCAGGAATGTGCCTCTGGCCTGAATCGAACCTGGGACATTCGGTCTGCAGGCTGATGCTCTATCCACTGAGTCAAGTCAGCTAGGCCTCAGGGTCTTTTTTTAATCCAGATAAATTTTTGGAACATTTGTTCTAGGTCTTTGAAATATGCCGTTGGTATTTTAATGGGGAGTGCCTTAAATCTATAGATTGCTTTGGGTAGTATGGACATTTTAATAATGTTGATTCTACCGATCCATGAACATGGTATATTCTTCCATTTGTTCATGTCTTACTCTATCTTTTATTTATTTATTTATTTATTTATTTTTATTTATTTATTTTTTTACCATCCTGAAATTTTCTGAATACAGGTCCTTTGTCTCCTTGGTTAAGTTTATTCTTAGGTATCTTAATATTTTTTTGTTGTTGTTGTTGCAATGGTAAATGGGATTGCTTTTCAAATTTCTCTTTCTGTGAGTTCATTATTGTTGTATAGCACAATATGTAATGATGAGGAATGATCTCCAAAATAAATTGTCAAGTGGAAAAGCAGTATGTTTAGTATGCTGCATCTGTGGACACAAAGAGGGCTGTGTACTTGTATGCATGTTGTCTACATAGAATAGCTCAAGTTCCTCTGGACAGGAACCTGGAAAATGGTGAGGAATAAATTAACTTAATATTATAATTTTACTTTTAGATATTTTACAATATGCATATACTACTTATTTTAAAATAAGTGAGTAAAATTGCAAAGTAACAAAATAATAATGAATACACTTTAAACCTCTTATTCCGCTCCTAAAGAAAAAACAAAGTTGTACAAAGAAGTGTATGTGAAGATATTCAGTACAGCATTTTTTAGAGGAGTGAAAATTTGGAAAAAACTCCAGGATTGGTTAATCAATTATGGTACATCCATATCCATAATCTTTAAAAATTGTTGATGTAAAAAAAAATTTTAATGGTAGCAAGAAATTGTATTACTTATAGGAGTTTTAGAAATCTGAGAAAAATTGTTACAAATTACCTTCAAACAAGACTTTTCAAGGGTGAAAATTACAGATACAAAATAATTTAAATTTTGTTTCTACTAATATATAATGAATTGATTGTTTTTTCTTAGTGTACACATATAATCTTAGACAATGCTGATGTTCTCAGTCAGTACCAACTGAAGTCTATCCAAAAGAACCATATCCATATTGCAAACCTGGATTTTATATGGGAATCCATCAAAGAAGGAAGACTCTTGGACGTAAAGAATTACAATCCTAACAAGTCACGGGATAGCACACTACCTCCTTATCAAGAGACAAGCAGTTCTGGTAAGTATAGTATTTCATATCAAACATTTTAATTTGTCAAAGATATTACAGACAAAGTATGGTCGAGAGATACTACCTAAAAATTAGGCTTGTTGTTATCTCAGAAAATGGGCAGCAAAATAGCAAAGGACAAAGATTACTTTAGCAAAGTAGATTTGTAAGAATCAGAATGTCTACAAAAAACACTGGTAGTCTCACTCTGGCTGGGTAGCTCAGTTGGTTAAAGTGTCATCCCGATATGCCAAGGTTGTGGGTTCGATTCCAGTCAGGACACATATAAGAATCAACTAGTAATGAATGCATGACTAAGTGGAGCAACATCTCTTTCTCTCACCTTCGCTCCCTCCCACCGTGTCCCCTCCTGTCTTTCTCTAGAAATTGATAAAATAAAAAATAAAAAGACACACAGATAGTCTAAGAAAACTTGTTGTGTAATTTTAACTGGGAAGAGGAAGAATCTTTATGTTAAAAAGTTATCACAACTTAATGACTGGACATTTTATGACCAGCATTTGACTAAAGAAGATTTTTTCAAAAGATAATTTCTCCAAGAGTAGTATATCTCCTTTACTGTTTTAAAAATATTTTTATTGATTTCTAAAAGAGAGCGATACATCAATAATGAGAGAGAATCATTTATCCATTGCCTGCACACTATACACCCCACACTGGGGTTTGAGCCCACAACTTGGGCATGTGCCTTGACCAAGAATCAAACTATGACCTTCAGATTTACAAGTCGACACTCAACCACTGAGCCATGCCTTGTTAGCTCATTTTAATAAGTCTTTGAGTAATTAACAAGTGTTTTTTGTTTTGTTTTTTTGTTTTTTAATTCTAGAAGTGAAAACAGACAAGCTAAGCCTGGACAATGCCACAGAGACAGAAAACATCGTAACACTTCCTAAGTAATTTACTTTTGATCATTAAGACTAGACAGAGTTTTTATAAACCTCAAGCATGGTATTAAAATGCTGTTAATATATCAGTATTTTTTGTAGTATTTTAATTTATGTTGCTTATTTAATTCTGTATTACATTCTTATTTAATATTTTTACCTCATTAGTAGAGTGATAATTATTTTATCTTCTCAGTATTATATGAGATTGGATGTAATTGTGACATTGATTTGTAAAAAGAAAAATCACTGGAGATAAGATTTGGGTAGTCTGCTCACTCTGTTACCTTACTGAATAGCCTTTAGAAACTTTGTTAATCTCAACCTGATATTTTTAAAATATAATAACAACCTTCCAAATGGAGTATTCAAGTCTGAAGCATACCCAAGACTACAGTATTAATTAGGCATCACATTTTGCCTTATTTTATTTTTAAATAGTAGTGCTAAAAGAGAGAACAAGTATCAAAATTAAAAGTACAGATTAATAAAATAAAGAGGGCTTGACTGTAGTTCAGAGAGGTGAGTACCTGTCTGAGGTGATATGGTGTCTCAGGGTACATCGCAGAGTGAATGCAGGCTGCCTGTCTATGAGGCGATGTGCTTTCTGCAACACGTTGGCCTGTTTCGTTAATACCCGTGCTTTGTACCACTCCCTGCTATCCAATGGAGACACACAATGTTTGGCACCGGAGCTCTAGAATTATGTAAAAGACCTTTTGATTCCACAAGACCTTTTGACCATTTTTAGAATTTGTAAGGAGGCATTAGGGACTTATAATGCAGTTTGAATGTAGTTAGGGAACGTACAAGAAAAATTCTAGGAGAATCCTATGTAGTCTAAAAGTAGATTTTAATATTCAATTTTTCTTATAAAAATTTCAGGTTTTATACAGAGAATGTCGAAATTCCTCATTTTCCTCAAGATTTTGAAGTTGCAAAATATAATATCTTGGAAAAAGTAAGAGTTTGTTTGATTCCTATTTGGAAAAAAAGCTGAATGTCATGTGATTATTCTTTCTGTTAGATAATTTTCTTGTTGTTTTGAAAAATTGCGCATATCCTGAATAACATTTCTTAATATATGAGTTGCTTTTTATAATCAAGAAAATTTTTACATTTAAAATGTAGTGGCCCTGACTGGGTATCTCAGTGGGTTAGAATGTCATTTCTGTATGCCAAGGTTGGGGGTTTGATCCCTTCTGGTCATGTAAGAAATAACCAGTGAATGCATAAATGGGTGGAACAACAAATCGATGTTTCACACTTGCTCTCACATTCCCCTCCACTCTGTCAAATTAATTTAAAATTTTTAATGTTTAATTTTAAGTGTAAGAGTAATTGCTCATAATTACGGATTAAATAATTCATGTTCATAATAAAAGTGTAAACAGTAGAAAGTATTAATGATATTAAAAATAAAGGTCCTGCCTAGGCTGATGTGGCTCAGTTGGAGTGTTGTCCTGTACACCCAAGTGGTGGAAGATTCAGTTCCTGGTCAGGGCATATACCCAGGGTGTGTATAGGAGGCAACCAATCATGTTTCTCTCTTATATCAATGTTTCTCTCTCTCTCTCTCCCTTCCTCTTTTTAAGATCAATTAAAAGATAAATAAAATAAAAGTCATCCCTGTTTTTAATAGTTTCTTACATATATTTTTAAAAATATATTTTATTGATTTTGTACAGAGAGGAAGGGAAAGAGATAGAGAGTTGGAAACATCGATGAGAGAGAGTCATCGATCAGCTGCTTCTTGCACACCCCCTACTGGGGATATGCCCACAACCAAGGTACATGCCCTTGACTGAAATCGAACCCGGGACCCCTCAGTCCCCAAGCCAACGCTCTATCCATTGAGCCAAACCGGTCTCGGCTAGTTTCTTATATTTTAAGGGTATATTTGATACAAGTATTTACACCATCTTGAATTTCCATTACTTTTCTTTTCTTTTTTTTAAATATTTTTATTGATTTTAGAGAGGCAGGGAGAGGGATAGAGAGAGAAACATCAATGATGAGAATCATTGATCAGCTGCCTCCTGCTCGCCCCCTACTGGGGATCGAGCCCGCAACCCAGGCATGTGCCCCTGGCCGGAATCAAACCTGGGACCTTTCAGTCAGCAGGCTGATGCTCTATCCACTGAGCCAAACCAGCTAGGACATCATTACTTTTCATTTAAAAGAAAAACATACCCTGGCCAGTTTGGCTCAGTGGATAGACTACAGGGTCGGCCCTTGAACTGAAGGGTCCTGGGTTTGATTCTGGTCACGGGTACATACCTCTGTTGAAGGCTCAAACCCCAGCCAGGTTCAGGCGTGTGCAGGAGGCAAGCAACTGATATGTCTCTCTCACATTGATGTTTCTCTCTTTCTCCCCCTCCCTTCCACTGTCTCTAAAAATCAAAGGAAAAATATCCTTGGATGGGGATTAAAAAATATAAATAAATAAAAGAAAAAGAAAAACTTTTTTTCCAACATCACACAAATGCAAATTAATTTTAGCATTCAAAATGATGCTCCATTTGTATTTTTAGGTATTATAATAAAATATAACTTGAAAATAACATTCCCTCTGTAATAAAGAAGATCTGAAAAGTGGTACCATTTAAACATATACAGATATATCTATAGTAAAAATATGGGAAGGAAAAATACTGAAATATTAATAGTGATTATATAACTGCAATATGATTTCAGGTGATTTTTATTTTTACTTAGTACTTTCTATATTTTCTACATTACATTTCCAAATGAGCATATATTAGTTTTATATCAACCTTAAAAAAAATCCTCATCTAAGGATATGTTTTATTGATTTTAGAGAGAGGAAGGAAATGAGAGAAAGAGAGAGAGAGAAATATCTACGGGTCGCCTCCCATGCACACCGCAGCCGGGTCTCTAGCCTGTAACTCAGGCATTTGCCCTGACCAGTAATCAAACCTGCCATCTTTTGGTGCACAAGGCGGGGGGCGGGGATAGGAGGGCGGGGAGGGGCGCTCCAACCCACTGAACCAACCAGGCCGGGCTTATCAGTCTTTTAAAGTGGCCTGTGCAGTTTATTGTTTAATGAATGCAGTTTATGAGAGACCAGGCTCTTTCCCAGGTGGGGCCAGAGGGAGGTGGAGAGACGGCAGTGGTGGAACTGCAGTGCTCCCAGGACCCCGCGTGCCCAGCCTTCCTCATCGTCGCACACTTCCTCCCAGTTGGAGGCACCGAGGTAATGATCTTTATATTGATTCCCATGTGCTTATCCACCCTTTTCATAACTAGTTCCTTTAACATTGGCCAGTGAGCCAGCCAACCTGTTGATATTTTTTCATTTTGCCTATAAATAGGTTTGAAAAGTGGGAACATGTTCCCTTTTGGAAAGTGTCGGAGAGGAGAGCAAGCAGAGCAAGACCCTGTGTAGGGTTCTTGCTCCTGTTCTGAGTCCCTTACAGAAACTTTGCTAATGTATATACCTCTCAAAGCAACTCATTCACACACCTCATTATGCACCTACTTAGTACCAAGCAGTATGCCAGAGGCTGGAACCCAAAGATAAAAAAGTCAGCTCTTGGGAGGAAACAACACATTCATGGCTTTAATCCACCGTGACGGCGAAATGTCTATGAATGGTTGTGGGCTCTGAGTGGCAAGGAAGGCTTTGCAGAAACCAACCCAAAACAGAATGAAACAAAAATAAATTCAGAACTAATACCTAACGTTCAAAGAAAGTGCTACAAAACCATCAGGCCAGCTTCTATCTAGACACTTTGCTTATCGACAAGAAACAGCAGGTGCGCAGGGGCTGCTCAGCAGGGGAGTGGTCCCAGGAGCAGTTCCCGCAGGCTGTGGACACTCGCACGTTGTTCCCATGCCAGGGTCAGTTCTAGGCCAGGAAGGAGGCTCACATCAGGTGCTGCAGGTCCACTGACTCAGAAGCCCACCCACAGGAGTCAGACCTCTTATAACAGGGGCCTGGGGTCAAAATGCCGTTAGGGGAGGTGCCCGCTGTCAGAGTCCCCGCTCCCAGGGAAGCCCAAGGTGCAGGCTCCCCACCTTCTATTTATAGTTCATTCATTGAACTACCAGTTCCAATGCAATTGATTAATGACAGGTTACTATTACCCAAGCAATTTTGCCTAATATTACACACCACCTTTTCAGGTTTCCATGGGAGCAGCTATAAACTTTAACCGAAGGATCAGATGTATTCATGAAGAGGAAAAGTTTTCGTTACCTTTTACCCCAAAATGTGGACTGTATTTGGTGGAGGATTTAGTTATGTGGGTAAAAACTAAGTAAAAATCAAGTTTGAAAACCATGATAGATAGGTTACCATTTTCTCTCTTCACTGAGGAAGAGAACGAGGCTGCTGCCTAGGCCAGCTGCCCCTTCCTGCCTCTGTATGAGAGCTGGAGCCGGGTGCCTTCCTCCCTGCAGAGCCTGAGTCTGCTCGGCAAGTCTGATCGCCTTGATAGAAATGATCCTCACTTAACCAGCGAGAAGGAGCTGCTCTAGAAGAGACTCTTGTAGCTCACTCTTCCTTTATTAAATCCTTTTGATGGAGAATAAGTTAACCTCTACCTTCTTAAATGAAGTAGCTTGAACATGACATGCTTCTTTTTGCCATGTTTGAGGGGTGTCCTCTAGCCACCAGTCCATGACTCTCTTGTCAGTGGCAGGGATCTAATGCTTTGTTTATGTTCCTGGTACATAGTTCGTGTCCAATAAAGATTGATACTAAGTTACTGTATCCTCATATCCTAACACTTTGCCACATACTATATTCACAGCCTCGAAAGCAGTGCTCTGTAAAGCAGACCTCTGAAGATGCGAGTGAGTGCTATGAAAGTTACCTTGAAGAGCTGAAGAAACAAGGATTTCTACTAAGGGAATTGTTTACCCCCGAAGCCACCCAATTAGCATCTGAAAAATTGCAAGCAGTAAGATTGGTTTATCCATGTTATTTTGTGTTATTGATTAAATATTTTTTAAGAAAAATGTTTCTTTATGGCAAATAAAAAACTGACAGGAGAGAAGAGTTGGAGTTAGGAAAAGGAACAGTGAACCCACAGAAAGGCATGGAAGCTGAGACAGGAGTGAGTTCCAGGATAAACCCCAAAACTTATGGCTTATTTCTGCAAAAAAACCATCACAAATTTCAAAAGATTTCATTATAACCTAGGCCAAGAATCAGGGGCCCTTAACCCTTAATACCACTTCACTTCTAATTCCACTGGCAGGCCTATAGTTGACAGGGTGAAGAAAAAGGCAAAAAGAGAAATAATATGGAATTAAAAAAGAGAAGGGGGACAGAGAAAGGGCATAGGGAGGAGGTGGAGGGAGAGGCCTGAGTATTAACAGTTATTTGAGTGTGGGTGGCTCTCCTTGGTTATAATTATTTCATCTAATGACCTAATAATCTCCATTAAAAATAAACGTACGCACAAAAACTTTCTATTGGTATTGTTTGCTGTTTGTTGCAGTTGCTTTTGGAGGAGGTAATACATTCAAGCACTCTGAGCCAAGAGGTGAGCGATTTAGTGGAGATGATTTGGGCAGAGGCTCTCGGCCACCTGGAACATACGCTCCTGGAGTCCATGAGCAGGATCAGTCTTAACGATGTAAGTCATGCGTGTTCTTGAAACAGAGCCTCTAACCTGACAAACTGCTATACTGGTTTCTTTGCTTTAATGCTACCACTTCTGTTTGAGCACCACGTCAGTTGTTTTTGGATGCATTCCTGTTCTTTTTCTTATGCTGGAGTAGGGGACACCAAGAACACTGAGGGTAGATGAGCTTTTAAGAAAACCAGTCAGCCCCATTGGTATGGCTCAGTGGTTGAGCATCAACCTGTGAACCAGGAGGTCATGGTTCAATTCCCAGTCAGGGCACATGCCCAGGTTGCAGGCTCTATCCCCAGTGGGGGCGTGCAGGAAACAGCCAATCAATGATTCTCTCTCATCATTAATGTTTCTATTTTTCCCTCTCCTTTCATTTTCAAAATCAATAAAAAAATATTTTAAAAATAAAGGAAAACCAGACATTTCCACATGTAAAATGTCAGGCATGAGAGCTGATCAAAGCTTAGCTCATCAGGAGGCCTGTTCCTCTGGGTCAAGAGACTTGTACCAAGCCTGAGAGATGTGGATGCTCTTGGTCCTTCATTAGATACTCAGCCCCTAATATCCTCTGTAGTGCCTACTTCAGAACCTTGTGCCTCTGACCACCCGAGGGTAAGGCAGGCAGGTTCCCAGCCCTTCAGAACTTGCTCATTTTATTTATATGCTGTTGAAAGAGCAAATGAAAGAAAATGTTCCCAGTGGTCCAACTTGTGCAACTACGTGGTCATATTCAACTAACACAGACAATTCCTCTGTGGAATTAAATGAATTTATTTCAGGACAAAAAACAAACAAACAAACAAAAAATAGTACGTAAAAAGATCTCTTGGGGTATATTCCAAAAAGTACTTGTGTAATTTGAAACATGGTTGGTGGGCTTTGCTCCTGGTTTGATCCTGACATCTTTCTAAATGTCTTATGTGAAAAGCAAGTTTTCTACTACTTCATGAGTATTCCTCTCTCTGTGGATATATATATATATATTAGATATTGAAGACTCTGGTTCTTTCCTTTAGTTAATCCAAGCTCAGTTTTGGAAAACTCCTCATGGCATTATCATCGTAACCAAGATACATCTCCAGTAAACTCTGCATTTGTTTTATGACCGATGTCCAGAAAACTAACTATTGCAACATATCTAACAACTATTTTAGCTATTTTTATACATTTCTTCACTGTCTCTATGATTATCAATATCTAACTTTAATAAGCTTATATCATCTTCTATTTAAAGGTGAGCAAGGCAGAGGGAATTCTCCTTCTAGTAAAGGAAGCACTGAAAAATGGAGAGACTGAAGAACAATTGCAAAAGATGATGAGTGACTTCTACAGATTAATACCTCACCGAGATACAACTACTGAAAAAGTTAGCCTGAGACTATTAGCCAAGAAGGAGGACCTCTGCCAGGTAAATCTCTGGAATATAGAATTCCATTTAAAATACATTGGGGAAACCCAGCAGGAGTGTCTCAGAAGGGTTTCTGGTTCAATTCTGGGTCAGGATACGCACCTGGGTTGCAAGGTCAATCCCCAGTTGGGGCACCTAGAGAAGGCAACTGATCAATGTTTCTCTCTCACATCAGTTCTCTCTCTATCTATCTATCTATCTATCTATCTATCTATCTATCTATTTATCTCTCTCTCTCTCTCTCTCTCTCTCTCTCTCTCTCTCTCTCTGTCTCTCCCTCTCTCAATGTCTCTGAACATGTCCTCAGGTAAGAATTAAAAAAAATAATAAAGAGAGAGAACTAAGATGGTGATATATGTAAATGCCTGTACCTGCTGCCTCCCACAACCACATCAAAATTACAACTAGCTCTAACTGGTTTGGCTCAGTGGATAGAGCATCGGCCTATAGACTGAAGGGTCCCAGGTTCGATTCTGGTCAAGGGCATGTAGCTTGGTTGCGGGCACATTCCCAGTAGGGGATGTGTAGGAGGCAACTGATTGATATTTCTCTCTCATTGCTGTTTCTAACTCTCTAGCCATTTCTTTTTCTCTCTATAAAAAAATTAATAAAATATATATTTTTTAATTACAACTAAAAGACAGAACAACTATCATTCAGAACCACAGGAAAGCTGGCTGAGTGGAAATATTATAATGAGAGAAGTAAAGAAGAAAGAACATTGAGACTGGTAGGAGGTGTGGAGGCACAGAATGGGCTGGCATCCGGGTGTGCTGCTTTTTTAATCAGGCTGGTGGTACAAGCTCCCGCTTGCTCTGAACTCCAGTTCTGGGCGAGCTTTGTGGGACCCAGACACATACAGGGAGAAACTGGACTGCCTGGCATTGGGACAGGAAGACAAGGTGCTCATAGCGATCCTTTTTCCTGTGTTGGGACCTCTCTGGTGCAGGGCTGGTTGCTCCACCGTGATGGACCCCTCCCCACCCAATTTATAACCCCACCCCAGCTGTGTGCAGCAGCTTTTGCATATGAATGGCCTGTCCTTTTTCAGCCTAAAACCTGTCAAACAGCAACAGCCTGCCTTGCTTCACAGCTGGGCCTCCTGTAGGCACTTCCAAACCAGTTAGATCTCCAAGGAGGAGGCATCTGCATATCTCTCTGTAGCTCCTGCTGGGTGGCCCCAGGCAATGGCTGACTTTGCACCTCCTTGGAGATCCAAGAGCCAGTGTACCCAGTGGTCACTGTGAGACCATATCAGATTACAACTCTTCACATCCATAAGTGACACACTCAAGGGGCAGACTCAGTGACCACCAAAGCCACACTGAAGCAAGTCCTGCCTCATAAGAGTGTCTCCTGCACAGCAGCTCTTCCATTGTATATTCAACTGGTCCTCACAGCCAATTGGCCTGGAGGCCAATTTCTCTCAGAGATACCAACAGCAATCAAGGCTTAACTACAACAAGACTGTGCACCAAGAGTGTCCACCTCAGGTGATTGGGGAGGCTGAGCCACTGGACCTTATAGGACACCTACCACACAAGGCTACTCTATCAACTCAAGGAAACTTAGCAGCTACCCAGTACATAGAAACAAACACAGGGAATCAGCCAAAATGTGGAGAAAAACAATCACGTTACAAGTGAAAGAAATGGAAGAAAGCAAAATACTGGATATAGAGTACAAAACCACAGTTATAAGGTTACTCAAGAATTTTCTAGAAACCTCCAAGAAACTTAATGAGACCTTCAAGAATCTTAGTGAGAATACAAAAAAGAAAAAAAGAAAAAAAAAAGAAAAAGAAAAGGACCAGTTAGAAATTAAGCATACACTGACTGAAATAAAGAATAATATACAGAGATTCAACAGTAGACTGGAGGATTCTAAGAATTAAATAAAAGATTTGAAATATGAGAAAGCAAAAAACACCCACTGGAAGAGCAAAAAGAAAAAATAATCCAAAAATATGAAGATAGTGTAAGGAGCCTCTGGGACAACTTCAAGCGTACCAATATCAAAATTATGGGGGTGCCAGAAGAAGAGAGAGAGCAAGATATTGAAAACCTATTTGAAGAAATAATGACAGAAAACTTTCCCTACCTGGTGAAGGAAATAGACTTACAAGTACAAGAAACACAGAAAACCCCAAACAAGAGGAATTCAAAGAGGACCACACCAAGATTCATCATAATTAAAATGCCAAGGGCAAAAGACAAGGAGAAAATATTAAAAGCAGCAAGAGAAAAACAGTTAGTTACCTTCAAGGGAGCACCCATATGACTGTCAACTGATTTCTCAACAGAAACTATTCAGTCAGATGGGAGTGGCAAGAAATATTCAAGTGATGAAGAGCAAGAACCTACAACCAAGATTACTCTATACAGCAAAGTTATCATTCAGAATTGAAGGTCAGATAAAGAGCTTCACAGACAAGAAAAAGCTAAAGGAGTTCATCACCACCAAACCAGTATTATATGAAATTCTGAAGGGTATTCTTTAAGAAGAGGAAGAAGGAAAAGATAAAGATAAAAAATTATGAACAACAAAGTGACAACAAATACATATCTATCAACAAGTGAATCTAAAAATCAAATGAATAAAAAACCTGATGAAGAGAATAAACTGGTGAGTGTAATAGAATCAGGAGTATGGAAAGGGAGCAGACTGACAATTCTCAGGGGGAAGGAGGAATGAGGGGTGCTGGAAAAGATTGGACAAAGATCTTACACCTATGGATGAGGACAATAGTGGGGAGGGGGGGAGGGCCTGGGGAGGGTGGGACCAGGTGGAGGGGAGCTATAGGTGGGGAAAAGAGGAACATCTGTAATAATCTGAACAATAAAGATTTTTAAAATAATAAATAAATAAAAATAAAATACATTGGGAAAGGTGTTTTCAAATCTGATGAATAAGATAACCCCGAATCATAGACGTTATCTATAGAGTTTACTCAAAAATAAATTGTGAGCCAATTTAGAATGCTTTGGGTCCTTAATGGAGTTTTTCTGAACTATATTCCCAAACTGGAATGTATTGGAATAGTAGTACAGTTGCAAATATGTTTAGAATTGCTACCCTGTAAAATAATTTTTCACATAAGGAGATGAGTTAGGATTCTTTCTGCAAAGAAACAGAAAGTTGCAACTGACTTGAACAATGAGGACATTCATCTCCCCGTATAACAAGGAGTTCAGATGTAGGGAGGCTGCTGGTCCAGGTTACACCTCGGACCTACAGGTGAAGTGGCAGCTTCCCTTTGCCTGGCTCCCCTTGCCATCAGCTTATAGGTACAATATATTTCGTATTATCCCACCAGGAATATATGTTTTTATGTCTTTTAGAGGAAGCCCCTGGCAGACTTTTATTTCTTTGGTAAGAATTGAGTTATGTACATTTCTAAGGCAGTCCCTGGCCAGGAGAATGGAGTTACGTGACTGCTTGGAAATGGTCAGTCCCCCTCAAACTGGGATAAGGTCAGAGATGAGTGACCTAGATTTCAGAGGAGTTTGTAGATCTGAAATTTTGCATGTTTGGGGCAAAGTCTAACTTTGTTTTCTCAGAGGAGTCTGTAAAGCAAAATTAGGGAAGAACCAACAAATGAGATGAACCAGTAAATGAGATAATACAAGACCCTTCCAAATGTAAATACTACAATTTGTCTCACATCCAGCATGAAGAACCTTAGTCTTTGGTTTTGCTACTGAGAGGATATGTATGCTGCCCATCAGATAATTTATTAATTTAAATTCTATATATTCAATAGATCATATATCTCCATAAAAAAAAAGTACACTCAGAAAATTTCTATTCTACACTTTCCATTCTGATCCATTCCTATTCCTCACCCTAATAGATAACCATTTTTACTAGTTTCTTGTTTGTCTTTGAATAGCTTCTTTATGAAAATCCATATGAATGAAAACATAGCATATTACTTTATGTAAAAATAGAAGATGTCAGCACCAGGGAAAATCACTAAAGAAACTAGGAATAGGGAGAGATAAACCAAAGGACTTTATGCATGCATACAAGCATAACCAATGGACAAAGACACCATGGGGGTGAGGGCATGAATAGGAGTGGGGTGAGGAAGAATGGGGGGATAAGGGCACATGTAATTACCTTAATCAATAAAGAAAAAAAAAAATCCCTAAAAAAATGCCACTTACAGTACAGGCAGATATTAATCAAGAGCTTTGGCCCTAGCCAGTTTGGCTCAGTAGATAGAGCATTGGTCCATGGACTAATGGGTCCTGGGTTCAATTCTGGTTAACAGCACATACCTCTGTTGCAAGCTTGATCCTGGCCCTAGTTGGGGCATGAGTAGGAGGCAACTGATCAATGTGTCTCTCTCACATAGATGTTTCTCTCCATCTCTTCCCACTTCCATTCTCTCTGAAAATCAATGGAAAAATATTCTCAGGTGAGGATTAACAAACAAACAAACAAAAAAGAGTTTTGGCTAATAATCCTGGCTGTTGTGGCTCAGTGGTAAGAGCATTGGCCCACACACTAAAGGGTCTCAGTTTCGATTCCCAATCAAGGTTACATACCTTGGTTGCATGTTCATCCCTGCCCCAGTCAGGGCACGTGTGTAGGCGGCAACCAATTGATGTGCTTCTCTCACATTGATGAATTCTCTCCCTCATTCTCTCTCCCCTACCCTTCTTCCCTTCTATTCTCTCTCTTAAAAAAACAAATAAATAAATCCTCAGGTGACTATTAACAAACAAACAAAAAGCTTTGGAGAATAAAGGTTATTTTCCAATCTTTTTTGAGAAAGTGTAAAGTGATATAAGTATTTGCATATGTGATAATTCTAACATCTGTGTGTCATTTTTATCCACAGCTAATAAGAGACATGGTTAATGTCTGTGAAACTAATCTGTCCAAACCCAACCCGCCATTTCTTGCCAAATACCGAGCTTTGAGATGCAAGATTGAGCATGTGGAACCGAGCTCAGAGGAATTTTTAAGAGTTAGAGAAGAGATATTGCAAAATAATTGCAGGTAAGCATAACGAAATGGGTTTTCAAGGTTATCCAATCTTAATGAGAACTAAATTTTAAAAATTTAAATCAAAGGGTATTTATGTTTGCGTTTGAAGGGTATTACATAAGAAAATTCACCTAAATTAAGATTTTAAATTACAAAAAAAAAAAAAAAATGTGTATGGCAGTTTCTAAAATGACCACTCTGGCATAAACACGTGGCAAACTTGTCAAAAGCTATGGCTCCCCTCAATGTCCATCACATCTGCTGCCTCATTGACTGTGCACGTTCCTATTTCTTGAGCTGGTGTGCATTCTGCACCCTGGGGCAGCAAGAGTGACAACAAACACAGATAAAACTGTCATCGGATGAAGATTAACATTTAAAAACATGAAGAGAATCAAAGATCACTCCAAAACTTCCTACCCAGAGATAACCCTGAAATTATATAACCACTGTAAATACTTTGGTGTATATATTACAAATTGAATTATTGATTCTCCTCTTCACCCAGTGGTGTCCTAGTAGGCCAGCTCACTGAATAAAAGTCCTGATTTATAGTATTTGCTGATTTCTGTAGTGTAAATACTCCTAACATAGCTCATATCAAGCTACTGACCTGACACCACTGAGTGTGGAGCTGGGGAGATGTGCTAACAAGCTTTCATAGCCCCTTGGTGCCTACCGCTCTTTCCCTCAGTAGAACCCCCAGTCTTTCCCTTCGTTTCCCCATTTCAGCCACCCATCCTGAGCCACTGATGATTCTCTCTCCCGCATCCCCACATCCCCGCATCCCCACATGTTCTGTCTGTTCTGCCTCCAAATATCTTTAATTCACTGGTTTTCTTTTACAAAGTTGCCATCTTTAGTGCAGAACACTGTTATCTCATTTATACAACCACCCTTCCTGATGTTCTTGCCACTCCCGCCCTATCCCATATGTTTTCCCATAATTATCAGTTAGATCTTTAAAATATGTGCTATGCCATCTTCCAACACATGTCACCTCCAAAGAGAAGCCTTTCTTGACCACCTCTCTCTGAACCTGGTTGGTTTGTTGTTTTTTAATCCTCATCTGGAGATATTTATTCCATTGACTTTTTTTTTTAGAGAGAGTTGGGGGGTGGGGGGGTAGAGAAACATTAATGTGAGAGAGACACATCAACTGATTGCCTCCCACACTTGCCCCAACTGGGACAGAGATGAACATGCAACCAAGGTGTGTGCTCTTGACCGGGAATTAAACCCTCGACCCTTCAGTCCTCAAACTGACACTCTAGCCACTGAACAACCTGGTTGTTTCTTGAGTAGCACTTAAAATCAGGCATTTGTTAACTTGTTGATTTTTGTCTTTCATTAGAATGTAATCTCCATGAAGCCCCAGAGACCATGTTATCTTATTTCCTGTGCCTGGCAGGATGCTGGGCATGAAGTCTAATCATTGAATGCATGAGTGAATGAATGAGCTTATTCAAACTGTGTATTCTATATAGCATGTATATGATAAAATTTTGGATCATACTATATGCATATAGTTTTGTAACCTACTATTAAAATTTATATTTTACTATAAGTTTTACTTCATAGCTTTATTTTTTTAGTGTGATTTTTTTTTTTAATGGTTGGGATGGCTGCATAATATTTTGAAGATAAAATGTGTTATGATTCATTGCATCAGACATTTGGGCTGTTTTGTGGTTTCTGCTGATAATGCCTTTTCACTTTGTTTTTCTTCTAATTCTTACAGTAAAAGTCCAGTGAACATCCTGCAGATATTTCGAGTTGGCCGAGTGAATGAAGCCACAGAGTTCTTGAGCCAGCTTGGCAACGTGAAGCCCTTGTTGCATGGCTCTCCTGCGCGGAGCTTCGTGGGAATCCTGTCCCGGTAAGAGTGCACCATCTTCACTTGCCAAGTTTTTCAGCCTCACAAACGTGGAGTGTCTTACTTTTTTTTTTTTTAAGCAAAATTTTAAAAAAATATATTTTTATTGATTTTAAAGAAGAAAGAAGAGGGAGAGAGATATAAATATTAATGATAAGAGAGAATTACTGATTGGTTGCCTCCTATATGCCCCTTACTGTACCCTGACCAAGAATGGAACTGTGATCTCCTGGTTCATAGGTCGACACTCAACCACTAAGCCACACTGGTTGGTCTCATTTTTTTTAGTATATGACATGGGTCTTGTCAGTTAAAATCAACCAGCTAACATTTTGCATTATAAGTACCTGGTCTATATTTTAAATAATGTGTTTATTATTATATACTAGAGGCCTGGTGCATGAATTTGTGCATGGGTGGGGTGGGGTCCAGCTGGCAGTGGGGAGAGGACACAGGTGGTTGGCCGGCCAGCCCCACCCCCGATCAGGGTGGGGGGCCAATCAGGGGCAGGATGGCCAGGGGAAGGGGCTGTGGGCAATTGGCAGGCCAGCCCTGCCCCCTGGTCAAACTCCTGGTTAAGGGGACAATTAACTCTTTACTATGCAGGATACTTTTAAGTACAGTGTATGGATAGGAATTGCTTCTTGAAGACAGTATCATTAAAGAAAGGTGATTATCAGCCCTGGCCGGGTAGCTCAGTTGGTTAGAGTGTCATCCTAATATATGCCCATGTTGTGGGTTTGATCCCCATCAGGGCACATACAAAAATCAACCCATGAATAAATGGAACAACAAATCCATATCCCCTCTCTCTCTCTCTCTCTCTCTCCTTCTTTTCCTCCTCCTCTTCCTCCTCCTCCTCTGCCTAAAATTCAATAAATGAAAATTTTAAAAAAATAAAAATGATTATGAGTTTTCCATGTGTATGTAATCTAAGGATAATCCAAAACTTAAAGAGAAAAACCTAATTAGAATGTTCAGATACTATTTAATACCACTATAGTTTTCTGTTTGCTTTGAATAAACACTTAATATTAAGACTTAAATGAAGTCATAGGAAGCAAAGGAAAATATGATTTAATCTGGATCCTTAATTAAATATGTAATAAGAAACTTAAAAAGAAACATACAAGATGCCGAAACCGGTTTGGCTCAATGGATAGAGCATCGGCCTGCGGACTGAAGGGTCCCAGGTTCGATTCCGGTCAAGGGCATGTACCGTGGTTGCGGGCACATCCCCAGTGGAGGGTGTGCAAGAGGCAGCTAATCGATATTCTCTCTCATCGATGTTTCTAACTCTCTATCCCTCTCTCCTCCTCTCTGTAAAAAATCAATAAAATATATTATAAAAAAAAAGAAAAGAAAAGAAACATACAAGATCCATCAGGAAAAAACCTTTCCACAGTCTTTGAGAGATCCAGAAGACACTTGCACTTATCAGAAGGATGCCAATTTTTCTTGAATTAACCTGTAAAATTAATGGTATCACAATAAAAGTATTAACAAGATTTCCTTAGGAGAAATAAAAAGCTGATTCTACAGCACATGTTTTTCTAAAAATTTGACATTGTCGAGTCCGAGTGGAGCGAGCGAGCTGACTGGTTGTGTAGTTGCGTCTCGGAGACCAGTAGCGCTTGCAGCATGCTGACCAACTGATGGAAGAGCAGATTGCAGAATTCAAAGAAGCTTTTTCGCTATTTGACAAGGATGGTGATGGAACTATAACAGCAAAGGAATTGGGAACTGTAATGAGGTCTCTTGGGCAGAATCCCACAGAAGCAGAGTTACAGGATGAGAAAAATGAAGTGGATTCTGATGGTGATGGCACAATCGACTCCCCAGAATTTCTGACAATGATGGCAAGAAAAATGAAAGACGCAGACAGTGAAGAAGAAATCCGAGAAGCATTCCGTGTGTTTGCTCAGGATGGCACTGGCTATCTTAGTGCAGCAGAGTTTCCCATGTGCTGACAAACCTTGGGGAGAAGTTAGCAGATGAAGAGGTTGATGAAATGATCAGGGAAGCAGACATTGATGATGATGGTCAAGTAAACTATGAAGAGTTTGTACAAATGATGACAGCAAAGTGAAGATAGTGTACAGAATGTGTTAAATTTCTTGTACAAAATTGTTTATTTGTCTTTTCTTTGTAACTTATCTGTAAAAGGTTCCACCTATTTAAAAAATATATATGCACATATAGTAATTCGGACTTCATTCCTCCATGTTTTCTTCCCTTATTTTACTGTTATTGTCCTGAAACCTTATTTTAGAAAATTGATCAAGTAACATGTTGCATGTGGCTTGCTCTGGATATATCTAACTAACCCCTTCTGCACATCTAAACTTAGATGGAATTGGTCAAGTAAGGGAACATCTGGTTATGCATTTTCTTAAGTAGTTTTCTGTAAGAACTGTCAGCATGCTGTTGAAGTGTGGAGTCGTAACTCTGCGTGGACTATGGACAGTCAACAATATGTATTATACTTAAAAGCTGCACTATTGCAAAACGGGTGTATTATCCAGGTACTCGTACACTATGTTTTTGTGCTGCTGGTCCTGTACCAGAAACATTTTCTTTTATTGTTACTTGCTTTTTAAACTTTGTTTTGCCTCTTAAAAATAGTCTGCTTATGGCACAATTTGCTTCAAATCCATTCCAAGTTGTATATTTGTTTTCCAACAACAACAAAATTTACCCAATAAAAATTTGACATTGCCAGGGTTGAAAACGAGTAATGAGGGAGGATTAACCAGTCTACACATTAAAAATGCATTATAAAGCTATATTAATTAAAATATGAGGTGGTGTATAAATAGATGCATGAACAGAATAAAGAGTCCACAAATATACAAAAGCAGAGTATTTAGTGTATGATAAAAGTAGCTTTTATTTCTGTGGAAGAAACATCATTTCTTCAATGCTATGTATTAAGATAAATGGATAACCACCTGGAAAAAAAAATAGAAAATTGGATCCTTATCTCATTTCTTACTTAAATAAACTCCACGTGGGGTAAAGATTTACATATTAAATATAAAATTGTAAAGATACTAAATGAAAAACAGGAGAATATAAAAAATATTAATCTTTGAGTGGGAATGGCTTTTCTAAGGAAGACTAAAACTCAAAGCCATTTTACAAAATTAATTCCCTCTCATAATACAAAATTCAAACTGTAGGTATTTGTATAACAAAAAGCAGACATCTCCTTTTCCCACTTTCCCAGAGAAAAATGTAAACTGTCTGAATGCCCACAAATCCAATAGTAGCTACATGATCTTGAGCAGGGGAAAAGTGCAGGTTGTGTTGGGCTTACACATGGTCTGGCTGAGCACTGAGGGGGTTGGGCCTGAAGGATGCTGAGCCTAAGGACAGGAAACATGGCCAGCAAATCAGGGCTACTCAAGACAGTGATGAGAACCATTCCCCAGTGAACAGGCCATAGCCTGGGTCATTTTCATGGCACCTGGAACTTCCTTGTGGGGTTACTTTGAAAATGAATTTTTTTCATTTCATACTATTTATTTGTTGTCTTTAATTGGTGTTTTTATTTTTATTGTATTTTATTTATTTTTTTAAAATATATTTTATTGATTTTTTACAGAGAGGAAGGGAGAGGTATAGAGCTAGAAACATCAATGAGAGAGAAACACCGACCAGCTGCCTCCTGCACAGCCCCTACCGAGATGTGCCCGCAACCAATGTACATACCCTTGACTGGAATTGAACCTGGGACCCTTGAGTCCGCAGGCTGATGCTGTATCCACTGAGCCAAACCGGTTTCGGCAGTATTTTTTTATTTTTGAAAAAATAATAGATATTTTAATAAAAATTAAAATTTCTATTAAACTTACCAAACACTGAATAATCGCACAAATTAATAAGCATAACACAAATAAACCTATTTTTCTTCTCTGAAAGCAAAATGTCTTCTGTTGTACACACCAAACAAGTCAGTACAAGACTAATGATGTGGCAATCAGCTGCTAAAATATTCGCTGCTAGTATTAGTGGAGAGAAATGGTGCACCTGCACATAAGGTGCATAAGGGAAATGAATGCAACACAATTATAGCAATCAGTCATTAGTGAACGTTGTAGTTCGTTATTAATAACTAGAGGCCCGGTGCACGAAATTCGTGCACGTGGGGGGGGGGAGTCCCTCAGCCTGGCCTGCACCCTCTCCAATCTGGGATCCCTCTCACAATCCAGGACTGCTGGCTCCCAACTGCTCACCTGCTTCCATTCCTGATTTGCCCCTAAACACTTCTGCCTGCCAGCCTGATTACCCCCTAACCACTCCCATGCCAGCCTGATTGATATCTAACTGCTCCCCTGACAGCCTGTTTCCCTCCTCTGCTGGTCTGGTCACCTCTAACTGCCCTTCCCTGCAGGGTTGATCACCCACAACTGCCCTCCCTTGCAGGCCTGGTGCCTCCCAACTTCCCTCCCCTGCTGGCCATCTTGTGGTGGTCATCTTGTGTCCACATGGGGGCAGGATCTTTAACCACATGGAGGCAGCCATATTGTGTGTTGGAGTGATGATCAATCTGCATATTACTCTTTTATTATTTAGGATAGAGGTCTGGTACATGGGTGGGAGCCAGCTGGTTTGCCCTGAAGGGTGTCCCGGATCAGGGTGGGGGTTCCCTTGGGGCGTGGGGTGGCCTGAGCGAGAGGCCTGTGTTGGTTTAGTCTGGCCACGCCCCACAGCGACCCAAGCAGAGGCCCTGGTATCTGGTACCTTCCACAATTGAAACTTTGTAGCCTGGAGCAGAGCCGAGCCTTCTGCTTGCTCCATGGCTGCCCCCATTTCTGTTTGGATTTGTTTACCTTCTATAATTAAAACTTTGTAGCCTGGAGTGGAGGCCTAGGCTGGCCAGGGCTGCAGAAGCTTGGCTTCTTCCATTGCCTGGGAAACCCAAGCCTCTCTCCTGCTCTCTGTGGTCACAGCCATCTTGGTTGGGGTTAATTTGCATATTCACTCTGATTGGCTGGTAGGTGTGGCTGGTGGGCATGGCTGGTGGAGTGGCTTGTTGGTGTAGCTGAGTGATGATTAATTTGCATATTATTCTTTTATTAGGTAGGATATATATATATATATATAT
Organism: Pipistrellus hanaki; assembly: GCF_964339955.1. NCBI lineage: Eukaryota > Metazoa > Chordata > Mammalia > Chiroptera > Vespertilionidae > Pipistrellus > Pipistrellus hanaki. The sequence continues at coordinate 97,021,879 of NC_140505.1, forward strand.
ATATATATATATAGCCCAGTGCATGAAGATATATACTGAGTGGCCAGATTATTATGCATTCAGAGATCATAATAATCAGGCCACTCAATGTATATACTAGAGACTCAGTGCATGAAATTCATTCACAGGGGGTGGGAGGGTTCCCTCAGCCCAGCTTGCACCCTCTCCAATCTGGGATCCCTCAAGGGATTTCTGACTGCCAATCCCAGGGATCAGTCCTAAACCAGCAATCGAACATCCCTCTCACAATCCTGGACTGCTGGCTCCTAACCTCTCACCTGCCTGCCTGCCTGATTAGCCCTAACAGCCCCCCCTTCCAGCCTGGTCATCCCTAACTGCCTCTGCCTGCTGGCCTGATCACCCCTCACTGGCCCCCTGCCAGCCTGGTCACCCCTAAATGCCTCTGCCTGCTGGCCTGATCACCCCCAACTGCCTCCCCCCACCGGCTTGGTTGCCCCCACCTGCCTGCCCCTGCTGCCCTCGCCGCCCCACGCAGCCTGCTGCTCAGTCATTTGGTCGCCCCTCACTAACCCCCCTGCTGGCCCGGTCGCCCCATGCAGTCTGTTCTGTCATCACTTCGGTTGTGATGGTCACATAGGCAGATAGATAAATAGGTAGATAGATAGATAGATAGATAGATAGATAGATAGATAAATAGATAGATACCATACTGTACATTGCAAATATAGAATTTATTCATCTTATAACTGAAATTTTGTAACATTTGCATTGTTTTTATTTTTTATTTTTTAGAGAGAGTGAAAGAGGGAGAGGGAGGCTGGAAGGGAGAGAGAGAGAGAGAGAGAGAGAGAGAGGGGGGGGGGGAACATTGATGTGAGAGAGACACATCAATTGGTTGCCTCTGCACACGCTCCAACCTGGCTGGGGATGCAATCTGCAACCCAGGAATCAAACCCATGATCCTGCGGTGCTGGAGCTGATGCTGTAGCCACTGAGAACATTAGCCAGAGCAGTGTGTACCTTTTAACCAAATTCTTCCCATTTCTCCCAGCCATTCTATTTTTTTTTACTTTATTTTATTTTTTATTGATTATTGTATCACATAATTGTCCTCATCACCCATTCTCACCCCAAACCCCTCCCTATATATGCCCCCACCCTCCTGTTGTCCATGACCACTGGTTAGGCTTATATGCATGCATACAAGTCCTTTGGTTGATTTCTTCCCCTTTCCTCCACCCTCCCCTACCATCCCTCTGAGGTTTGAGTCTGATCGATGCTTCCTTGTCTCCGAGTCTGTTTATGTTGCTCATTATTTCCCCTAGATGTGTGAGATCATGTGTTACAAGAAATACACTTGTAAGAACCGAGAAGGAGACCGGCCATAATGGTTATACTGAGAGACAAATGAATCAGTCTGTAGTGAGTTTCTTTCTGGGCCAACAGTTCTTTTGATTCCCAATTTCGATGTCAAACAGTTCCTTATGTGTAGATGTCAACAATGATATTTCAGTTCTAGATGGTGGACAAATGGTGGTGATGCAGGTCCAACTGTCTCCGGTTTGGTCCTAGGCATCCTTCAGCGATGCACAGATGCTGTCTCTCTCTGTACTGTCTCCCAGCCATTCTAGTCTTTGGTTCTATGAATTCGATTCTTTGAGATTCCACATATACTAATAAGGAGGTCATGCAGTATTTCTGTGTCTGGATTGCTTCACTTAGCATAATATCCTTTAAATAGTACCTGCTTCTGCTAGAATTATGAGGCTATAATAAAAAGTTATTTCTTTCTAGTAAACATTATAATGCTCTTTTCTTTTTAGGGGGTTGCTTTTGCCCAAAGTAGTTGAAGATCGTGGTGTGAAAAGAACAGATGTTGGAAATCTTGGGGGTGGAATATATTTCAGCAATTCACTCAGGTTAGTATTATTATATCCTTAATCATGTTACTCAAGGAATCATTGCTGAATGCTTGCTATATGTTTTCCTCTGTCTTCCCTGGTGAGGGATTTCTCACCCAGAAACAGGTTACTCGTTTATTTATCAAACTAAAAAGCTTCTGCACAACAAGAGAAACTGCCAACAAAACAAAAAGGCAACCGACGAAATGGGAGAAGACATTTGCAAACAACAGTTCTGACAAGAGGTTAATATTCAATATATAGAAAGAACACAAACAACTCAACACACACCCCCACAAAAAACAAACAAACAACAACAAAAACACACAAAACAGTCCAATTAGAAATTGGGCAGAGGACCTGAACAGACATTTCTTCCCAGAAGACATACAGATGGCCAAAAAAAATATATGAAAAGTTGCTCAATCTCACTAGTTATTAGGGAAATGCAAATCAAAACTACAATGAGATACCTCTCACACCTGATAGAATAGCTATTACAAGTAAGACAAATAATAACAAGTGTTGGAGAGGTGGATAAAAGGGCACCCTATTCACTGCTGGTGGGAATGTAAACCGGTACAGCTACTATGGAAAACAGCATGGAGGTTCATCAACAAATTAAGAATAGTTACCATATGACCCTCACCTGATTGCCTCACCACTCTTCTGGGTATCTACCTGAAATGTTTGAAAACATTTATTCGCAAACACACATGCACCAGCATTGCAGCATTATTCACGGTGGCCAAGATGTGGAAACAACTGAAGTGTCCTTAGATCAGCAGTCGCCAACCTTTCGGACCTCATGGACCACCAGTGGTCCGTGACGACTGCTGCCTTAGATAGGTGATTGGATAAAGAAGATGTGGTACATATACAGTTAAATACTACTCAGCCATCATAAGGGATGAAATACTGCCATTTGCAACACCATGGGTGATCCTGAGAATATCATACTAAGCAAAATAAGTCAGATAGAAAAAGTCAAGAACCATACGATTTCACTCATATGTGGGCTATAAAACTGAAAACAACAAATGAACAAACATGACAAACAAACAAAAACTCATAGACTTAGACAATAGTATAGTGGTTACCAGAGGGGAAGCAGGATGGGATGGGAGGAAGTAGGAGAGGGTAAAGGGAGGATAAATGGTGGTGGAAGGAGACTTGATTTAAGGTGGTAAACACACAATATGCGGATGATGTATTATAGAATTGTACACCTGAAACCTATATAATGTTATTAGCCACTAAATTCAATTTTTAAAATTCATGAAAACTTAAAAAAATAAGAAAGAAACAGGTCACTAAAAGCAGCCAGTTTTCTCAGTATACTGTAGAAGCATGTCTTTTGTGGTGGATAGGCAGGAAAATAGTGATTTCACTACCCTAAGGACTTTTACATATATGTACCCACTTAATCCTTAAAAACCTCCTGATTGTCTCATTATCATCACCTTATCACAGGTGAGAGCCTGGAGGGCCAGTGAGGATATCTTGCCCAGGGTCACACAGCATTGTCTGTCTCCAGAGCCAGGAATCTTAGCTTCTACAGCACATGGCCTCTCTTCTAAAAGATTTATTTCACATGAACTCTATATGCCTAGAATAATATCTCATCTTGAATATACTTGTTAATAGTTAAATCTGTCCTCATAATAGCCACGATATATTGTGTGCCTGCCCTGTGTGAGGCACCAGGCTAAATGCTTCATGCATATTGTTGTAAACCTCACAATTGGTATTATCACATCATTTATGGAAAGGAAACAGAGTTGTGGAGATTGAGTAACCTGCCTAAGGTCACAGAGCTAGTTAAAGATGGAAACTGGGATAAAAAATAATTATCCAGGATATTTAAAGATAATTATCCAGGATATTTAATCATCTAGGATATGTAAAGAGTTTCTACAAATCACTAAGAAAAAGATAAACAACCTAGTAAGCAAATGGGCAAAAGACATGAATAGGAACTTAACAGAAGAGGAAACATGTATGAAAGGTAACATAAGTAATCAAGAACATGAAAAGTAAACCACAATGCTACCTTTTTTTATTCTTATCACTTTGAAAAAAAAAAAAAAAAAAAGCTTAACACCTCAAGGTAGCAGTCTCTAGGCGAAACCGGTTTGGCTCAGTGGTAGAGCGTCGGTCTGCAGACTGAAGGGTCCCAGGTTCGATTCCGGTCAGGGCCATGTACGTTGGTTGCAGGCACATCCCCGGTGGGGGGTGTGCAGGAGGCAGCTGGTCGATGTTTCTCTCTCATCGACGTTTCTAGCTCTCTATCTCTCTCCCTTCCTCTCTGTAAAAAAAATCAATAAAATATATTTAAAAAAAAAAAAGGTAGCAGTCTCTAGAACAATCTGAACTCTCAAACACTGCTAATAAAAGTATAATTTATAAACATATACTTCAGTTTTTGTATTCTCTGGTATAATTGAAGAACAGAGTTGATGGCATGATTCAGGAATTCTATAGGTTGGCCTGTGAACCAGAAAACAGTGCTGCTGATAAATAATTCTCGCTCGTCATTGATATTTCTCTCTCTCCCTCTCTCTTCCTTTCTGAAATCAATAAAAAATATTTTTTAATTGAAAATGGAACTCCCTTCCTTATGTCCTCTTTGGAGAAGTGTTATTCAGGTCCTCTGCCCATTTTTAAGAGATGCTTAATTGATTTTTAAAGAGAGAGAGGAAGGGAGAGGGACAGAGAAAGAAAGAGTAAAAGAGAGAGAGAGAACTATTGATCAATTGCCTCTTGCACACCCGCTTCTGGGGATTGAGCCCGCAACTAACCAGCAACCTCTCAGTGCATGGGACAATGCTCAACCAACTGAGCCACACCAGCTAGGGCTCCTCTGCCCATTTTAAAATTTAATTTTAAAAATTAAAAAATAATAATAAAAGAAATTTGATTCAAAAATTAATTAACATTCAGTTGAATTTAATGAAGTCCTTCATGACTTTTGACAGAGTGGTTTTGGTGTAGACACATGAACAGAGCCAAACTAAGTGGACTGAGAAATGGTCAGCAAACAGGCCAGTGGAGACGGTCCCTGACTGGAGGGAGGGGATGGAGGGGCGATGTGGAGAAGGTCTAAGACAAAGGCTAGTCCAGGCTCCGTGGGAAGGAGCTGGCATGTTTGTAGCCACAGAAAAGAGCCCTCGAAAAGGAGAGGTGAATACGAGGAATGGGGCAATTCATTTTTTAAAGTGCAAGTCTTAGAGAGGATAGAACAAATGGTCATTAGGCAATGCTTTCACATTTTGGTCTTGATCTTTGAAAAAATAGAAGTCCCCAATGTCCCAACCTGTGTTTCTCATAGCAAAAAGTGCTTTATTAAACCTGCTGGCTCCTGAAGAAAGTTACAGAATCATTCATTTGGGTGTCATTGGAAATTTTTGTTTTTATTTTAGATTCAGATGGCTCCTGAGAATATAGCACCTGTGTTTTCCTATAATTAGTTCTTAGTAATACTTGGTATTTAATGTCCTTTCTGAGCTTTAGTGCAGAGAGTTAACCCACTTTTTATTTTTTTAGTAGTCCTATTTTTTTGCTAATTCTCACCCAAGGATATTTTTTTCCATTGATTTTTAGAGAGTGAAAGGGAGGGATAGGACACAGAGAGAAATATTGATGTGAGAGAGACACATCGACTGGTTGCCTCCCGCACACATCCCAACTGGGGCCAGGGATTGAACCTGCAACCCAGGTACATGCCCTTGACTGGGAATCAAACCTATGACCCTTTGGTGTGTGGGTTGATGCTCTAACCACTGAACACACTGGCTACATCAAATTTTTAAATAAATAAATGAGTAATACAATTCTAAATGAATCTTCAGAGATAAAATTTTGAATGTTCTACAAGCAAAGTTTTTTTTTAATCTTCTATGTATATAATAAAATGTTGTAGTCATGTTACTATAAACTGTAAATTTGTACTTAATTCCTTTCACCTGCAGTACAAGTATTAAGTACTCACACCCAGGAGAGACAGATGGCAGTAGACTCTTGGTCATTTGTGATGTCGCCCTCGGGAAGTGCATGGACTTACACAAGAAAGATTTCTCCTTAAAAGAAGCGCCACCAGGTTATGACAGTGTCCATGGGGTTCCTGAAACAGCCACTGTCCCCACAGACTTCCAGGTACTGTATCGAGAAACAGGCAGAGAGGCTTCTGTTTTACTAAACATGGTTGAGTTTAAATAATTATTGTATATCTAGTCTCTGGATTCAATATTTTCACATTCAATAATTAGCAAACATGAAACTCTGCTTTTATAAAGACATGTACCAATAAAGCTTATTTCCCCATCTATTTATGTTTGCTCTAGGATGATGAATTTGTTGTATATAAAACCAGTCAGGTTAAAATGAAATATATTATTAAATTTTGCATACCTGAAGATGAAGTAAAGGACTTCCACCCTGATAATAATATTGAATTAGAGGAACACACACCTGAGGTTTTGAATTTTTCAAAGGTTGAAGGTAAGACAATGTTCTTGAATGCTATTTCATGTAATATTATAGAGCTTAATATTATATTTTCAATGGAATTTATATTCATGTTTGGTAGCTACTTATGACCTCAGACATAAATGTTCATTTCCTTTTTTATTTTGTAAAAATGAAAACCAGGATGCTTGTGAGAGTTTAAAGTGATCTCAAAATTATGCTACTTCACTGACACACCAAAGTTGAGCTCATCCACCTCAGGATAGCCACAAAAACCCACTGATACATTTAAGATGTCAGTGTGCAAAAAGTGTAATGGGGGCTGATAGGATAGACAGAAGGTTCAACTTTAGAATCAGGAAGCTTGGGCTCGTGTCACTTACCTGGCTGTGTGATCTGTGACAAACCATATAACATCTCCAGGCATCAGCTTCTCTCTAAGGGGAAAGAGACCAATGTCCATGCCACAGTGCTGCTGTGAGGATTGCATGGGATACGCAAAGGCACCCCGCAAAATGTAACGTGCAGCTTACCTATTAGTAGAACAAGTAACTGAGGGGGTGAAAGCTTCTTAGGAAATCATAAGCCCTAACTACTATAACATTACTTAGTGACATTGTAAAACACACAGACATTTTTAACTGTGATCAAAGTATTTTTTTAACCAGAAATGTATGGCTTCAGAGTGGGGAGAAACGGGCCTAGTGAGAATAATCTTTCCTGAAAAAAAATTCCAGAGGAAAAGGACAGAAGCAAAGGAATGACTCTTTTACTGGCGACTTCCTGCTGATTTGCAGTAAAGTAACTATTACCCAGACTGGAAATTAATAAAGAAGAGCTATACAATCCATTGATATTAGAAGAAAAAAAAAATGAAAGCCATGGCACCAAGGATTTTGACTTCAAGAAAAACTGGGAAAATATACATGAGTTTGAGAGTGAATGGTAGGGTGATGCAGGAAATTACAAAAGGGTGTCTTTTACTTATAGCAAAAATTTCAGTTGTACAAAAGATCAATACAATAAGCTCTCAATTAATTTTCCTCAAAAGCACAGTGTTTTTATAAGAAACAATACATACATAATATTCTATGCATGACGAGCCATTTACAAGGAATTGGTTCAAACTGAAGAATAACATCAGTGATGCAGGAAACAGGTATATAAAGTGTTTGGAAAATAGAATTGGGTTACATTTGCAGGTACACCTCGTGAACGCAGATGTTTAAAAACGAGGAGAAAATTTGTGACTGCAATAAAGTTGAGAAAACTGTCAACAATTATTCCTCAGCTTCACCACAAAAATTTTTTTTCTCAGTATCAAAAATATGTCTAATAAATGTAGGAAGATTTTTAAATGGTACAGGAGAACACACATTAGAGGAAAGTCTTATCAACTTAAGATCTATAGGAAGACTTTCAGCAAAAGTTCAAACATCAAGAATCATGAGACAGTTCATTCTGGACAGAAACCATACAAACATCATGAGTGGCAAAGATTTTAATCAGTGCTCACACCTTATACACATCAGAAAATCCACATTGGCAAGATACCATATAAATGTAGCATGTAGTAAATTGTTTAGTAAACATTCAAGCCTTGCAATTCACCAGAGAATGCATGATGCAGTGAAACCTTATAAATGTAATGAGTGTCATAAGGTGGTTTTTTTTTTTCAATGTTCATAAATTTAGACTTGTGAGAGATTCCTACAGGTGAGAATCCTTATATATATCATGAATGCATAAAAGCCTTTGCTGTTAGTTCCATCCTTACTAGACATAAGATAATCCATACTGGAGAGAAACCTTTACTCAATTTGTAAGCCTTATTAGGCATCAGAAAGTACATACCTGAGAGATACCACATAAATGTAATTGTGTGGTGCGACTTTTATTGAACGTAAGGCCTTACAGATCATCAGGGAACTCATACATTTATTTCTTAAAAATGTAAGAAATGTGATAAGGGCTTTTCCAGACATTCACAACTTTGGAGTCATAAGAGAATGTATATAGGAGAGAAAACTTAAAAATGTGGTGAGAGTAGTTAAACCTTTACACGGAGGTCAAATCTTACTCAACATAAGAAAAGTCATACCGGAGAGGTACCTCACAAATGTAGTGTATGTGTCAGGGCTTTTACATGATTTGCAAGCCTTACCGAGCATCAGAAAGTAGATACTAAACAGAAACATTATAGACCTAATTTATGTGACAAAGCTTTTATTCAAAGCTCAAGCTCAAGCTGTGAATAAAAGTAAAAGGAGCCCAGCCACCATGGCTCAGTGGTTGAGCATCAACCTATGAACCAGGAGGTCACGGTTTGATTTCTAGTCAGGGTACATGCCTGGGTTGTGGGCTTGCAGGGGCATGCAGGAGACAGCTGATCGGTAATTCTCTCATTATTGATATTTACTAGAGGCCTGTTGCAGGAAGATTCCTGCAAGAATAGGGCTTCCTGTGGCTGGAGGAAAGCCAAGGCAGGCTTTGATCCCTCTCCACTGCCTCTCTCCCTCCCGTCTCTGTTGTCTCGCTTCCCTCCTATCTCCATGATGCCTCGCTTTCCTTCCGTCTCTTCTGCCTCGCTCGCTCCCTTCTGCGGTGCTTGTCTTCCTTCTACACTGTCGTCAGTCTTTGCTCCACGCCTGCGTATGCAAGTTAACTGCCATCTTTGTTGGGTTAATTTGCATACTTGCTCCTGATTGGCTGGTGGGTGTAGCAGAGGTACAGTCAATTTACATGTTTGTGTATTATTAGGTAAGATATCTGTCTCCCTCTCCCTCTCTGAAATCAATAAAAAAATATTTTTAAAAGTAAAAGGAAACTTTTATACATATTATTGAAATAAAACTTATGCAAGCGTTCAAGCCTTATTCAAAGCCATAGACTCCATTGTGGAGAGAAAACTTGTAAAACTCATGTATGAGACAAAGCCTATAACCAGAGCTATAATCAAAGCCTATAACCTCACTTGATGAATATACATCTTCGAGAGAAAGCACATAAATATATGACAATGTTTATCAAACTTTAAGTCTTATAGAATATAACAGAATTCTTATGTGGAAAAAAATTTACAAATGTATTGAGTGTGATCAGCTTTATAAAAAATCTACAACCTATGGTCAAGACAGAATTCACATAAGTTTGAAACTAAACAAATATGTCAAGACCTTTAGCAATGAACTAGATACACCAAAGAATTCCTACTGGACAGAAACATTACAAATGTAATGAAAGTGATATGTTTAAATAAATTTTCTCAATGAATTACATAAAAAATTTCATATTAATTCTATTACTTTTGAAGATTAACCAATATCAGATGTTAAATTCCAGAGAGAATTAAAAGTTAAAATTATTTAAAAGTCAAACTCATTAGAATTTTGTCTGTCAATTTAGAGCAAGAAAATTTGTGGTAAAGTATAATTATTTTGAGTTTATACAATGTTTTTATTCAATTATTTGAGGTTTCTTGGAAGGATGACATGGTTATTGATGACTTACAACATAAAGTTTGAAATCTGTTGATGTTATGCTTTTATTACATGCTTTTCAAATTTCACTAGGATGGCCTCAAGGTTAGGAATGAAAGAACCTGCTTCATCAGGTGGGGTTTATTCAGATCCACATAACTAGGTAAAATTATAACACTAATTCTAAGATACAATATGATATAAATTTGAGAGTCTGGGGGTTGGCAGAGCCTAAATGTAAAACTGTTATCTAAATTATAGTGCATTTTGTGGTCACAGCCTCTTCTCTAAATTTTTGGTATGACTGAGGCTTTCCATTGATGATCACAGGAAAGGATTACTCTTCCAGGTTATTAGAAAACAGAGTAGGCCGGGACACTGAAAGAATGAATTTTTCATGTTAGAATGACGGGTTACTAGGGATGGAATAAATGATAACAAAAATGAAAGGTGAATAACGTTCTCTCTCCTTTTTGAAAGTTAATAGCTGATGCATATTGTAGGTTAAGGAAAATGTCTTATGTTTGGAAACAAAAAAAGATACATTGTAGAAACAGTTTATTAAAAAAAACAAAAAACAGAATAGAGTGTACTTTTGAAGGATTAAGAATTAGCCACTTAAAATGCATTTAAAATGTATTACAAATAGTGGTACATATGTGTCCTGTTTTTCCTCCATTGACCTCCCCCCGGCCTTTCCTACCTCCCAGTACATGCCCCCTTCTCAGATTCTTGTATCCATTAGTTATGCTTATATGCATGTGTACAAGTCCTTCAGTTGATCTCTTACACACACACACACACACACACACACACACACACACACACCGCATCTCCCCTGCCTTCCCGCTGTAGTTTGGCAGTCTGTTCAATGCTCGATTCTCTGGCCAGTTTGCTTAATGGTTAGAGTGTTGGCCTGCCAACCAAGGATTGGGGGTTTGATTCCCAGTCAGGGGCATTTACTGATTGCAGGCTCAATCCCCAGCCTGGTTGAGGCAAGTGCAGGAGGTAACCAACCAATTGTGCCTCTCTCACATAGATGTTTCTCTCTGTGTGTCTCTCCCTCTCCCTTCTCCTCTCTCTAAAAATCAATGGAAAAATATCCTTAGGTGAGGATTAAAAACAAACAAACAAAAAATGAGTCTGGGAAGAGAATATACTTCTAACTATATTTGTATTTTTGTACTACCTAATATAGTATATGAACAGTTTTTCAATATACTGTATTAGGAGTTTGATTTAGTCTTCCTTGGGTCAAAAGTCTAGGGAATCTCCCATTTCTCCAACACATTTTTGTAGAACAATAAATAATAGTGGCTGATGAGTTCAAAAGTACAAGCTGGGGAGTGCAGCTGTCTAGAGTTAGCCTAAGCTACTCTCATTCAGAATTTCTTAAGACCTTGATGTACTTGTGTGTATGCTTAAACATATGCCTTTCAAGTAGTGGCATGACTAGGTTTTCAAGATGACCTCTCAACATCTATAGATTTAAAAGGCAGAGCATCTGTTGACAATGCTGACCTCTTTCTTTTCATTGCCTACTGAAAATCATAAAATGCTGTTTGTCCATTTCTCCTGAAGTATCATGTATGAAGGGGAGGAGGAGGATTAAAAATCAAGATAGTAAAAATAGAATTCAAGAATGGCTTTAGCCAAAACCGGTTTGGCTCAGTGGATAGAGCGTTGGCTTGCGGACTGAAAGGTCCCAGGTTCGATTCCGGTCAAGGGCACATCCTCAGTGGAGGGTGTGCAGGAGGCAGCTGATTGATGATTCTCTCTCATCGATGTTTCTAACTCTCTATCCCTCTTCCTTCCTCTCTGTAAAAAATCAATAAAATATATTTTTTAAAAAAGAATGGCTTTAAAAGTAACATTAATATTTTTAATGTGTAGATTACCAGTTACCAGACACCAAACCTTTCGGCAGCATCAAGGCTGGTCTCCAGGACACCTGTGGGAATTCAGTTCCCCTTGAGGACCTGCACATCAAGGGGAAAATAATAGACTTTGTAGCCCAGGTGAGCTCTTCGTGGTTTTATGATACTTAAGCCAAATGGATGTCAATCATATATGAGCATTGGATTACAGTTGTATGAACTCAACAAAACATGTACATTTTCCAAATTTTTTTATTAATTGAGCATCTACTACATGCTAGGGATTGTTCTAGGCTCTGTGCATACAGCAATAAACAGTATGAAAACTCTGCCCTCACAGAGCATACATTGCATTGGGGGATGAAGCAACAAACATGATCAGTAAATAAGATTCATGCCCTGTTAGATGGTGGTAGGTGCTAGAGCCAAAAATCAAAGCAGGTAGGGATGGGAACTGTACAGATTAAAAGGATTTCAACTTGGAAGTTGCATGGCCAGGGACAGCCTCACTGAGATGACATCTAAGCACAGATCTGTAGGAAATGAGGGACTAAAGCCTATGGACTTCTGAGGGGTGCTCATTCCAGGCAGGGGAAGCAGCATGTGCAAAGGTCCTGAGGTAGGAGCGGGTCTAATGTAGTCAAGGGACACCAAAGAGTTCCACGGTGGCTGGAGCCTAGTGGAAAGGGGAAGCATGGTAGAAAATTGGGTCAGAGTTGGGTTGGGGAGGGCAGCTCACATCAGGACACAGGACATACTATCTTTAACTCTGAGTAAAATGGAAACCTTTCAAAGATGTTTGGCAGAGGATATGATTGGGATCACACTGGCCACCTGGTTGACAATTGACTGGAGACAACAGATTCTCTGGAAAACAGACTCTTGATGGAAATTTGTTTTCAGGAAGCTTGTTGGGAAGTGCTTTCTGGAGCGACACCTGTAAGAGAACATGGGAGGCAGAACCTCGCAGAAGGAGGCATGGACTGTGACACAGGCACACCAGAGTCCTCAGACATTTTCAGGGGGAGCTCTGAGATGTTCTGAGATGAGGCAAGGGGCGCAGACCTTCTACCCCACAGGGACCAGTCATTGGATGTGGCTGCCCCTTGTGGAGGGGTCATTCTCTTGTGTGAGGCAGTTCATCCTGGAACAGGACGTGACTGGGGAGGGACACAAGTAACACTCCCTGCAGCCTTGGTCCTGAAGACCATGGGGCACACCACAGTGTCAAATGTAGGTGACTATTGAGTAATTCAGTCAAGGATGATGGTGATTTGGACCAAAATGTTAGCAGTGGGGATGGTAAGAAGTGATTGGGTATGATAAATGATTAAAGGTAGAACCAATAAGATTTGCTGATTGAGAGAAAGACAGAAGTTGAACATGGACATAGTTTGGCCAGGTGTCATGGTGGAGCTCTGAAAGTGCTTAATTTTCTAAAATAATTTGTTTTTTAAGAGTTGACCTAACCATTGGCTCCTAACACTAAAGATTACACTGAACAAACACTAAAGACATCTTAGGAGAATAAGAACACCTAGTCCAGTGTTGTGGTATTGCTGTCATTTCAGAAGGGAATCAAGTTAAATTTAATTATTGCTTTGACCTGTGAGAATGAGATGTAGTGGAATAGGCAGAGCATGCTGCCCATGTGTGTGCCAGTTCGCATCTCTCTGACCTCTGCACTGGCCCACTCTGATCCACACTGAGGACGCAGATGCTCATGATGTGATAAAGCACAAATTTGAACTGATTCTAGAATCCAGGTTGTATTTTTCTCCCAAGATGTAAACAACTGATCATTGTTTAGACTTTGGTGCAAGTATTCTACATTTTAACAAGAGTCAAAGCCTTACATGGAAAGATTGAGTTCTAACTTTGGGCAGTTGTTTGAAAGAGATTGGGTGGGAAAGCGTGAAACGTTATGGGTGAATTTGAGATGGTAGCAACCCGGTGCCCCCATCCTTCCCTAAGGTAGAACCCTGTCACCAACCTGAATTCCTTCTGGAGTCCAGGTTCTTAACCACTGTGCTGCAATGCAGCTTTGTATGGACAGGAAGAAGCAAAGGATTTGGAGTTTGAAAGGCTTAGCTGTGAATCCTTGATTGTTCCTTTCTAGCACTGTAATCTGGGGGAAGTTACTTAACTTTTTTGTGCCTCAGTTGTCTCATGTATAAAATGGAAATAATAATATTTGTCAGTGACTATTAAATACAAGTACCCAGGGCATTTTTTTTTTCATATCCAGTAGATGCAAAACAAACAGTGACTATTTTTTTTAAATATTTTTTTATTGATTTTTACAGAGAGGAAGGGAGAGAAATAGAGAGCTAGAAACGTCGATGAGAGAGAAACATCGACCAGCTGCCTCTTGCACACCCTCTACTGGGGATGTGCCCGCAACCAATGTACATGCCCTTGACCGGAATCAAACCCGGGACCTTTCAGTCCGCAGACCGTCGCTCTACCACTGAGCCAAACCGGTTTCGGCAACAGTGACTATTTTACAAGGAGAGATGTGTGCCCTCCATTTGTTACTGTGGATTAGACAACTTGTACCATCTGATATTTCAAACCTCATAAGGCTTTTTTCTTAGGGAAGTTTGCCCCAAAATAAACTAATTATGTAGCAGTGGCTTTTTCACTGTTTGTGATGAGACAGCTGGCCGATAGGATGACCTTGAATCTCCAGGCAGAAGCCCAGCAGCACAGTCCTTGTGTGTTCAATGGCTCACATATTTGACTCTTCTTGGAATGAGTTCAGCGTTTTTGGTTTAGTTATATAATAATTTTATCTGAGGGAGAAAGATTAAGATGTCACAAATTTGTACAGTATACTAGTTCTCAGTCTTAGTAAAAATATTGTTGTCAATGTTATCTAAAATGAGTTACTTTTTTAATGCCTGCGCATACGAAGAAGATATGTATAATAGTTTTCATTCACAGTTGTTCTGCAAATGGTTCCATATGGTTTCATCAAGTTTATGGATTTTTTTTTCTTTAGGTCATTGTTTTTCAGACATACACAAATCAGAGCCCTGTATCCATTGAGGCAAAGTATATCTTTCCTTTGGATGAGAAGGCCGCCATATGTGGTTTCCAAGCATTCATCAATGACAAACACATAGTGGGAGAGGTAAGGGGAGAAAATGCATGTGGCTGCTCTTTGGTTCTAAAGTCAGTTTTCCATTTACCCAAATCTTTATTTGCATCTCTAGAGTGTATGACTGAGTAGCAGCCTTATAAAACAAAAGGAATCTTTGAAGATCTAAGTACTTATGCAATTAGCCTCTTTTCATGAATCCCTCCTTGATTACCTCGTTTCACTCGAACTTGTCCACTCTTTATTGGTCAGTGCCTTGCAAATTGTTTGCCTGGGCACTTTCATATATATATATATATATATATATATATATATATATATATATATATATATATATATATACACTTTTTTTTACTTTCCCTCAGCCTCCCCTACCCCCTATCGCATACCCTCATCCCAACCCACAGTGTCTTGTGTCCATGGGTTGTGCTTATATGCATGTATACAAGTCATTTGGTTGATCTCTTTCCCCTCCCTTCCCAACACTCCCCAGCCTTCCCGCTGTAATTTGACAGTCTGTTCGATGCTTTACTGCCTCTGTATCTATCTTTTTGTTCATCAGATTGCCCATTGATGCATTCTCATCATTGATGTTTCTCTTTCTCTCTCCCCCCTCTCTGAAATCAATATATACTTTTGTGTGTGTGTATATATATATTTTACCATTTAGCAATTCATATATATATATATATATATATATATATATATATTACCATTCAGCAAGTTTACCATTTTACCATTGAGCAAGTTTGCATCTGCTTTAAATATATATATTTAAGATATATATATATTTTAATTATATATATGTATATATATTTAAAGCAGATGCAAACTTGCTCAGTGGTAAAATGAAGCATCCTATATAATAAAAGGCTAATATGCAAATCGACCAAATGAAGGAACAACTGGTCACTGTGATGCACACTGACCACCAGGGGATGAACACTCAATACAGGAGCTGCCCCCTGGTGGTCAGTGTGCTCCCACAGGGGGAGTGCCTCAGCCAGGAACCAGGCTCACAGCGGGCCAGTGCAGCAGTAGTGGCAGGAGCCTCTCCCACCTCCGTGGCAGTCAGACATCCCCTGAGGGCTCCTGGACTGAGGGTGCAAGCTGGGCTGAGGGATTCCCTGAGTGCATGAATTTTGTGCACTGGCCTCTAGCAAATAAATAAAAAGTCCAACTGAGCTGGGCTCTCAGTTCCCCTCACACATCTGTTTCTTGCTTCAATAGTGTTTGGACAGAACAGACCCAGGACACCCCTTCTTTCAGCCTCCAAGCACCCTCCAACTTCTTTTCCAGTCACCACCTTTAGAACCATTTCAGCCATTCTTGGCCTTTGAAATCAGCCTACACTGTGTTTTGAGCTTAACTTATTGCTAAGCAACCATGAGCTCCAAAATTCATCATTCTATTGAGGTGGAAGCCACTGTCAACTGCTTGGTCAACCTGCATTTGTGTATCTCTTACACATACTTCTCTCTGGGCTTCTAATTTGACCCCAACAATGTGGCTCTGGGGGGCATAGGAGTTGGCTAAAGGAAGCCGGAGCACACCAAGTGTCTCTTTAAGATCCATAACCAGTGTCTCAACCTCACCTCTCCCAGGACATGCAGAAGCCTTCCCAAGACTCAGGATGCTATGAAAGCATGGCCATGAAGAAGAACCAGAACCAGGCCCTTTGCCATGCCCTGGGTTCTAGGTTCTATCTGCACACACCCTCAATTTCCTGGAGAACCTGGATGAGGAGGTGAAACTCATCAAAAAGATAGACAACATCTGACCTATCTCTGTAGGCTGGCTGGTCCCCAGGCTGGGTTGGACAAATATCTCTTCTGAAGGCTCACTTTCAAACATGACTAGGAGCCACTGCAGCCCAGAGGACTTTCAGGGGGCACTCTGCATCTTCCTGGTGTCTGGCTTCTGCCTGAGTCTCTCCATGAAACCACTAAAATCCCTATAACCACCCTGGAGCTCTTTCCCATGCCTTGGACTAAATGGAAATGATTTTTTGCAGGAAAAAAAAAAAGTCAAACTCAAGTGAAGACTATTGTTATAACTGTAAAGAAAAATTATAACAAAAGAAGTAACAATTGATTCATTCTTTGTTTATTGTAAGTTTTAGCTCATAGTTGCAATAGTAACAAACATTTCATTAAATTTAAAATGTTCAATTATTACCTTTTTGTTCAACATAAAGTCCCAAACTCTTTTTTTCACTATTGACTTAAATATTTGGATCCCAACTTAAAGAGAATTCTCATTAGTTGGCCTTTTCTGATTCAAACTCTTATTATTTGATCATTGCCCTGGTCAGGAGCAGGAGCATTGATCCACCCACCAAAGGGTCGATGGTTTGGTTCCCAGCCAAGGGCGCTTGCCTGGGTTTCAGGTTCAATCCCCGGCCTCAGTCAGGGCACACGTGGGATGCAACCAATTGATGTGTCTCCCTCACATTTATTCTATGTTTTTCTCTTTCTCCCTCTCCTTCTCCCTCTTCCTCTCCCTTTCTCTCTCTCTCTCTCTCTCTCTCTCTCTCTCTCTCTCTCTCTCTCTCTCTCTCTCTCTCTCTTTCTCTCTTTTTCTCTTTTTCTCTCTTTCTCTCTCTCCTCCCTCCTCTTTCCCTCTCTCCCTCCCTTCTACTTTCTCTAAAAATAAATGAAAAATATCCTTGGGTGAGGATTAACAAAACAAACAAAAAGGAAATATCGATGATCATTTTATATATTTCCCTTTGTCTTAGACAAACACTTAGTTTTCTCTTTTTGCATAGGTTTTAATGATGAAGTTTTCCTTAGCAAAGTCTGAAGTCATTATTCATATTATGACTTGTATAAAAATAATCTTTTACAGATCAAAGAGAAGGAGGCTGCCCACCGAGAATACCGAGAAGCCATCAGCCAAGGCCATGGCGCTTACCTGATGGACCAGGATGCACCTGTAAGGCTGGACATTCACCCATTAGTCTAGCACACTTACTAGAAAAGGAAAATGAGTTGGAAAATTATTTGAAATATAAAATTCATACTAGAAACTAGGATAATTTAAATTATTTTCACTCTACACTTTCAGATGCTATTAGCAAGGGGAGGTCAAGCTGATCATACCCATTGGACTTATCTAAATAATGTGACCAAACAAATAAGAGCCATCTCTGTCATTGGGAACTGAATTTCCCAGAAGTGAAAATTTAAAAAAAACACATTTGAGATATATAATTTTCACCTTCTGATAAAAGAGTGTAATATAGCTCTGGCCAGTGCAACTCAGTCGGGCATTGACCCATGTAATACAAGATTGTGGGTTTGATCCCCACAAATCAGCCAATGAATGCATAAGTAAGTGGAACAACAAATTGATGTTTCTCTCTCTTTATCTCTCTCCCTTCCTCTTTTTCTAAAATAAGTGAGAAAGCCTGGCTGGTGTAATTAAGTGTTGACCTTTGAACCTGGAGGGCATGTGCCCAGGTTGGGGTTTTGATCCCCAGTGAGGGGCGTATAGGGGGCAACCATCTGATGATTCTCTCTCATCATAGATGTTTCTATCTCTCTCTCCCTCTCCCTTCCTCTCTGAAATCAATTACATATATACATTTAAAAATAATAATTTAAAAAATGTCTAATATATTTACACGTTTCCTAGAACTAAGCTCACAAGCAATTTATTCTATTTTCATTAAATCATAACCCAGGGAGGCATTTCTGCAGGATCCTGAGATATGTCCAGGTTCTGTTCTTTCTGATTATTTGTTTTCATAGGAATTAAATATGGAGAATCTGGAAGAAGGAACCGCTATCGTGTCCACTGGGTTTCTTTTCCTATATATAAAATGTTTTCAATGTGCCCTTGGTAGATACTAGATTGCAAGCAGTCAGCTTCTAATTAGTATCTCCTGAGTAGATAGATAGTTGTTTTTAAAGATAGGCCATAGGTTTTAGGCATCACTTCTGAGTAGTGTACATTGCCATAGTATTGTGAAAATTTGATGTTTGGTAGGGAAAGTTATTAAGATTAAAATAGATTTAAGGAATAAATGACTACTTTTCACATCTAAGATATCCATTTGCAGAATGGAGGGTAAGCAAGGAGAGATAATTGTTAACCAGTTACAGTCCCCTTGCTGAAGTGCATGTATTTAAAAAAGCCAGGCTTCTTTTGACAGACTGCCACTGAACAGTGTGGGGTTATTGTCACAAATGGATTGGTCTGCATGTTTCCTCCTTGATGCTAACATATTTCCCCAGGAATATGACCCACAAAAAAACTTTTTCAGAAAGGATATTTCTTATAGGTAAAGTTTAATCAGAACCATTGCTAACCCAAGCCTTTGGTTACTGTAGAGTGTATTTTGCCATCCAGTGAATATAATGTTCTCATACTATATTACATTAATAACATAATATATATAACAAATAAACATTATAAATTATTATACAGTTGACCCTTGAACAACATGAGTTTGAACTGCACAGGTCCACTTATACATAGATTTTTTTTTTTTTTAGTAAATATATTGAAAAAATTTTGGAGGCTTGTGACAATTGAAAAAACTCACAGGTAAAAAAAAAAAAAAAAAAAGTTCATGCCTAGCAAATAGCTCTGTATGTACACAGTTTCCTCAGTAAATGCCACCTAAGCTGTTGTTTACTTTTCATATTAAAATACTCTAATCCAGAAAAAAAAAAGAAAAAAAGAAAAAAAAGAAAAAACTCACAGGTGAACCATGTAGCCTAGAACACAGAAAAAAAGAAAAAAGAAAAGAAAGTTAGGTATGTCATGAATGTATAAAGTATATGTAGGTAAGGAAGAGAAGTGAGTAAACAGCAGGACTTACGGAAGAAGTGACAGCAAGCTAACTCTACTATTTTGTGCAAATTCCTCTGCATTTATGATAAGGACTGCCCTTAGCTATAAAGCTGCTTACCCATGAGCCTTGAAGGGAAAAGATAAAACCCACCTGCCAGTTTTTGCTCTTACAACAGGGGAGAGAAAAAAAAAAAAAAGCCTGGATAATGAGGACCCTTTTTCTGGATTGGTTTCATCACTTTGTCTCTGAAGTCGGGAAGGACCTTGCTTCAGCGACAAAGGGGCTGCCTTTAAAGTCCTTTTGACAGACAACGCCCTTGGCCACCTAGAACCCCATGTGTTCAGCCGGTGTCAGAGTAGTCTACTTTCCCCAGACACAAGTCTCTACCATCAGGAGACATAAGTAACTTTTTTAGAATTTAAAGTATTACAAATAGTAGTACATAAGTCTCCTTTTTTTCCCCATTGACCTTCCCCTCACCACCACCCTCCCACCTGTACATGCCCTCCCCCTACTGCTGTGTCTTGCGTCCATTGGTTATGCTTATATGCATGCATACTAGTCCTTCGGTTGATCTCTTACCTCCTCCCTCTCAATTCTCCCAGCGTTCCCGCTGTAGTTTCACAGTCTCTTTGATGCCTCTCTGCCTCTGTATCTATTTTTGTTCATCAGTTTATAATGTTATTTTTTAAAATATATTTTATTGATTTTGTACAGAGAGGAAGGGAGAGAGATAGAGAGTTAGAAACATCAATGAGAGTCATCGATCAGCTGCCTCTTGCACACCCCCTACTGGGGATATGCCCGCAACCAAGGCACATGCCCTTGACCGGAATCGAACCCGGGACCCTTCAGTCCCCAAGCCGACGCTCTATCCATTGAGCCAAACCGGTTTTGGCTATACTGTTCTTTATAATCCATAAATGAGTGAGGTATTTTTCTTTCACTAACTGGCTTATTTCACTTAGCATAATGCTCTCCAGTTCCATCCATGCTGTTGCAAATGGTAAGAATTCCTTCTTTTTTACAGCAGCTCAGTATTCCATTATGTAGATGTACCACAGTTTTCTTTTTTTTTTTTTAAACTTAATAAATTTTTATTGTTCAGATTATTACAATTGTTTCTCCTTTTCCCCCCCATAGCTTCCCTCCACCCGTTCCCACCCCACTCTCTACCCTTGTCCTCATCCATAGGTGTACGCTTTTTGTCCAGTCTCTTCCCGTACCCCCCACACCACTTTCCTCCTGAGAATTATCAATCCACTCCCATTCTTTGCTCCTGATTCTATTATATTCACCAGTTTATTCTGTTCCTCAGATTTTTAATTCACTTGATTTTTAGATTCACTTGTTGATAGATATGTATTTGTTGTTCATAATTTTTTTATTTTTTTAATAAATCTTTATTGTTCAGATTATTACAGGTGTTCCTCTCCCCCCCCCCCTTAGCTCCCCTCCACCTGATTCCCAACCTCACCTCACGCCCTTACCTCCACCACTGTCTTCATCCATAGATGAAAGATTTTCGACCAATCTCTTTCTGCACCCCTCAGACTCCTTCCCCTTGTGAATTGTTAGTCCAATCCCTTTCTATGTCCCTGATTCTATTATATTCACCAGTCCATTTTGTTCTTCAGATTTTTTTTTTATTCTCTTGATTTTTAGATTCGCTTGTTGGTAGGTATGTATTTGATGCCTTTTTGTTGTTCATAATTTTTTACCTTTACCTTTTTCTTCTTCTTCCTCTTCTTAAAGAATACCCTTCAACATTTCATGTAATCCTGGTTTGGTGTTGATGAACTCCTTTAACTTTTTCTTGTCTGTGAAGCTCTTTATCTGACCTTCAATTCTGAATGGTAGCTTTGCTGGGTAGAGTAATCTTGGTTGTAGGTTCTTGTTGTTCATCATTTTGAATATTTCTTGCCACTCCCTTCTGGCCTGCATAGTTTCTGTTGAGAAATCAGCTGACAGTCGTATGGGTGCTCCCTTGTAGGTAACTACCCTGTTTCCCCAAAAATAAGACAGTGTCTTATATTAATTTTTGCTCCCAAAGATGTGCTAAGTCTTATTTTCAGGGGATGTCTTATTTTTTCATGAAGAAGAATGAGGTGCACGTTTATTGTTAAATGAAAATAAAGGAAATTTATTACCTGTATATGGTACGGTAGTATGGTAGTTGTCAACACAAAGCAGACAAACTGTGAATCTTACAGTATCAAGAATTTACTCATTTATTCAATGACAATCATGTCATCATCTTCTGGAACATCATCCTAACAATCCAATTCCTGAATTTCCTGGTGAATTTCTTGTAACTTCTTTTCTTTCAGAATCAGTGGACCAAATCTCTCATGTTTAGCAATAGTATTCTGAGACAGAGACTAGGGGGGGCTTATTTTAGGAGGGATGCCTTATATTTCACTCAGAAGGAAACCTGTAAGTAGGTCTTATTTTTGGAGGATGTCTTATTTTCGGGGAAACACGGTAACTGTTTTCTCTTGCTGCTTTTAATATTCTCTCTTTGCTTTTGCTCTTGGCATTTTAATTATGATGTGTCTTGGTGTGGTCTTCTTTGAATTCCTTTTGTTTGGGGTTCTATCTGCTTCCTGGACTTATAAGTCTATTTTTTCACCAGGTGGCGGAAGTTTTCTGTCATTATTTCTTCAAATAGGTTTTCAGTATCTTGCTCTCTCTCTTCTTCTGGCACCCCCATGATTCTGATGTTGGTACCCTTGAAATTGTCCCAGAGGCTTCTTACACTATCTTCAAATTTTTGGATTCTTTTTGCTTTTCGGTTGAGTGTTTTTTGCTTCTTTGTATTTCAAATATTTGACTTGATTCTCTCATTTCTCTAGTCTGCTGTTGGGTCTCTATATAATATATATTTTTCTTATTTCAGTCAGTGTATGCTTAATTTCTAGTTGGTCCTTTTTCATATCCTTGAGGGTCTCATTGAATTTATTGGCCTTTTCTAGGAAATTCTTGAAAAACCCTATAACTGTAGTTTTGAACTCTATATCCAGTCATTTCTTTTCTTCCATTTCTTTACTTTGTGATCCGTTTCTTTGTCTCCGCGTTTTCGCTGCTTCCCTGAGTTGGTAGGGTGGCTTTGTGTGCTAGGTGTCCTATTTGGGCCAGTGGGTCAGTTACCTGAGGTGGACACTCTTGGTGCACCCCTTTGTGGACTGTGTGTACACCCTTGTAGTTAAGTCTTGATTGTTGTTGGTGTCCCTAGGAGGAATTGACCTCCAGACCAATTGGTTGTGAGGACCCGCTGTGTCTATAATGGAAGAACTGCTGTGCTGGAGACTCGCTTATGGGGCTGGACTTGCTTCAGTGGGGCTTTGGTGCTCACTGAGTCTGCCTCTTGAATGTGTCACTTATTTATGTGAGTAGTTGAAATCTGGTGTCATTTCACACTGACCACTAGGTACACTAGCTTCTGGATATCCAATGGGGTGCAGGTCAGCTACTGTCTGAGGCCACCAGCAGGAGCTACAGTGAGAACTGTAGTTTTCTCCTCTTTGCTTAGGGCTTGGAGGTTTTGGAGCTGTCTGACCAGAGCTGTAGTTTGTTTGGATAAACTGCAATAGGGCAGGCCATTTATATGCAAAAACTGCTGTGAGGAGCTTGGGTGGGTTTGTAGATTGTGCGGGGCGAAGTCTCAGGGCATCATTAGGCTAGAGCATGGCAAACAGCAATGGCTGTCAGTCAGCTGTTTCTGCATCTCCGCATTCCTAAGTCCCCATGTCCCACACCCCAGCACAGTAAACAATGATTGCTGGGCATATCTCTGCAAGAAAGCCACCCTCACTTTCCAACCTGATGGCAGACAATCCAGCTTCTTCCCATAGGAGTTTGGGTCTCCAGGGTCTCCCCAGAAACTGGAGTTCAGAGTAATTGGGAGCTTGTCTCCATTCAGGTGGAAAAAGCAGCGCACCCAGAAGCCCACTGCCAGCCCTATTCGTGCGCCTTCATACCTCAGCTTTTCAGCACTTGTGCAAGTCTCAATGCTCTTTCTCTTTTCTTCTAGTTGTAGAACTTCCACTCAGCCAGCTTTCCCATGGTTGTGGGTGACATATGTTTTGTCTTTTAGTATGCCGCCATCTGGGTTTCTCCCTGTACCACAGTTTTCTAATATTGATTCTACCAATCCATGAGCATGGTATATTCTTTCATTTGTTCATGTTTTCATCTACCTCCTTTTTCAGCATCCTAAAATTTTCTCAGTATAGGTCCTTTGTCTCCTTGGTTAAATTTATTCCTAGGTATCTTAATTTTTATGGTAATGGGATTGCTTTTTAAATTTATTTTTCAGTGAGTTCATTATTGGTGTATAGAAAGCCATAGACTTCTGGGTGTTGATTTTTTATCCTGCTATATTGCCCAATTCATTTATTAAGTCCAATAGTTTTTTGATGGTGTCTTTGGGGTTTTCTATGTACAATATCATGTCATCTGCAAATAGGAACAGTTTTACTTCTTTTTTTTTTTTTTTTTTTCCAATTTTGATGCCTTTTATTTCTTCTTGTTGTCTGATCATAGTGGATAGTACTTCCAGTACTATGTCAAACAGGAGTGGTGAGAGTGGACATCCTTGTCTTGTTCTTGTTTTTAGGGTAATGGTTTTAGTTTTTGCCCACTGAGTATGATGTTGGCTGTAGGTTTATCATATTTGTCTTTTAGTATGTTGAGGTATGATCCTTCTATTCCCACCTTGCTGAGCATTTTTATCAAGAAAGGTTGTTGGATTTTGTCAAATGCTTTTTATGCATCAATGGATATGATTATATGGTTTTTATCTCTCAGTTTGTTCATGTGATGTATCATTCATTGATTTTTCGGATATTGTACCATCCTTGCATTCCTGAGATAAATCCTACTTGGTCATGGTGTATGATCTTTCTACTATAATGCTGGATTTGATTTGCTAGAATTTTGTTGAGGATTTTGGTGTCTATGTTATGAGGGATATTGGCCTGTAATTCTCTTTCTTTGTAATGTCTTTATCTGGTTTTGGGATTAGGGTAGGGGTGTCGAACTCAATCAGAGGAGGGGCCAAAATCTAAAATCCAGCCTAAATCGTGGGCCGAATGGTTTACTGAACAGTCATAAACTGACAATGTCATAAACTGACAGCGGAGTGCAGTGATGACAGCGCGGTGCGGGCCACATTGCAAGGCCTGGCGGGTTGGATTTGGCCCGCGGGCCTTGTATTTGACACATGTGGATTAGGGTAATGCTGACTTCATAGAAAAAGCTTGAATTGCTCCTTCCTCTTGAATTTTTTGGAATAGTCTGGGGAAGGTAGGTTTATTTCTTCTTTGAATGTTTTATAGAACTCTCCTCTGAGGCCATTTGGTCCAGGGCATTTGTTTGTTGGAAATTTCTTCAGTTTCCTCCATAGTTATCAGCCTATTCAGATTTTTTAATCCTCCTGGTTGAGTTTTGGAAGGTCATATTTTTCTAGGAATATGTCCATTTTTTCTAGGTTAACCAGTTTGTTGGAATAGAGTTGCTCATAGTATTTATTAACGATTCTTCATATTTTTGTGGGGTCTGTTGTTATTTCATCTCTTTTGTTTCTGATTTTGTTTATTTGGGTCCTCTCTCTTTGCTTTTTGGTAAGCCTGGCTAGAGGTTCATCAATCCTGTTTATCCTGTCAAAGAGCCAGCTCCTGGTTTCATTAATTTTTATTTTTGTCTCTATGTCATTTATTTCCACTCTGATCTTTACTAGTTCCTTCCTTCTGCTCACACTGGGCTTTTCTTGTTGCTCTCTTTCTAATTCTCTTCAAGTTGCAGAGTTAGATGGTTTATTACCAGTTTTTCTTGTTTTTTGAAGTAGGTCTGTAATGCTATGAATTTTCTTCTCAGGATTACTTTCACTGTGTACCAGGATGTTTTTTTATGTCTTCTTTGATCTCTTTGGCAACCCACTCATTGTTTAAAAATATACTATTCAGCCTCCAACTGTTTGAATTTTTGTGATTTTTTTTTTACTGTAGTTGATTTCTAATTTTATGCCATTGTGATCTATCAGAGAACATGCTTGATATTATTTCAGTGCTCTTGAATTTGGAAAGACTTTGCCTGTGTCTCATATGTGGTCTAACTTTGAAAATGTCCCATGTGCCCTTGAGAAGAATGTATATTCTGCAGTTTTAGGTTGGAATGTTCTAAAGATGTCAATTAAGTCATCTGATCTAGTGAGTCATTTAGGATTGATTTTTCTTTGCTAATTTTATGTCTAGAGGATTTATCCAGTAATGTTGATGGAATATTAAAGTCCCCTACTATGATAGTGCTGCTGTCAATCTCTCCCCTCATATCTTTCAGAAGTATTTTAATGCATTTGAGTGCTCCTGCATTGGGTACATAAATGTTTACTAGAGTTATATCCTCTTGTTGTATCTATCCTTTAGAATTATGAAGTGGCTTTTCTTGTCTCTTGTTATGGTCTTCACTTTGAAGTCTATTTTGTCAGATGTAAGTTTCAATTATTCATGAGTGCTTTCGGCTTCTTTTATGACATAGATTCTTCTATGATATAGGCACTAGAACTAAAACAACAGTAGAAGGATTGGTACTATATGAAAGCAATTTTAGTGAAATAAAAAAACATTGACATAAACTTACAATATCAATAAATACTATATCATACTATATTATATATTTTCTTATGATTTTCTTAATGTTTGCTTTTCTATAGCTTACTTAATTGTAAGAATATAGTATATAATAGGTATAACATATAACTTTATGTTATCACTAGGGACCCTGTGCACAAATTCATGCACCTTGAAAGGAACTGTGGGCCCCGAGGCTACAGTGGGCCTAGGGGTGGGTCTCAGCTCATCCTCTGCACCCACACCCAGCCCCTCCTGCCACAGCCCCAAACCCCTGTCTGCCAGCATCCCCACTCCTGCTGCAGCTCTCACATGCTGATGGCATTGACCCCGCTTGCACCCACTGAAGGCGTGGAGCGATTGGGGCTGGCACCAGCAGCAGGTGTGATGGGGCCAGCTCTGCCAGTGGGTGCAAGCGGCATCTGCTGCCCCAATCGCCCCTCAAGAGCAGGGGGAGGTGGAGAAGCCCTCAGGAGTGATCAGGGCTTGCAGCTGCTGCTCACATCTGCAGATGGCACCAAGCAAATGGGACCAGCGCTGGGCACCAGCAGTGGGTGTGAGTGGCAGTTCTGGTGCCAGTTGTGGGTGTGAGCAGGGCCAGTGACAGCAGGGGTATGAGCAGCAGCTCACACACTGGCAACAGGTGCCCCCAACTTCCCTCCTCTGCCAGCCAGGTCACCCCTAACTGCCCTCCCCTGCAGGGTTGATCACCTCCAACTGCCCTCCCTTGTAGACCTGGTCCCTCTCAACTGCCCTCCCTTGTAGGCCTGGTCCCTCCCAACTGCTCTCCTCTGCTGGCCATCTTGTGGTGGCCATCTTGTGTCCACATGGGGGTAGGATCTTTGACCACATGGGGGCAGCCATCTTGTGTTTTGGAGTGATGGTCAATCTGCATATTACTCTTATTAGATAGGATAGAGGCCTGGTGCATGGGTAGGGGCCAGCTGGTTTGCCCTAAAGGGTGTCCCGGATCAGGGTGGGGGTTCCCTTGGGGTGTGGGGTGGGCTGAGCGAGAGGTCTGTGGTGGTATGCAGGCCAGCCATGCCCCCTAGCAACCCAAGTGGAGGCCCTGGAATTTGGGATTTATTTATCTTCTATAATTGAAACTTTGTAGACTTGAGCGGAGGCCTAGGCTGGCCAGGGTGTGTGAAAATCTTGGCTTCTGCTGCTGGGGAAACCCAAGCCTCTCAACTGCTCTCTGTGGCTGCAGCCATTTTGGTTGGGTTAATTTGCATACTCACTCTGTTGGTTGGTGGTCATGGCTGGTGGGAGTGGTTTGAGCAAAGTGATGGTTAATTTGCATGTTACTCTTTTATTAGGTAGGATTATTGATATCTTACTGAAAGAAAGTGAAATACCTCTCTCTAAAAAAATAAAGTGATAAATTTACTATAGGGGAAAAGAATTATGTGAAGGCCAAACTCATTGAAAACTGCTCTGGTTCCACAGCCACTGGCGGAACTGGTATTGGAGGCTATGGAGGTCAGAGAAACCTGGAAGGTTCTTTCAGGAAGGGCAGCGTGGAGGGGTCCTTGCCTGTGAGGCCTCTGGGGTGAAGAGGCCACTGAGTGAAGTTCCCTAGTCCAGACAGGTCCTGCTGCCTGGGGGCCTCCTCTTCCTGTGCCCCTTTTAGACGTCACCCTGTCCCACCACTGGGGAGCGGCTTTAAGAGTCCCCTTTTGCACCACCAGTGCTTGGCTTGTAGGCTCTATCCTTGTTTTCTGAGGAAGAATCTGGCAGGATGAAATTCCAGTAGTTCATGTAATAGGGTTAACTAGCATAGAGTGGATATGCATTTGAGCCACAAGCTAAGTAACATATTTCTGTCACAGGATGTCTTTACTGTGAGTGTTGGAAACTTACCCCCCAAGGCTAAGGTTCTTATCAAAATAACCTACATCACGGAACTCAGTATCCAAGGTACTGTGGCCGTCTTCTTCATGCCCGCCTCCGTCGCACCCTGGCAACAGGACAAGGCTTTGAAAGAAAATACCCAGGTTCGTGTGCTTAAGATAAGATTTAAAGGACCCTTTGTGTGTGTGTGTGTGTGTGTGTGTGTGTGTGTGTGTGTGTCTATACTTCTCTCTGAGTATATCTATTGAGTGTGTGATTTATGCACAAGGAAGAAAAAATGCATATAATGCAAAGTATCCATATAATGTTTATAAAACAAAAAGAATAAAGACAAATATGCTTAATGGGGATATTTTTAATTCTGTTTAGTCACTTTAACAAGTTTGTATGTATGTTATACGTTTATCATTAAGAATTCAGAGAAGCCCACAGAATACAAAAACGAAAAGAGGAAAATATGTATTTGTGGGGTTTTTTTGGTTAATCCTCACCCAAGGATATTTTTCTATTGATTTTTTTAGGGAGAGTAGAAGAGAGAGGGAAAGACCAAGAGAAACATCGATAGTGAGAGAAACATGTTGTTTGGTTGCCTCCTGTTGAATCCCTGACCAGGACTCGGGCCAGGAAGGAGCCTACAACCACGTATGTGTCCTTGACTGGAATCGAACCCAGGACCCTTTCGTTCACAGGCCGACACTCTATCCATTGAGCCAAACCAGCTAGGACAAAGAGGAAAATTCAAACCATCCTTAATTCCATCGCCAGACATTGTAGCCCAAAGCTACTGATTAACACTTTGGTTTTTATCTACTCAGACTTCCTATTCTGTATGTATTTATAAATTGTGTGTATATGTACATGTGTGTTTGTGTGTGTATATATAGTTGAAAGGTCATAAATTATCCTGATTATCACTTATCTTTTAGAACTCACTGACATTTCATGAACAAATGGTCAATGTCTCCCTACTGCAAAGTGAGACCAGGTCTCATTGCTGCAATAGGTTGTGGCCTTGATGACATTACATTCAGTTCAGTCTTACTGTAAAACTTGATACTTATACATATGTGTGTGGGTTGTTTTTTTTTTAACAGGATACAGTAGAGAAGATTTGTATAAAGGAAATAGGAACACAGCAAAGGTTAGTATCTAAAATATAAAACCTGACAATAATACAGTGGGCATTAGTTTTTTTATGGCTTAATTTTTCATTTAAAATTATGTAAAATAAACACAAGTAGCTGTTTAACATTAAGATATTATTAGACTAAGACAACTTTCTCTTCGTTTTTGGTAGCTTCTCTCTGAGTATGTCTATTGAGATGCCATATGTGATTGAATTCATTTCTAGTGATACACATGAACTGAAAAAAAAGGTCAGTAAATCTTTGCTTTATTTCTTAAGAGCTCTTATTTTAACATTAATTTTATGTTATAAAAGAAGGCAGGTACAAGGTCTAAAAAGTGAAATACTGAAGATAGCTTCTTACAAGCAGCAGCAGTCCCAAGACAGTGAACTACTTTCATATTTTAGCTCTTTCCTGGTGGCCTCCAAAGTTTTAAATAATTTTTTTTTTTTGCTGTTTGTTCTTGATTCATCCGTTTCAGGAAAATTTATGGTATACGAAAATTTAAGTCCCTTACCTTCTGCATTCCCTTCACTCCCCACTTTTTCTCTCCCCTTCATTCCAAAAGTTATATTAAAATTTTTGGTTAAATCAAGTCAATGTTTACATTATTATTACTGTTAAATGATATTCACTATTGAACCAAGAAATGTATTATGATTATAAGTATACTAGGCACCTGTTGCAGGAATATTCCTGCAAGACTTCCAGTGGGCTTCCCTCTGTCACCGCCAGCTCTCCTGCCCCCCCCCCCCCACCTCTTCCACTGCGTGCCTCATGCCCAACCCACAGCGCCCACCGCTTCTGGGGCCACGCCCTTCCCACATGACCTGCCACGCCCACTGCCTCCCGCCACTGCCTCCGCCACTGCCACCTCCTGCCTCCATGGCCACGCACACCGGAGCTTTCCCTCCAGCAGCCGCAGCCGCCTTGCTTTCCACTTTCCCTTCCTCTTCCTTCTATGCTGTTTTCAGTCTTCACTCTTCCCTTCCTCCTTCCACATATGCAAATTAACCACCATCTTTGGTGGGTTAATTTGCATACTCTCTCTGATTGGCTTGTGGGCGTGGTGGAGTGGTGGTTAATTTGCATATTGCTCTATTATTAGGTTAGATTCTTTTGTTTTTACCTCTTTATATAGTGTTTCCTAGGGAAAATTGCATTTTTCATTTGCTTAGACATCTAGGACAATTCTTCACATATGCTAACACATAGATTAAAACTCCTCTTGAATGCTTCAAAGAATCCATTAATTTATGTCCCCTCTAATAGATATCCTGCCTCTTCTCTTCACTCCACCCAGCTTGACTACTGTGGCACCGCTGTTAACAGGTCTTATCTTTATCCTCTTTCTTGTTTTGTTCTCTCCATTTGGCAGAGCACAACCTCATTTCTTTCCTGAGTAAGAAGGATGGGCAGCAGGTTTTTTTCTCTCTTCTTCCTTCCTCTCTGAAATCAATTAAAAAAAATTTTTTTAAAAAAAGAGAAGGATGGGCAGTAATGTTGGAAGATATCCTTATCCCTTGTGCTGCTCTTGGTGAGGTGCTTAATCCTGGTTGGAAATCATCTTCTCTTAGGATATTGAAAACATTGTCTTCTAGCTTCTACCCTGTTTCCCCCAAAATAAGACAGTGTCTTATATTAATTTTTTCTCCCAAAGTTGCGCTAGGTCTTATTTTCAGGGGATGTCTTATCTTTCCATGTGCTAGGTCTTATTTTCAGAGGATGTCTTATTTTCGGGGAAACACAGTAACATTACTTTTGAAAAGTTAAATGATATTTGTATCTCCCATTCTTTGCCTTTAGTCTGTTATGTTTTGTGTGTGTGTGTGTGTGTTTAATTCTGCAAGAATTTCAGATCTTTTTATCTCTGTATTCTGAAATTCTACAATAATGTGATATTCATTCATTGTGTGTAACTCATGGACTTGAGTTCTGGGAAATTTTATTATACTTTTAAAAAGTAAGTTGGTTCTCTCTCTTTCACCATTCTGCATACCTTTCAGTCAAATGTCCTTAAATTGAGACCCTTATTTTCTTATGTTTTATCTTCTATTGCCCATTTTCTTGTCTTTTTGTTTTTTTCTGGGTGATTTTTCTAAATTCTAAATTTAACTGAAATGTTTATTTTAGTTCTCATATATTTTTGTTTATAGGACGTCTTTTGTATTTATTTCTCTTTTATAGAATTTTTGTGTGTTTCACAGATGCATTAGCATCTCTTTCATCTCTCTGAAAGCATTTACAACTTTTTTTCCCTTCTATTTTCTGTATTGTGTCTCCTTTCTTTTAGTTCCTTCTGGCTTTTTGTTTGTTTGGTCTACATATGTCAGGTTAGAGCAGGGGTATATAAACATCCAGGGGAAAAAAACCTTTTTCCTGGATGTTTATAAAATCATTCGTAGACCATACAAAATTATCAACTTAAAAATGAGCCTACTGTGTTTGGTCAAACATTTCATTAACTCACCCCTAATACTTTGGCAGGGCCAGACCAAATGATTTCAAGGGCCTTATACGGCTCATGGGCTGGATATTCCCCACCCCTGGGTTAGAGGCTTTTCCTCAAATGTGTGGATGACTTGTCTGTGTTCATCTTTAAATGAGACATGAGAAAGCCAGTTAGATGCTCTGAGGTGAGTGAAGTGAGTGTACCAAGGCCTGCATCAAAGGCCACTGGCAGCTGTGTAGTGTGAGTATTGTGGAGGTGTTTTAGCCATTTCTGTGGTTATTCAGAACACCTCTAGGATATTTATAAAGTATTGACAGGGAGGGCAACTAAGGGTCCTATGTTTTGGGATGCTGCCTCTCAGTGCAATGTCATTTGCAGCCCTATATTCCTGTGCTCCATTATGATACCCATGTCTGGATTCCATTTTATTGAATTTCTCTGAGTAATAAATCTCTAATTTTCTTTAGTGAGAGAATAGGGTGCTACTTCTTGGTGCCAGTTACTTGATTTTTTAGAGGGCCTGAAGGTTCAACAGTTTAGTACACAGCGTGTTCACGAACACTGGTTCCTACAGTACCTCATCTGCACTCAGGTTGCTGCAGGACCACTGAGTCCACTGCTGAGGTCATGCCTTTCCATGTCACGGAGGATGGTTTCCAACCCAGGACTAAGTACCCCACCAAGGGATCAAGAGTAGCATTTAGAATAAGTATATTTTCAGATATTGCTGCCCGTCACTCTTACTCAGTGGTCACTTCCTCCACACTGGCTAGGTCACTTACTATGCCGCTATGGATTTCCCATCCTCTTAAATGTATTGACATAGCTTGTCTGCTATTATCTTTGCTCCTGTTATCAATATCTTTATGGGTTTACACACTTTTTATTGTTTCCCTTTTATAATAGGGAATTTTAGGATTTTGCATTTGGGAATGGAGGTAGCCACATAGATTTAATTCATCCTGAAGAAGAAGTCCTTGGCATCAGATAGCTTTTGCTTTGTGTTTCAACACTACAAACATGTGTTATTTCTCATAGTTTTTGGGGTGGCTGGGCAGTTCTCTGCTGGGCTGGCTTCCCTGGAACTAGATGGTCTACAAGGTCTACAATGGTCTCACGCACATACCTGGCCAGGTGTCAGCTGGGGTGATAACCATGTGTCTCTTGTCACCCAGCAGGTGAGCTCAGGTTCATTTATATAGTAACAGAAGATTTCACAGCCCTAGCACAAACAACACTTTACAAGATTCTGTCTGCCTCATGTCTGCTGATATCCCATTGGCCAAAGCAAGTCACATGGCAAACTCTAGACTCTAGGGCAGAGGAAGAAATGCCACCTTTTGACAGGAGGAGCTGAAAATCACATTGCAAAGGGGCAAGCACACCAGAATGGAAAGAATCTGTGACCATTTAATAAGTTACCACGTTGCCTTTATGACTTTAAATCCTAACATCTACATTTTTAAAGTGGTTTTTTAAATTGTTTATTGATGTTTAGGGAGAGAGGAAAGGAAAGAGAAAGAAGAACATTGATGTGAGGGCGCAACATCAATTGATTGCCTCCTGCACACTCCCTACCAGGGATCAAGTCTGAAAACTGGGCATGCGCCCTTGACCAGGAATCAAGCCTACAACCACCTGGTGCACAGGATGACACCCAACCAACTGAGCCACGCTGACCAAAGTTTAAAGTAATTTTATATTGGCCCAGGATGGGTAGCTCAGTTGGTTAGAACATCATACTGATATGCTAAGGTTGTGGGTTTGATCTCTATTCAGGGCACATACAAGAAGCAATTAATGAATATATAAATAAGTGGAACAACAAATACTGTAGATGTTTCTCTCTCCCTCTCTCTCCGCCCCTCTTTCCCTCTCTTTCTCAAATCAATAAAAAAATATTTTTAAAAGTTTAAAGGGATTTTACACTTATAAAAATATATTTTTTAAAGAAGATATAATTCTAAGATTTCTGTTGAATGTTCCATTTTGCTATTCTAAGTTATGACCATCTGATATACTTTCTATTATCTCCAGAGAAGTCTAACTGAATTCACAAATCTATCATCTTTGGACCCAGGGTTTGAGATTGTTTCAAACTTACCTAAATTTGACTATTTATATAAACCTTAGAATATCAGGAGGATAAGTGATAAGATAATTGTCACACTTCTAAAATTACAGTTCATAATTTTAGAATTTATTACTACATTGTTGATTCTTAGTGGAGTTATATAACTTATGCAAGACTTTGCTACTTGTCAATAAGTGCATATTGATAGTATAGTATTATTCCATTACTTACTTTGTTGTCTTGGCTCTTTGTTTGTAGGTTACAGACTGCAAAGCTGTGATTAGCACTGTGGACGGGAGCTCCTTAGACAGCAGTGGATTTTCTCTTCACATCGGTTTGTCTGATGCATATCTTCCAAGAATGTGGGTTGAAAAACATCCAGAAAAAGAAAGCGAGGTATAGTTCTTTTTACTTAAAACTAGGAAATTATTGAAAAAATATTTCAGAATAAATTATTTAAACTTATAAATTATTGCCAATCTTGAAAACTAGCATTACTAAATGAGTTCTTCCCACCCCAAGATTCTGCAACTAAAAATACTGATGATATCAAGCATGATAGACAACCTCAGATGTGGCTCAGTTCCTTGTAAAGATTGTAATTTTTTTTTTTAACACTATTTTTCTTTTTTTTTTAAATATATTTTATTGATTTTTCACAGAGAGGAAGAGAGAGGGATAGAGAGTTAGAAACATCGATGAGAGAGAATCATCGACCAGCTGCCTCTTGCACACCCCCTACTGGGGATGTGCCCGCAACCAAGGTACATGCCCTTGCCCGGAATCGAACTCGGGACCTTTCAGTCCGCAGGCCGACGCTCTATCCACTGAGCCAAACCGGTCCTGGCAAGATTGTAATTTTTACCTTAATCCCCAAAAAGGAAAATCTGCCTTCACATATTACACTGATTTGCCTTTGTAGTTTTTATAGCTTTTAAACATTGATACTATAAAAACAGATACAAAATTATTTATGGCCATATGATCTTTTTTTTTTTTTTTATTGATTTGAGAAAGGAAGGGAGAGGGAGAGAGAGAGAAACATCAATGATGAGAGAGAATCATTGATCGGCTGCCTCCTGCACTCTCCCTACTGGAAATTGAGCCCGCAACCCAGGCATGTGCCCTTGACTGGAATTGAACCCAGGACCCCTCGGTCCGCAGGCCGATGCTCTATCCACTGAACCAAACCAGCTAGGGCCATATAATCATTTTGTATGGCTGAGACAAAGAATCTCTTCTTATTAAAATAAAATTTGTAAAAGAGATCAGCAAGATGGTTGAATAAAATGTCCCTTGCATATATTTCCCCACCAAAAATAATTTGGCATCTATCTATCTATCTATCCATCCTGCCTGTGTAAATGTTTGAGATCCAGGTAGGAGACTGTGAAATCCCAGTGCAGTCCAAGACCTGCAGAGAGTCATTTTGCACCCAGGCAGCCCCACCCAGGTAGTGGCTCACTGACTTGGTCCCAGTTGATGAAATAGAAGAAGCTTCATGTCCCTGAGAAACTAGCTATGGCCTGGTTTGGCTTGGACCTGTCATTAGCACCCTATGCCGTGGGACTCAGGAAGTCAGGTCCATCTGTGCATCAGGTAATAGGCATATAATACTTGGTCCCAGCTGTGGACCCGGATGTGGCCAATGAACTGGCTCTAAGCACTAAGGGACCCCCTGGAGATAAGGCCCGCCACACTCAGTTAACATATAAAAATCAGTCATATTTCTGTACACTAACATTGAACTTACTTTTTAAAAAAAATATATTTTATTGATTTTTTACAGAGAGTATGGGCGAGGGATAGAGAGTTAGAAATATCCATCAGCTGCCTCCTACACACTCCCTACTGGGTATGTGTCCACAACCAAGGTACATGCCCTTGGCTGGAATCGAACCTGGGACCCTTGAGTCCACAGGCCGACACTCTATCCACTGAGCCAAATGGTTAGGGCAACATTGAACTTTCTGAAAAGGAGATAAAATGAACAGACTGTCAAATTATAGCAGGAAGGCTGGGGAGTGTTGGGGAGGGGGAAAAAGAGATCAACTGAAGGACTTGTATGCACAACCAATGGACACAAAGGGTGGGATGAGGGCATACGACAGTGTATAGGGGAGGCTGGGGGAAGGAGATTGGGAGCAGGGGGAGATATATATACTACTTTAAACAAGAAAAAAATAAATATAAAAAAGAAAAAAAGAAATAAAACAATCTATTTACAGTAGCATCAAAAACAATAAAATACTTAGAAATAAATTTAACCAAGATCTGTACACTAAGAACTATAGACATTGATAAAAGTAATTGAAGCAGAGACAGATAAATGAAAAGATATCCCATGATGGAACCACAAAACAACATGAATAGCCAGAGAAATCGTGAGAAAGAAGAACAAAGCTGGAACCATCACACTTTCTGATTTCACAAAGCTACAATAATTATAAAGACACACAGACTATTGGAACAGAATTGAGAGCCCAGAAGTTAACCCATGCATATACTGTCAATGAATATTTGACAAGGGAGTCAAGAATACTCAATGAAGAAAGGGTCTTTTCAATAAATGGTTTTTGGGAAAACTAGATATCTATGTATCTTTTGAAATTGGACTCCTATCACACCACTCATAGAACTAACTCAAAATGGATTGAAGGCTTAAGTTTAAGTTCTAAACTGTGTAACTTCTGTAAGGAAACAGGGAGAAGCTCCTTGATGTTGGTCTTACTAACAAGTTTTTGGATGACACCAAAACACAAGCAACAAAAGCAAAAATAAACAAGTAGAACTACAAAAACATTTTTTTCTACACAACAAAGGAAACCATCAACAAAATCAAGAGGCAGCCATGCTATGGGATAAAATATTTGCTCAGTTCTCCAATTCTTCCATGCCAAACAATTTGGTTTCATGGAAAAAAATGTCTCAGTTGTTGACCAAAACTTCAGTTTTGGACCTGACAACCCTTTCATGCTGATACCTCAGGATGGCCAAAAAGTATCTCTCAGGCAACAAACAAAGGAGAGAATGTTTTTGTTGCTGGTGAAATCATTAGCACAATTTTTAAATAGAAAGAGGCCATCAAGTGTGCTAATGTAGCCAAGGGTGTGAAAGTGCTCACAAAACAACAATCACAAGCAATTGAAGGTAGAAAAAAGCAGTTAACTTGTGACAGCATTTCAGAAGCAGTGATGTGTGAAAGAAAACAAGAAAGATTAAAACAAAGCATCACTTGTGGGTCTCGGAACTGATTAATGCCATTTACATTATTTCTAATGGGGAAGAATGATTTGGTTTTTGGACACATCTACTTTTTGAACAGCTTTCCAGAATGAATTAAGTTCAAGAACCGTTGTTTCACTCTCTATATATCTCATGAGGGGTTAATATCTAAAATATGTAAGAAACTCATACAACTCAACAGCAAAAGCACTAATAATCTGATTTTAAAATAGGCAGAGGACTTGAATAGAGATTTTCCTAAAGAGGATATACAGATGGCTAATAAGTACATGGGGAAAAAATGCACAACTTCACCATTCAATAGGGAAATGCAAATCAAAACCACAAAGAGGTACCACCTCACACCTGTTTGAATGGCTATCAGCAAAGAGACAAAAGACAACAAGTGTTGGAAAGACAAGTGGAAGAAAAGGGAATTCTTTTTTTTTTTTTTTTTTTTAATAAGTTTTTATTTTTCATATTATTACAAATGTTCCTTCCCCCCTCCCCCACCATTGCTCTCCTCCACCAGGTTCCCACCCCACCCTCTGCCCTTTCCCCTCTCCCCATTGTCCTCATCCATAGGTGCACAGTTTATGTTCAGTCTCTTCCCAGGCCCCCCTCTCCCCTTTTCCCCAAGAATCGTCAGTTCACTCCCCTTCCATACCTCTGATTCTATTATATTCAACAGTTAATATTGTTCATCAGATTTTTTAATTTCCTTGGTTTTTAGATTCACTTGTTGATAATTACGTATTTGTTGTTCATAATTTTTATCTTTGTTTACTTTCTCTTCTGAAAGAACCCCCTTCAGCAATTCATATAATTCTGGTTTGGTGGTGATGAACTCCTTTAGCTTTTTTTTTATTAGTGAAGCTCTTTATCTGGCCTTCGATTCTGAGTGATAGCTTTGCTGGGTAGCTTATTTTTGGCTGTAGGTTCTTGCTATTCATCACCTTGAATATTTCTTGCCATTCCCTTCTGGCCTGCATGGTTTCTGTTGAGAAGTCAGCTGACAATCGTATAGGTGCTCCTTTATAAGTTACTACCTTCTTTGCTCTTGCTTCTTTTAGTATTCTCTCTTTATCTTTTGCTCTTGGAATTTTAATAATGATGTGTCTCGGTGTGGTCCTCTTTGGATTCCTTTTGTTTGGAGTTCTGTGCGCTTCCTGGACTTGTAAGTCAAATTCTTTCACCAGGTGGGGGAAGTTTTCTGTCACTATTTCTTTCAGTATGTTTTCGATATCTTGCTCTCTCTCATCTTCTGGAACCCCCATAATTCTGATGTTGGTTCGCTTGAAGTTGTCCCAGAGGTTTCTTACATTATCTTCAATTTTCTGGATTCTCTTGCCTTCTAGCTTCTGTGGAGGAGTGTCTTCTGGCTCTTTATGTTCCAAATCTTTGACTTGATTCTTGCGATCTTCCCTTCTGTTTTTAGGACTCTGTATAATATTTTTTATTTCAGACAATGTATTCTTTATTTCTTGTTGATCCCTTATCATGTCTTGTTGACTCCTTATTAATTCTAGTTGATCTCTTTTCATATCCTCATAGGCCTTATCCATCTTTTCTAGGAAATTCTTGAAAAACCTTATAAGCGTAGATTTGAACTCTATATCCAGACGCTTTTTGTCCTCCATTTCTTTCGTTTGTGATCTATTTTGTTGTCGCATTTCGCAGTTACAGATGGGACGGGGTTTCAGGGTGGAGCCTGCAGCTTTGGCTTCCGTCAGCCCCGCCCTATGCGGGTCCTTCAGTGCTCGCTGCCGGTGCCTCTGAGAGAAAGGTGCCCTCGATTTTCGCCTGCTGCCAAACAGTCTATGCTCTCCCCCAATGAGCCCGGTATTGGGGTTCAGTTCAGTTGGAAGTGGAGTTGGAGGTGGCGTTCACAGCAGTCTGGAGCCCCAGTCTCCTTCCCGCCAGGGCAATCCCGCGGCACAGCCGACCGTCCCTTCTCTGGGGGCAGTGTGTGCGCCTCCGGGACCTCCTTTCTCCGCTACCCCGGGGTTCCGACTTACAGCCCAGCTCCCTATGGCTGAGCCTGAGTCCCCGGGGTCTGGCCCAGAACTGGGGTTCAGAGCAGTCAGGGGCCCAGCACAGTCGGAGTTTTATCTCCTTTCCGCTAGGGAACGCCCGCCAGGCACTCGGCCTCCCTCCTCTCCGGCTCCGTCCTCTCCACGCGCGCCGCGTGTCTCCGTACCTTGGGCTTTTCCAGCTCCTCCGCGCCTCCTTCTGGTTTTCTCCTTGCTTCTTGTTGTAGGATTTCCAGTCAGTCGACTTTCCTGTAGTTCTGGGTAATGTCCATTTTATATTTTAGTTGTATTTTATTAAAATTGTTGTGTGCGGCTGCGGCTAGTTGCCTACCCGAGCAGCCATCTTGGATTCTCCAGAAAAGGGAATTCTTGTGCATTATTGGTGGGAAAACAAATTGGTGTAGCCACTAAGGAAAATAGTTGGAGGTTCCTAAAAAATTAAAAAATAGCACTACTGTCTGAAGCAATCATACTTTGGACATATATGTGAAAGATGAAACAGGGACAGAGAGCAGGACACAGGCTTTATTTGTGGAGAAGACCACTGCCAGGCTCCTTCCAAGGAGAGAGCATATGTTCTCTGGGGTGAACACACCTTTGAAGGGAGGAAAAGGAAGGGACAGGGCTTAGGGCACTCAGCACACGCTGATTGGTGGTTTCATGTAAGGCACATGATTAGGGGCCTAAGGACTTAGGAATCGGGGGCTTAGGGTATTTGGCAGGTGCTGATTGGTGGTTCAATGTACAGTCCATATAAGGTGCCTGGTTAGGTGCTCAAGAATGTCTGGCTGCAGGTGGAGTTTATGTCATTCTCCGTCCATCAGTTGGGGGAAGGGAGGATCTATCAATATCCAAAGAAAATAAAATCACTACCTCCAGGAGATATCTGTGTAAGGTTTGAGGCGCAGGAAACTGACCACCAAGATATTTTTTTAAAATATATTTTATTGATTTTTTACAGAGAGGACGAGAGAGGGATAGAGAGTTAGAAACATCAATGAGAGAGAATCATAGATCAGCTGCCTCTTGCACACCCCCTACTGGGGATGTGCCCGCAACCAAGGTACATGCCCTTTACCGGAATTGAACCTGGGACCTTTCAGTCCACAAGTCGAGGCTCTATCCAGTGAGCCAAACCGGTTTTGGACCACCAAGATATTTTAAAGTAAAGTTTATTCCCCAGTAATGAGTGGGACTTATTATGGAGGTAGAGAAATCAGAATTGAAGGAGTTGGGAGGGGGGATGGACCCAGCCGGGCTGCCTCCTGGACATGGAGGACAAGCAGAACGTGGTTGGTCTGGGAGTCTTTTTAAGGGGAGGAACAGGACAGGGTTGGACCCAGGGCAGAACAGGAAGGGGTGGGCTCCAGGACACTTTGGCATGCGCTGATTGGTGGCTCAATGTCTTGGAGATGTCTCTGTGACAGTTGTCAGTAATGTCATAACCAGTTGGGAGGAGGGAGAACCTTATAATCTGCATCTCAATATTCATTGCAGCATTATTCACAATAATCAAGATATGAAAACCATTTAAGTCTCCCTCCACTGATAAATGGATAAAGAAAAAGTGAGATAGATAATTAGATAAAAGTTATTCAGCCATAAATGAGAAGGAAATCCTGCCATTTATTATGCCAAATGAAATAAGTCAAATAGAGAAAGACAAACACTTATATATGGAAATGAAAAATGCTGAGCTCATAGAAACAGTTGAATGGTGGTTGTTGAGGGTAGAAATGGAGAAATGTTAGTCAAATGGTACTAACTTCTAGTTATAAGATGAATAAGTTCTGGGCATCTTATATACAGCATGGTGACTTGGCAACTTTCAATTATATACTTGAAAGTTGCCAAGAGAATAGATCTTAAATGTTTTCACTACAAAAACAAACAAACAAACAAACAAACAAACAAACAAACTATATATATATATATATATATATATATATATATATATATATATATAAAATGAGGTGATGGATATGCTAACTTACCTTATTTTGGTAATCATTTCACAATTAATATATGTATGTATTGCGAAATCATCACATTATATATCTTCATTTTGCACAGTATTATATATAACAATTGTATCTCAATAAAGCTAAAGGAAATTTATTTTAATTTTTAAAGTTGATTTGTGAGAGGGAGAGAGGTGGGAAAGAGAGAGAAACATCAATTTATTGTTCTATTTATTTATATTCATTGGTTGATTCTTGTATGTGCCCTGCCTGACCGAGGATGGAACCTGCAACCTTGGCTTATTGGGACGACACTTTAACTGAGCTAAGGGAAAATTTTTAAAAATTGAAATTTACATGATAGTGGTTGTACTTTAAGTATTGATTGATTAATAAAATAAAAGATAATTATGTATATTTTAGTAATCACAATAGTATCTATATTCCTTTTAGAACAGTACATTATATATGTGAGAAAACACATATTATTTATTCATTCTGCAGACAGTGTTCATACCATATAAATTTCTAGATATTAATTATATATTTATTTTTTACCTCTCAGGGGTTTATGGACTGACTATATATTGGAAACTCCAGTTCTCAGATTCTATTTTTTATTTGAACTCCTGTTGTTGAATAAATCTTACTCTTTTTGTTTGTATAGTATTATCTTACTTAGCTAAAGTTTTAACATTTTACAAGAAGAACTTTTCCAATAAAAATGACACGTGTTTATGCCAAATTCTGCAAGCCCTAGCTCAGTATATATCTTGCTTTGTACCTGAGAGAGGTGCCTGAAATATTGGTAGCATATAAACTAACTTATCTTCCAAATGTCACAGTTGATCATGGTAAACCAATAACCCCTTTAGTCACAGGAATAAGCACAATTTAATTCATCTTTTCTGTAAACGTGGGTTTTTGTACATGGGTTTTAAATTAAAAGCACACGTGTCTACATTAGTGTGTTTATGCTTCGCCCTATGAGGCTTGTAAGATTTTTGTGCCAGCTGTTCCCATGGCAAGTGGCCCCTTCCCATAGAGCCGGAGATCTAGGAGAAGCACTACGCCTCAGCCCAGGGGGTCTCCTCTGGTCTATGAGGGGGCCATTCTTTA
Source organism: Pipistrellus hanaki (assembly GCF_964339955.1). Taxonomy (NCBI): domain Eukaryota; kingdom Metazoa; phylum Chordata; class Mammalia; order Chiroptera; family Vespertilionidae; genus Pipistrellus; species Pipistrellus hanaki. Next base: position 97,063,945 of record NC_140505.1, read on the forward strand.
CCCTCCGTTACTCTACCCAGTCACATGCCCATTGTTTAGAGAGATTATGTGAATGGGTTTTTGGATCAAAATGTTGTGGTCTTTTGACACATAAATGCTTCCCAATTTGAAAAGCCAGACCAGTTTAAGTTATGAGAAGTGTCAATCCAGCACCTTTTTCTCCTTTTAGGCCTGCATGCTTGTTTTCCATCCAGATCTTGGCATCACCCACCCTGACATAGCTGAGGAGAATGAAGTGATTATTTGTCTCGACTGCTCCAATTCCATGGAGGGTGTGACATTCTTGCAAGCCAAGCAAATTGCCTTATATGCACTGTCCTTGGTGGATGAGAAACAGAAGATAAATGTTATCAAGTTTGGCTCAGGTGAGTGCTCTTTGACTGGAGTCCACAGTACGCTTCCTCCTCAATATCAGCATATTCATGGGTAGAGGCAACATCTCTCAGCATCCCTGACTTCACCTTTGGTGTGTTCTCACAGAGCATAACACAGTGTTCAAGAACTCTGACCCAGGACCCTGGGTTCATATCCCAGCTCTGCCACTTACTAGCTCTAGGTGTCACCTTGGGCAAATTACTTAAACTTTTCATGCCTCTGTTTCCTTATCTGTATTCTGAAGGTAATAGTCTCTACCTCACAGTGTTTTTATAAGGAGTAAACTAATGCATGTAAAGGATTTGAAACAGGGCCCCATTCAAGTGCTATCCTATATAATAAAGAGGTAATATGCAAATTGACCATCACTCCAACACACAAGATGGTTGCCCCCATGCGGACACAAGATGGCCGGCAGAGGATGGCAGTTGTGGGTGATAAGCCCAGCAGGGGAGGGCAATTGTTAGGGAACCAGGCCTGCAAGGGAGGGCAGTTGGGGACAATCAGGCAGGCAGGCAGGTAAGCAGTTAGGAGCCAACGGTACCAGATTGCAAGAGGGATGTCCAACTGCTGGGCATCCCCCAAGAGGTCCCCGATTGGGGGGTTCCCTCAGGCTGGGCTGAAGGAACGCCCCCCCCCTCCCACCCCCATGCACAAATTTCGTGTACCGGGCCACTAGTATAAATATAACAGTCATCAGCTGAACCAAGCACAGCACCCTTGTTGTCATAGTATGAGGGTCCCAAGGATATGGACAGAACATTTTAAATTAGCACAGTAGTAGAAAATGTATAAGGAATAATCTCTGCAAGAAGCAGATCAGCCTATTAGAAGACAAGTGATGCCATCTGCAGGTGAGGGGTCCAGGGCCATCTTAACCACCAGAAGAAGACACTTTCGAGATGAGAGAAGGACCACAGAGTGGAGTGAGAGGATGTCATGTCCAGCCCCTGCTACCTGAGGGAGCCAGGATTTGCTCCTGCTGGCGGCACAGGTCATGGAGAGAGAAGGTACCTCTGGTGGCCAAGCTGCCTGTGCTACAATGACACCTGCATCAGGCTTTACATAAGCAATCTGCTTCAAGACACATAGTTTGACTCAGAACTTTTTGCACAGTTCTGAGTTCGCACTAGAATTTTATTATTTAAAGAAATATTGTGGTGAGTTTTTATATTATTTTATATAATTTAAAAATTATCAAAATTTAATAACAAAATAATAAAAATAAAATAAAAATAAAAATTATCAAATATTGCTGAAACCGGTTTGGCTCAATGGATAGAGCGTCGGCTTGGGGACTGAAAGGTTCCTGGTTCGATTCCGGTCTAGGGCATGTACCTTGGTTGCGGGCATATCCCCAGTAGGGGGTGTGCAAGAGGCAGCTGATCGATGACTCTCTCTCATCGATGTTTCTAACTGTATCTCTCTCCCTTCCTCTCTGTACAAAATCAATAAAATATATATTTTTTAAGTTATCAAATATTATTGTTTGTTGGTGGTCAATAAAGTGAATATTTAATGGTAGCACCTCACACCAATCTTATTATACAGGTTACAAGGAGTTATTTTCATTTCCGAAGTATATCACAAGCAATAATATGCCAGCTGAGTTCATTATGGTGAGTAAAGCCGCTTTCCTTTGCCTCTGAGCCCATTTCTATCCAGTTCTAGTGGTATTGCCCTGGAGATCACTATCAGAACACCCCCCGTCCTTCCATTTTGTATGTTGGTGGGCTCTTTTATTTGACGAATAAAATCAATATGAACTCATTAAAGAAAATTTGGAAATTAAAAAGGGTAAAAAGAAAAAAGAAAAAAAAAACCTCAGCTCCACCACCCAGGTACAACCAGCATTAACAGTTTTGCAGTGTCTTCTTCTGTCCCTTTTTTTCTTTGTTTTAAGTGGAGCAAGCTCAGAATAACCAGTCACCACTTCAGTCTAAGATGACAGGCCCAGGAGTGTTTGATGAATAGTTCTTTGAAAACCATTAAAAAAGCAGATAAGTGCCAATTAATAGTATTGCAGTTACTTTGTAACATGAAATAAACTCAAAGGTTGTAAATGTAGTTGTTCTACAAATGTGTAATTAGGGAAAAATACCTTTTCACTGACAATACTTCTAAACTCTCATTGAAAGACTTGTTCAGTGAATGACTAGAGTAAATAGCGAATATCACCAAAAAGAGGTAATTTTTCTCATTTCTTGCAGTCTGCCTCGCCTACCATGGGAAACACTGACTTCTGGAAAACACTCCGACATTTAAGTTTACTGCCCCCTTCTCGGGGGATGCGGACCATCCTCCTCATTTCTGACGGTCACCTCCAGGGCCAGAGCCTGACTCTGCGGCTTGTGAAGAGGCACGTGCAGCACACCCGGCTGTTCTCCTGCGGCGTCGGGTGAGTGCGAGGTTGTCGCTGTGAGGCCTCAGAGGGAGCAGCCTGCCAGCAGGCATCTCTTTGGCCCGTGCAGGGTTCTTGGCAGGTGTGACGTTGACTCGTGTGAGTAGGAGGTGTTTAGGGTACAGATGGAGCTCTGGGCTGTGAGCCAGACTACCTGGGTCTCACCCCAAGCCAGCCACTAATTAGCTGTGACCTTGTGCAACTTGCTTAATCTCTATACAATTAAGGTATTGATTGTTGAGAGAGAATTGATGGTGAGATGATGAGAGATGGTGAGATGGTGAGATTGATGCAAACACCATTTTTTTTTATTAAGGTAAATGAACTCACATATAGAAAGCACTTAGACTGGACTGGCCCATGGCAAGCCCCACATCAATGTTAGTGTTATTTTGCATAAAAATCCAAATTTCCAACTTATTGAGAAGCCCATGGCAGTTTCTGACAGGGGTTGAGGGGGGCTGCTGCCTCAGAGGCCCCACCTAGCTGCCCTGCTCCTCACGACACCTCACTGGTGAGCTTTCTGTGAGGGTTGCCTTGTCAAACCCTGAGCTGTACAGAGAATCTCTGGGAAGGCTAAACCTGAGTGTTGGAATTAACCCCCTTCCATTAGTTCCGTATTTTCCGGCATATAAGACGACCCCCTAATTTTACAGTTAAAACATAGGTTTAGGCCTATATTCGCTGTATAAGACTACCCCCCACTTCCCAGGCAACACCAGTTCTTTTTTAAATTAAATTTTTAATGAATGACATTTTTCGAACATACCGTAATATACCATACATTGATACGATAAATGGAAGGTCTCTTCACAAATGGCAATGCCATGAACTTGACCGAGAAACAAGAAATCCAAAAGAGAACATTAACAATGATGGCATCATCTGGAAAGAAAATTACATGAAGAACTTGCAGAAAACGCTTGTTTGTGACTGACTGGGATGATAAGAGGTTTTTCTAGGCAGAGGAGCATTGTGAGCTTAAAATCCTTCAAAATCCTCATCATGTTCTTCTTCTGACATCATAAGTTCATCAATGACCTCTTGTGGTACATTTATAAGACAGTCATCACATGGATCAAATTCCGAATAGATGGTGTGGCTTCAGCTTCGGCTTCCCCTTCATCTTGCCACAAGAAGTCATCCTCCATACCGTCCAAAGAATTTGATATGCCACACTTCTTGAAAGACCTGATTACTGTTTCTTCAGTAATATCATTCCAGGCTTTTATGACAAAGTTACACAAAACATCCAATTGTGGCGCACGCATGTTTCCTCCTTTTGTGAATATCCAGACGATTTTCGGGATCGAGTTGGAAAATTCGTTTAGCGGCATATCGAGACGTTTTTCGGGATATGCTCGGCATATAAGACGACCCCCGATTTTCGGTTGACTTTTTTTTTTCCGTTTCAAAAGTCGTCTTATACGCCGGAAAATATGGTAGCTTTCCTGGTTGAACTGGGAATATGGTGTAAATACAAGGAAAACACCAAACTAAGGGGCTGGACTGGTGTTTGCACGGAACATGCCTGACCTGCACCTCCCTGTGCTCTCCCCCTGCAGTCACCATCCTGGCAAGCGGTCACCACGTCTACCCTTCCCCGCACTGTGCTCCTAGGCCCCTGAGCTTCTGCAGTGATCGGGGCCCTCAATGCCCCTGGATGGCCCTTCTTGCCTGCACAGAGGGCTCTTCTCTCTGCCCTTCCTCAGTCCCAGCTCCTAGTCCTGTTCTCTGTCATCTGAGGCCCAACAGGGCATCACATTCCAACTAGGAAATGTGTGCAACCATAACGAACTCCTCTAGGAATTGTTCTAGCAGGGCTTTACCTGAATAACTTACACCTGTCGGCCACTGGGTGTCTGCCACAGGGAGGTGTCTTCTTCCTGCCTTAGTCAGCACCCTATTTCATCTGCCTGGTCCCAGCAATACCTGCCTGCTCCCCAAACTGTGTGTTGAGCCCCTGTGCTGTGGTCGGGTTCAGACCCTCAGTGCAGAAAGCACAATGTCTTTGCTGAGGGTCTGTCATGGGACAGACCCTGCTCGGCACAGGCTGCAGTACTGTGTGTGGGATACGTACAGACAGATAGCAATCCAGAACCTCAAGAGGAGGTGGGGTCCTAAGTGCCAGGAATGAAAGAAAAGGGTTGTGAGGGGGTGACTTTGTGCTGGTTGACAAGACCCAAACTGAGGCAGCTGGAATTGTTACTGACTTTCTAGTTTTTAGGATCTTTCTAAATGTTTCTGCCTCATTTTATACATACCCACTTGTGTTCAAAAACTCCAGCAAGATGCTGTGAGTTCTCCAGGCGTAGAGACCCTCCTGCCTGCCATAGTAACACGTTATCTCAGAGTCCACCCACAGGAAAGGTTCCAAGTAGCCTCATTAACTGATGGAATTTATAAAATACAGATAAACTCCAGCTGAAGGATTTTCTAATCAGTGTTGTAATCACCACCAGTTAATTTTGAGGGCTGAAGACAAATCTGATCGTTATCATAGCCTAAAACATGTTTCAGAGAGAACTTTCTTAAGCTCTTTTTCTGAAAAGTTATTGATCATTTCTTTAATATTTCAGGAGGAAACTATAAGAAAATCATTCTTCATAGGTGTAGAATTATTATTGAGAGAAATTTAATAGGACGTTGTCATGTAAATGTCAGATTATCTGTGCTAGAAAGAGAGTCACTTCTTTATAGCTTTGCTATCTAGATGTGGATCAAATTTCAAGATGGAGACATGATTGACACTTTTGCCAGTTCTGGGCCTTTGAAACCAATTCAGGTAGCTTTGACACTCCTTGAAAGTAGGTTGATCTTTGTCAGTATTCTGGTACCTTTTGGGGGGTTTTCAAAATCATCTGCTCCCTCCTTCAGTAAATCAAGTGAAGAATTTTTGCTTTTATTCTGTTGTAAGAGAGAAATAAGCCCTCTGATGTGTGGGGGCTTAAGTTTTCCATATTTCACACTGTCTGCCATCTATTTTATCTCCTGAACCTTGGCTAAAGAAGAGTAAATTATTCTGCATATAATGTCTTCTTTTGAGTTTTGAACTGTGTTGACCTTTTTAACTACATGAACTTCTAAAATGTTTCCAATTTTGTTTTTCAAATAATACCTGTGAATTGTGATTAGTTCTACAGCAAATCGTCATCTCTTAAGGACTCTGTCCCAGTATGGTGCTGGACTGTTTGAATATTTTAACACAAAATCCAAACATAGTTGGAAAAAACAGGTACGTTTCTCAAACATCTTATTTCTAGTCTTACGTTTACTTGTGGAAATGTTATCTTTGCACAGATCTATTGACAGTAAACTGTGTTTTCATTCATGGAAATGGGAGCTGGAAAGAGGCAGAGACATTGAGGTGTGCACCCCATCCTTGGTGACCACTGATCTTCCACCTGGCAGGAGAATAGTAGGAGCAAAATAGGGTTATTCCCCTAGCTAATAGTTTGATTTCTGCTCTGTAGAGTGTCCTAGATTAACTTTTTAAAGTGAAGTATTAAACATGTTTTGATAAAATTAAAATTTTTTAAACTATAAGATAAAGTTTATTTAGAAGGTCGCAGAGGTAGAAGTGAGTGGCAGAAAAACTGGGCTCAGGAAACAAGCCACAGAGGCAAAAGAAGAGCCACGGAGCTTAGGAGAAAGAGTAAAGGAAACTTGCCTTGGGTGGAGAAGTGGAACAGAGGGGAGAGGTGTGGGCATGCTCCCGGCAGGGAGAGTGCCTAAATTAATTTGTATTGTGGTAAAAGATACATAAAATTTACCATTTTAACCATATTTAAGTGTACAGTTCAGTGATTTAAGTATATTCACAATGTTTTGCGACTATCACCACTATCCATCTCCAGAACTTTTTCATCTTCCCAAACAGAACTCTGTCCCCATAAAACAACTGCTGCCGGTTGGTGTGGCTCAGAGACTGAGCGTTGATCATGAGTCAAAAGGTCACCAGTTGGTTTCCCAGCCAGGGCACATGCCTGGGTTGTAGGCTCAACCCCCAATAGCGGGTGTGTAGAAGGCAACCAATCGATGTTTCTATCTCTCTGTACCTCTTTCTTCCCCTCTCTCTCAAATCAATAAAAACATTAAAAAACAAACAAAAAATAATAACTTCTGATTCTTCCTCCCCAGCCCCTGGCAACCACCCTTGTACTATCAGTCTCTACAAAGTTGACTATTTTAGATACCTCATATAATTGGAATCATACTGTATTTGTCCTTTCGTGCCTGGCTTATTTCATTGGACATAATGTCCTCAAGATTCATCCATGTTCTAGGATGTGTCAGAATTTTCTTCCCTTTTAATGGCTGAATAATATTCATTGTCTATATCTATCACATTTTGTTTATCCATTTGTCAGTAAACATTTGGGTTATTTTCACCTTCAGCTATTGTGAACCATGCTGCTATGAGTATTAGTACACAAGTATGGTTTAATTATTTCAATTATTTTAGGTATGTACCCAGAAGTAGAATTGCTGAATCATATGGTAATTTTATATTTAGTTTTTTTAGGAATTGCCACACCATTTTCACACAGTGGCTACACCATTTTACATCACCAGCAATGTACCAGGACTCCAATTTTTCTATATTTTGGTCAATCCTCTTTTTCCATTTTTTGTTTTTATAATAACCATGCTAATGGGTGTGCAGTTGTATCTCACTGAGGTTTTGACATGCATTTCCCTAATGACTCATGATGTTGGACATGCTTATCAGCCATTTATGTCTCTTTTTTGGAGGATTGTCTGCCCAAGTCTTTGTAGGATTAATTTTTATAACTGGAATCTAAGCTGGAGCTATATATTAGTAATTAACTAATGCAATATTTTTTTTTCTTTTTAAAAAAAAAATATATATATATATTTTATTGATTTTTCACAAAGAGGAAGGGAAAGAGGTAGAGAGTTAGAAACATGGATCAGCTGCCTCCTGCACACCTCCTACTGGGATGTGCCCGCAACCAAGGTACATGCCCTTGACCGGAATCGAACCTGGGACCCTGTAGTCCGCAGGCCGACGCTCTATCCACTGAGCCACACCGGTTTCGGCCTAATGCAATAATTTTAGGCTGTTATGTAGATTTAAATTATGTGTTAATGCTGTTATTAAAAATTCTACTTAAAAATCTTTTTGGAAAGTATCCTCCAGCAGGAAGGAGGAGGGAAGAGCTATAGGTCTCAAAGAATAGAATGTAAAGTTTAAGTGTTCAGGAACTATTTTCTGGATACAGCATTGAAAGAGAAATAATTCTTCTTTTACAAATAGATAGAAGACCAGATGATTCGGTCACGATCCCCGAGCTGCCACTCGATCTCCGTGAAGTGGCAGCAGCTCAGTCCTGATGCACCTGAGCCTCTGCAGGGCCCGGCCCAGGTGCAAGCCTTATTCCACAGTGACCGGCTCCTGGTCTACAGCTTCATTCCGCATTGTACTCAGGTAAAGAGGCACACAATTTGTTTTACTGTGGAAGAGCAATGTATTTTGCTAGTAATTTTTCTGTTTTTACCCCTTTCTTTCTCCCCTAAATCAAAATATGCTGACAAATTTTCTCTTTCTGATAGTTAACCAGGGCCCTAGAGAGGCTTTTAATTTCCCTTGGAAGGAGAGAGGAAATCACTGACCAAAATACTGTGGAGTAGAGCCCTAGCCAGTTTTCTCAATGGTTAGAGCGTCGGCCTGCAGACTGAAGGGTCTTGGGTTGATTTTGGTCAGGGGCACCTACTTGGGTTGCGGGCTCAATCCTTGGCCCTGGTCGGGGCATGTGTGGGAGGCACCCAACCCACATGTCCCTCACATTCATGTTTCTCTCTCTCCCTCCCTTCCACTCTCTCTAAAAATCTATGGAAGAAATACCCCCAGTGAGGATTCACAAACCCAAACCCAAAACAAGCTAAGAAGGAATTTCCTTTTTCTGTTTCAGGCAACTCTGTGTGCATTGATTCAAGAGAAAGAATTTTCTGCAATAGTTTCAACTACTGAGCTACAGAAGACAACTGGAACTGTAAGATTCCAAACTTAAACTGTGGACCCAGTGCTTGAAAGCTAATAATAATTTTACATTTTCATAGAATGCTCAGTGTGTTTCCTTTGTTGTTGCTGTTTTTCTATGTTGACATTTCAGTACAAAGCGGACACTTCCTGTCAGTTTCTGATGTAGCAGTTCTTCACCTGGGGTTCTTGATTTTAGATGTGTCCATATGGACATGAATAACTAAGTTTGGAATTTTACGCATGAAAGACTTTTAGGGAGCTTCTCATAGATGTCCATGATTCAGTAAAAGTTAAGTACAACTGGACTATCTATGTTATTTTAAAATAGTAAATAACAGTAGTAGCCTAAATAAAACATTATTTATTGAGGCTATGTTAGTTTTTTCTACCTTTGGATTAAAGGCAAATGAGCCGTGGCCAGGTGCCCATTGTTTGGTGGTTAGAGTGCTATTCCATACACCAAAAAGGTTGCTTGTGGTTCAATTCTGGGTCAGGGCACATTCCTCGGTTCTGGGTTCCATCTCTGGTTGGGATGTGTACGGGAGGAAACCAATCGATGTTTCTCTCTTACATCAATGCCACTCACCCTCTTTCTCTCTCTCTTTCTCCCAAGTTGGTGAACATATCCTTAGAATGAGGATTTTAAAAATATATATGACATTTGAATTCTTTCTCCTTTGCTGCTTAAACAGATGATTCACAAGCTGACAGCACGAGCTCTGATTAGAGATTATGAAGATGGCATTCTCCACGAAAATGAAACGAATCATGAGGTTTGCTCTTTTCATAGCGAAAACCATTGTTTTGTTCATGGCTGGCTCTTTAGAAATTGACTTATCCATGGACGTGGAGAGCGAGGCTAGCTGGATGGAGGTGCACACAGTATTGGGGGCATGCATTGTCAGGTCTGGGGTCAGGGTGCTCTGTAACTTCCTGAGAACTCTTTGGTAATTGTACCCATCAGGAAGGCCGGAAGAAGGCTTCAAGGGTGTCTATCACTGGAGTTCTCAAGTGTGATGGTCGTATTCCCCTCTTCCTGATGAAGAACCAGGTGCAAGAGGGGTGACCGACCTGCCTAAGGACACACAGCAGAGACAAAGCTGCCTTGCTCCCTCCTGGCTGAGCTGATGAGGCCCCTGGCTGGGGATCCCTCTCAGCGAGCCCACCATCATGGCCCTGTTGGCCCCTCCAAGTTCTGATCTTAAATGAGGTTAAGAGCATTAGGACTCAGTGCCATCCCCAAAAGGGAGTACCAGTATGCCACACAGGGGCCAGGTTTCCTTGCAAGCAATTACAGCTTGTGATAAGTGGCCTGTGCCTTCACTGCTCTCCTTTACTGCCCTTCCATGAGCAGCCTTGAGCTTTGTTTTGCTTACATCCCTCTTATCTCTGGGGTCACTGACCAGCTCTGCCACAGACAGTCCTGAGCAAGTCACTCCACGAGTCCTTGCTGGAGAGTCTTATGTAGAAAACAGGAGGCACAGACAGTATATAAAAGATTTCAGAATCTCAGCACACTCCAGAGTGAGAGTTCTTTGTAATCTACAAAGGGCTTTATAAGTAGAATTATTCCTTCTATGACTTGGCTGCTCAGTCGAGTAGAGAACGTTTAGTCACCAACTTGAGATATTTAGATAGGGCTATTGACTCAATATTTAGTTTGAAATTCTAGTTAGGGTATGATTTGCTTTTTATAGAAAAGGTCTTTTAGATTAATTAATACTCACTTAATGAAAAATAAAACAGGACATTTTGCACTTATTTTATTCTATTATAGATGAAGAAGCAAATCTTAAAATCTCTCATTATTCAACTCAGTAAAGAAAACTCTCTCATAACAGAGTTTACAAGCTTTGTGGCGATTGAGAAAAGGGTACGTATTGTTGTTAATTCATGGTTATTTTCTTTGTGTATACATATTAACAAAATTACTCTTAGTCTGTCACTGACAATATCCATGTCCTGGGCCTGTGACAAATAGGGAGAAGAGAGGTAGAGGGTTATCAAGCCAGGGCCTCAATGTGAGGACTCATGGTAACCTCTCTAAATGAGATGCATATTTTACTGTTGTTAACTAGAGACTCGTTGCACAAAATTCATGCCAGGGGCTCAGCCCTGACAGCTGTGCCGGCTTGCCTTGGCCCTCACAGCCCAGGCTTCATCCAGAAGGACGTCCAGACAGTCTGTCAGCTGTCTGGTCTAATTAGCATATTTTACTTTTATTATTATTGATGATATAATTATCAATTAGTTACATGTGTACTTTTAAGATTTACTACAATTTTGTTACTTTTTTGGCATTTCTCATTTTTTTTATTAATCTAAGACCTTCAAAAAATAGAAAAGGCCTGGGCTTCCCCTACCCTCTCTCTGAAAAGCCCTTTCTCCTCCATAAATATAAGGCACTTAGTTCAGCACTTGAGCCTAGGAAAGGTTTAGTAAAGAGGAAAGCCACTCACCCTGGCCAGTTTGACTCAGTGGATAGAGCATCGGCCTGGTCAAGGGCAAATACCTTGGTTACCGGCTTAATCCCCAGCAACCAATCGATGTGTTTCTCTCACATCGATGTTTCTCTCTCTGTGTGTCTCTCCCCCTCCCTTCCACTCTCTCTAAAAAAATAAAAAATAACAATCCATGGAAAAATATCCGTAGGTGAGAATTTAAAAAAAAAAGAGAAAGAGAAAAGCCACTCAACTAAGGACATCTGTCTTCTCTGCCTCTTCCTCTCTCGCTGTGGCCCAGGACATAGGATCCAGTCTGACAATTATACATGTTCCAAACCAACACTCTCAGGTCTTTAGGATGTATAACAATCATTTCATTTCATAATGGCTGTTTTGTTTTATCTAATTGTGATTCAATATAGGATGGTAATGAGTCACCTTTTCCTAATACTCCAAATATTTTGGAACTTATTGCCAAAGAAGACGTAGATTTTCTGCCGTACATGAGTTGGCAGGAAGAGCATCCCAACACCAGTATAAAACAGGTAATGACCACATAGGTTGGTATTTTGTCTCCATATTTTTATGGTGGTGAGGGGAGCCCTTTGCTAAAATAGTAACTTTATTACTTGTGTATGCAGAATATATATACAAACATTTTTACATTTATAAAAATGCTATTAATTACAGAGGAAGTCACCATATATAGATGTAGCCATAAAGTACAAAAAAGGGAACAAGTATGGTTCTGCTTCATTCATAGACAAATAAACTGTCACACAGAAAGCTAAAGTCACTTACTCTCATTAATACAGTAAATTTGCCTGATAATAGTGATAAAGTCTTACCTAATAATCTAAATTCACCACCAACGTGTTTTAAAGTTTATAGTGTTTTATACTGTAGCATTACAGCCAGAGATATACTAGAAATTGACAAATGTTACTTAACTAAAATTTGAAAGGCATATTCAAAATCAAAGAAACAAGACAGTGCTTCCAGGTATCTAGCTTAGAGAAATAAAATAGCCAAATTTTAGGAATTTAGATCTAAGGGATAAAATTTGTGCAGAGAGGAATTTTTGGAAAATACAATATAGGCAACATTCATTTTTTTGAATTCATTTTAAGGTTATGATGTCAGTTAAAGACATTAAAACACATGAGATGTCTCTTACTTTGCTCATAAAATCATGTTTACTATAACTTTAAAAAATATCTTTATCAATTACAGTTGACATTAAAAAAACTAACATAACAATATTATGTTAGTTTCATGAGTACAACATAGTGATTAGACATTTACATAACTTATGAAGTGATCACCCTGATAAGTTTAGTACCCACCTGGTACTATACATTTTACTAATGTTTACTATGTTTTAAGATGGTAAATAAATCACAACATCAACAAAACCACAAATGTTTCCTTGTATGAGTTGGGGGAGGGAGAGAGGCAGTGGGTAAATAAACCAACACAGTACTGAAAAATTAACATGGAGGGAGTTTTTTTAATGTGTTTCCAAAAAGCAGAGAGCTACAGGAGGGGGCAGGGCAGCAAGCTATGAAGGTAGGACTGAGGGGAAGCTACAGGAGGGCGGGGCAGCGGGCAGAGAGCTACTGGAAGGTGGCAGTGAACTACTGGTGCATAGACTCATGTGCAGGGCTACTAGTTAAAATATAATAAAGGTAGTAAACAAGGATATTAAATTAGGTATTATAAACATACTAGATATTCCTGCAAGAATAGGCCCCTGACTTCACGCCCAGCTGCCTCCAGGGAGCCAGCACATCCCCGTTCCCGGGCCACCTGGAGCCAGCAAGTCCCTGTTCCTGGGCAGCTGGAGCCGGCACATCATCACTCCTACCGGGAGCCTGCACTTCCCCGCTCGCTGGCTGCCCTGGAGCAGGCACTTTTCCATTCCCTGAGATCTGGCAAGTCCTGGCTTCTGTCTGGAGCACCTCTCCAGTAACTCCCTCCACTGCCTCCCTTCCCCTCATAGCAGGCTTCACTCTGCTCTGCACCTGCATATGCAAATTAACCCCCATCTTTGTTGGGTTGATTTGCATACTCACTCTGATTGGCTGTGGGCATAGCAGAGTGATGGTTAATTTGCATGTTTCTCTTTTATTAGGTAAGATTATTTAAAATTTTTAAATTAATTTTAAAATGCAAATTTATTGGGGTGACATTGGTTAATAAGATGAGATAGGTTTCCAATGTACACTTTTTTTTTCTTTATTGATTAAGGTATCACATATTTGTCCTCAACCCCCATTCCAATCCCCCACTACCCCCCACTCATGCCCCCACTCTCCTATTGTGTACACTTCTATTATACAAGTTCTGTACATTGCACTATGTGCCCACCACCCAAAGTCAAATTATCTTCTGTCTGCCAAAACCGGTTTGGCTCAGTGGATAGAGCATTGGTCTGTGGACTGAAAGGTCCCAGGTTCGATTCTGGTCAAGGGCTTGTACACTGGTTGCAGGCCCATCCCGGTAGGGGGTGTGCAGGAGGCAGCTGATTGATTTTCTCTCTCATTGATGTTTCTAGCTCTCTATTCCTCTCCCTTCCTCTCTGTAAAAAATCAATAAAATATATTTTAAAAAATTATCTTCTGTCACCATATATTAGGGCTTCTCACTCTCGATCCCCTCACCACTTTCCCACTGACAATCACCACATTGCTGTTTGTTTCCACAAGTTTCAGTTTTGTATCCCACATGTGAGTAAAATCATATGGTTCTTAGTTTTTTTCTGATTAATGTCACTTAGCATAATATTCTCAAGGTCTATCCATGTTGTTGCAAATGGCAGTATTTCATTCTCTCTTATGGCTAAGTAATATATGTACCACATCTTCTTTACCCAGTCCTCTATTGAAGGATACTTTGATTGTCTCCATGTCTTAGCCATCATGAATAATACTGCAGTGAACATAAAGGTGCACATGTCTTTGCAAATACACGTTTTCAACTTTTTTGGGTATATACCCAAGAGAGGGATTGCTGGGTCATATTGTAATTTTGTTATTGATTTTTTGAGGAATTGCCACACTGTTTTCTATAGTGGCTGTACCAGTCTACATTCCCACAGCAGTCTACATTCTCCACCACCTCTCCAACACTTGCTATTACTTTTCTTATTGATAATAGCCATTCTAACAGGTGTGAAAGGTATCTCATTGTAGTTGTGATTTGCATTTCCCAAATTACTATGAGATTGAACATCTTTTCATATATGAATTGGCCATCTGCATGACTTCTTGGGAGAAGTGTCTGTTCAGGTCCTCTATCCATCTTTTAATTGGATTCTTTCGTGTTAAATTTTATGAGTTCTTTACATATTCTGGATATCAAACCTTTATCAGAGCTTTTGTTTGCAAATATCATCTTCCATTCTGTCAGCTGCCTCTTTGTTTTGTTGTCAGTTTCTTTTGCTGTGCAGAAGCTTTTAGTTTATACTAGAGGCCCAGTGCATTAAATTCATGCAGGGGGGGTGTCCCTCAGCCCAGCCTGCACCCTTTCTAATTTGGGACCCCTCAAGGGATGTCCGACTGCCTGTTTAGGCCCGATCCCAGGTAATCGGACATCCCTCTCACAATCCAGGACTGCCTGCTTTCCTGACTGCCCCTAACCACTTCTGCCTGCCAACCTGATCACCCCCTAACCACTCCCTTGCCAACCTGATTGATGCCTAACTGCTCCTCTGCCAGCCCGATTGCCCTCCCCTGCCAACCTGTTCACCCCTAACTGCCCTCCCCTGCCAGTCTGGTCACTCCTAACTGCCCTCCCCTGCAGGCCTGTGTCCTCCCCAATTGCCCTTCCCTGCAAGCCCAGTCACCCCTAACTGCCCTTCCCTGCCAGCCTCATCACCCCTAACTACTCTCCCCTGCTGGTCTGGCCCCTCTAAACTGCCCTTCCCTGCAGGCCTGGTCATCCCCAACTTCCCTTTTCTGCTGGCCTGGACACCCCTAACTGCCCTCCCTGCTGACCTGATTGCCCACAACTGCCCTCCCTTGCAGACCTGGTCCCTCCCAACTGCCCTTCCCTGCTGGCCATCTTGTGGTGGCCATCTTGTGTCCACATGGGGACAGGCATCTTTGACCACATGGGGGCAGCCATCTTGTGTGTTGGAGTGATGGTCAATTTGCATATTATCTTTTATTAGATAGGACATTTCCATTCATTTATTTTTACCTTTGCTTTCCTTGCTTTGGGGTCAAGTTCACAAAACCTTCTCTATGACCATGGTCAATAAGTTTAGTACCTATGTTTGCTTCTATGTAATTTATTGTTTTAGATCTTATATTTAGTCTTTGATGGAGTTTGAATTAATTTTTGTACATGGGGACAAAATAATCTAGTTTCATTTTTTGCATGTGGCTTTTCAATTTTCCCAGCTCCATTTATTGAAGAGGCTTTTGTTACTCCATTGTATGTTTCTGTCTTCTTTATCGAAAATTATCTGCCCATATACATGTGATTGTATATCTGGGCTCTCAGTTCTGTTCATTGATCTGTCTTTCTGCCAATATCATGGTGTTTTTAATTATCATAGATCTGCAGTATAATTTGAAGTCAGGTAGTGTGATACCTTTGGCTTCATTGCTTCATACAAATCTGATGAGTTTTTGTTCTATGCCTTTAAAAAATGACACTGGGATTTTTATGGGGATGCATTAAATCTGTATATTGCTTTGGGTAATATGGCCATTTTAACTATGTTGATTCTTTCAATTCATGAACACAGAATATCTTTCCATTTTATTGTGTCTTTTTTATCTCTTTTAATAAAATGCTTTGTAGTTTTTGGTATTTGGTCTTTCACATCCTTTGTTTATTCCTAGGTATTTTATTCTTTTGGTTGCAATTGCAAAAGGTATTGTGTTGTTGTTTTTTTCATTTCCTTTTCTGATGTTTTGTTGTTAGATACAGGAAGGCACTGGATTTTTGTACATTGATTTTGTATCCTGCAACTTTACTATATTTGTCTATTTCTAATAGTTTTTTGGTGGAGTCTTTAAGGTATTCTATATACAGAATCATGTCATCTGCAAAAAGTGATACTTTTACTTCTTCCTTTCTGATTTGAATGCCTTTTATTTCTTCCTTTTGCTTATTGCTCTGCTTAGGACCTCCAGAACTATGTTGAGTAAGGATGGTGAGAGTGGATACCCTTGTCTTGTTCCTGATTTTAGAGGAAAAACTTATAGTTTTTTACCATGAGTATAATATTGGCTGAGGGTTTGTAATACATGGCCTTTATTATGTTGAGGTACTTTTCTTTATTGAGTGTTTTAATAATAAGTGGATGTTGTATTTTATCAAATGTTTTTTCTGCATCTATTGATAAGATCAGAGGATTTTTATCTGTTGTTTTGTTAATGTGGTTTATTCCATTGATTGATTTGTGTATGCTGAAGCATCCTGTGACCCTGAAATGGATGCCACTTGATCATGAGGTATCTTTTTTTTTTTAAATGTATTGTTGTATTTGATTTGGTAGTATTTTCTTTAGGATTTTTGTATCTATATTCATAAAAATATTGGTCTATAGTTTTCTTTTTTTGTGTTATCTTTGCCAGGTTTTGAATCATTCCTTTCAGATTCCAAAGGAAGCTTTTTAAACATTAAAAACAAAACAAAACATACAGGTAGCTATTTATGGAATTGAACCTACAATCTTTCAGTAGGTTCAACACAGGATGAAGCCCAACCAATTGAGCTACACCAGCCAGGCAAAATGGATAACTATTTACTAGTAAATGTGCTGTGGTTTTATGTGGAGCAAACAGTTTATTTTATTTATTTTATTTTTTTTTTTTTAGAGAATTATCAATTGGCTGCTTCTTTTTTTTTTGTATTTTCTTTTATTTTTTTAATAAGTTTTTATTGTTCATATTATTACAAATGTTCCTTTTTTCCCCTCCCCACCATTGCTCTCCTCCACCAGGTTCCCACCCCACCCTCTGTCCTTTCCCCACTCCCCATTGTCCTCATCCATAGGTGCACAGTTTATGTTCAGTCTCTTCCCACATCCCCCTCTACCCTTTTCCCCAAGAATCGTCAGTTCACTCCCCTTCCATACCTCTGATTCTATTATATTCAACAGTTAATATTGTTCATCAGATTTTTAAAAAAATTTCCTTGGTTTTTAGATTCACTTGATAATTACGTATTTGTTGTTCATAATTTTTATCTTTATTTACTTTCTCTTCTGAAAGAACCCCCTTCAGCAATTCATATAATTCTGGTTTGGTGTTGATGAACTCCTTTAGCTTTTTTTTATTAGTGAAGCTCTTTATCTGACCTTCAATTCTGAGTGATAGCTTTGCTGGGCAGATTATCTTTGGCTGTAAGTTCTTACTATTCATCACCTTGAATATTTCTTGCCATTCCCCTCTGGCCTGCATGGTTTCTGTTGAGAAGTCAGCTGACAATCGTATAGGTGCTCCTTTATAGGTAACTACCTGCTTTGCTCTTGCTTCTTTTAATATTCTCTCTTTGTCTTTTGCTCTTGGAATTTTAATTATGATGTGTCTTGGTGTGGTCCTCTTTGGATTCCTTTTGTTTGGAGTTCTGTGCGCTTCCTGGACATGTAAGTCTAATTCTTTCACCAGGTGGGGGAAGTTTTCTGTCACTATTTCTTTCAGTATGTTTTCGATATCTTGCTCTCTCTCATCTTCTGGAACCCCCATAATTCTGATGTTGGTTCGCTTGAAGTTGTCCCAGAGGTTTCTTACATTATCTTCAATTTTCTGGATTCTCTTGCCTTCTAGCTTCTGTGGAGGAGTGTCTTCTGGCTCTTTATGTTCCAAATCTTTGACTTGATTCTTGCAATCTTCCATTCTGTTTTTAGGACTCTGTATAATATTTTTTATTTCAGACAATGTATTCTTTATTTCTTGTTGATCCCTTATCATTTCTTGTTGACTCCTTATTAATTCTAGTTGATCTCTTTTCATATCCTCATAGGTCTTATCCATCTTTTCTAGGAAATTCTTGAAAAACCTTATAAGCGTAGATTTGAACTCTATATCCAGTCTCTTTTTGTCCTCCATTTCTTTCGTTTGTGATCTATTTCGTTGTCGTATTTCGCAGTTACAGATGGGACGGGATTTCAGGGTGTCTGGAGCAAACAGTTTATATGTAAATTTTAAAATTCATTTATGATGGTTTTGTTTTGTATCATTTTTTTCATGCTTAGAAATAAATTTCCTGTTCAGAGATTATGCTTTTTTAAAATTTCCTCTTAGTTATATATTTAAAGCATTTTATGGTTTCATGTTTGAATTTTTCACCCAATCGGAATCTATTCTGGTATAAGATAGGAAGTCTGAAACCAACTTTGTTCTTTTTCAGGTAGCTGCCAATGTTTTCTAACACTAGCTATTGCATAATTCTTCCTTTCCTCCTATTGACTTGAAATGCCATCTTTATCATCTATTAGATTCCCACATGTTTTAGGATCTGTTGCTGGACCAGGTGTTCTGTCCTATTGATTTGTCTGTTATAATTATTGCAATTTAACAAAATGTTTTAATAAATCTAGCCCATCGCTATTGTAATTGTTCATTTTTAGTTATCTGATTAAAAGCTTAACAGATAAACATTATTTTTAACTATTGTTTTAGAATGTATGTTTTGTGATATGTTCTTCAGTGTTAATTACTTAAATTTATACTTAAAATTTGATTGAGCTGGGAAAGGACTACTCCTTTTTTTAAATTCCCAATTAAAAAAATGGCAAACATGGGTGTGGGACCAGCCTGTTATATGCCTCCTACCAATCTCAATGTGTTTTCTTCTTTACTTCTCTAGTTGCAGTTTTGTATCATAAATCAGTGAGCTAGAAATAAGACACCTTAAAGACACCTTAACAAGCCAATAAATTAGGAGTCTTTATTATGCTCGGGCTCAGAGCAGAATGTCTCTGTCAAATTCTGAGCCAACACATAGAGGAAGTTTTTCTTATTTATACCCTTTGAGTTCTTTGTCTGCAGATTTTACAAAGAGCTCTTTGTAAGTTATTTTTGCAAACAGTTTGTGACCTGGATACATAATGAACAAACACTTTGCATGGGAATATTATCAGTATAAGCCTATTACGTTAGATGACTAGATTGCAAGGTCAGACAGTTAAGTTTTTATCTTTTTCTATTATTCAAACTAAAATAGTTATTTTACAGAATGAGGCACTATCTAAAAATAATATATCTCACCTATAGCACAAGGGACTGTCTAAGAATAACAGAGTAGTTCAAGCAGCAGTTTCAAACAGCAGTTTTCCAAAGGAGGGATTACTATGCTTCATTAGGACTTCCATTCAGTCAGTTTTCAGGTGGTTCTGAATGATGGTTGTTCTGTATTTTAGTTGTAATTTTGATGTGGTTGTGGGAGGTACCACCATCTTGATTCTTGAAAATTCTAAATAGCTCATTTACATTGATAAAATTAGAGGCTAGACAATTCCAAAATGCCTCAAGGGCTTGTAATTAATATAAAACTGCATTTTATTTACATGTAACTATTTAAGGAATACTCTTTAAATTATATTCAAACAATAGTAGTAACATAGCACCTTTCAATTCCTTTTGTTATATATTTTGTTTATATTCTGGTATAAAGATATATTCATTTAGTTACTTTAAAGCAGTGTTTTTCAACCTTTTTTGGGCAAAGGCACACTTGTTTCATGAAAAAAATCATGAGGCACACCACCATTAGAAAATGTTAAAAAATTTAACTCTGTGCCTATATTGACTATATATAAAGTAATTCTCTTGAATAGGAATCAAATAAACACAAAGAAAGTATTTTATAATTACTTTATTATGAAATATTAAGTAAACAAAATAGTGAAAAATTATAAAATTCTTGTCTTGTCTGCACCTACGGCACACCAGGCAACATCTCACGGCACACTAGTGTGCCGCGGAACAGCGGTTGAAAAACTCTGCTTTAAAGCTTTTGAGGTTTGTTTCCAGTTTTCTCATTTTCTGAATAGTGCTGTAAAACAGTATAAAGTACTAGAAATTTTTATTTCAAATTACCAGCTTATTTTAGGGCTAGTTTACACATATGATACTGCTATTTTGTAAAATCTTGGGTAAGTTACTTCTATGGTATTTAGTTTCTCTTGTGTAAAAATAAGGGGTGTTCAAAATTCTGTGATTCTGAGAACTAAAAGAGATTAAGATTTGTAATGTATTGCTGATATCTTCCCCAAATCTCATATTCCATACCTATAAAATGAGGGTGTTTCATTTAAATGATTTCAATGCTCTGGGATAAGCAATTGCTTGACTACAAGGAAGTCAGCTACTAAGAAGGGCATTGGCTTGATTGGTGATTTTATTCCATTTTCTCTGACATCATAATTTTTTTCTTCTGGGCAGACTCTTTCAGCATCCTCTGAATGGCACGAAGAACTGCAACGTATACGTTTAACTAAAAAAAAACATAAATCATCTAAGCTGAAAGTTTTTGAAGGTTGTGAAGTGCTTAGCTTAGGTTCCCACATACCAGAAAAACCTTTAATATTTGATTATGAATGTGGAGATGCAGAAAGGCCATTGGACTTAAGTCAGATAGATTCATTTAAATATACAGAAATTAAACCAGTATTTACAAAAGCCAGTTCACCAAGAATGGCTCTTTCCAACTCCTTAGCTCCCCCTGGTTCAGCCAGTTCCCTAGCTGCTTCCTCTATTGGTCCTGCTGTCCTCTATCCTCAGAGCTCTCTCTTTGGTTCTCCTGCTAGTCCCAAACAGTTTGGTCCATCTAATAATGAACAAGACCTTAAGATGGACTATTCTACTGGCATTTTCCTTGATCAGGCTTCTCCTCCAAGACTGCCTTACCACAACCCACCTTTTGGATCTTTTACTGGTTCTGCTTTCTCAGGTGGCTTACTTGGCTGCGGAAAGTCTGATCCACCTAAAATTTATGAAGAGCTCTGTGCTTGTACTGACAATTCCCTTGACTTGGACTCTCCCCCTCAGCAGAATCTTTTGTTCTCTTCTCCTGGACTTCCTCCCCCTGGTCCACCCGGAGGATCTAGCTTTCATCTTCTTCCTGGTTCCTCTCCTCTTCATTTTCCAAATTCCTCAGCTCCTTTGAGCACCAGTTACAAGCAGCCAATGCATCAAATTGGCTTTGCTCACTATGGGGCTCCTCCAACATATGAGGCTTCTCCATTAAATGTTTCTGCATCATCAGATTCTCTCCCACATACATGTTTTGAAACAGAAAGTGATGAAACACCAGGATTAAGTTCTTTTGAAACAGAAAGTGATGAAACACCAGGATTTTTGGCAAGTAGGCTTTTTAAAAAGGTAGAAAAATCTGATATAACAAGAAGAGACTTTCCTGAAAGCTTTCTGGTGCTAACTGACGAGGACGTCACAGACTGCAGAGAAAGCTGGATGAACTTCGTCCCTGGGACTGAGCTCTTCAGTCTGCAAACCGAGGTATTAGTTTTATTTCACCTACATATGTTGTTAATGTGCTTCATAAATCAAGTAGCTGGTCATCGAACTGTGTATGACCAGTCCACAGTGAGTTAAGAAGGGACTTGTGCCAGAGTGTAGCAACACACTGCTTCCTTCATTGAGAATCTTACCGAGAAATTTTAAAAAAGGCAATTACACAAAACAGTTTACTCTATGATGACTGTTGTTTGACTCTCTACTTATAACTCTTCAGCCAGAATATCATGCTAGTGAATGATAATATTTCTCAGCTGACAACGAGCATCCCTTAATGGGCCAAGGATAAGACCTTAATTTCCTAGGTTCTAAGACTGATGATCTGCAAGTCACATGAATTTCCCATTGTCATATTAAGCACAGACACTATACTAGTAAGCATACTCTAAATATTTTTGCAGAAGATCCTGGGAATGTAACTCAGTATGTAAGATTGTGTTAGAACATGTGTCAGGATCAAGGATTGTGCTTATTATATAGCTTCTCAAATGGAATGATTAAGGAGATTTACCTCCTGCACAGGTTCCTAGGCCCTCTTTCACATCTGTAATTATTTCTTTTGATGTAGTTTAGTAACAGAAACAACTGGATTTAGTATAAGACTACGTTGAGTCCCAAGGCTGCTACTTGGTGATTTGGGGCAAGTCAGATAACCTTTTTCAGCCTCAGTTTCCTTACCCATATAATGGGAATAATAATAGTATCTACAGCATAGTGTGGTTTCATGATTAAACAAGATAATAACAGCGCCCAGCTGCCCTAACCTGAATGGATGTACATAAACTCAGTATAGCAGTCACTGCTATCTGTGGACCCTGGAGCCAGACTGTTGGGGCTCAAATCCTGGCCACTTCTTAGCTGTGTAACTTTGAACAAGTACCTTAACCTTTCTGTGCTGTAGTGTCCTCAATCTGCAAAGCGGCTATAATAATAATACATCCACAAAGAATGGCTGAAAAGATAAAATACCACCTAGCACCTGTTCAGTACTGGTTGGCACATATTATCACTGCTATTATTTTCAAATTATAGTCATAGATTCTTTTTTTATATAAAGTTTTTTTAAATACATATTATTGATTTTTTATAGAGAGGAGAGGAGAGGGATAAGAAGTTAGAAACATCCATTAGAAACATCCATCAGCTGCCTCTTGCACACCCCCCACTGGGGATGTGCCTGCAACCAAGGTGCATGCCCTTGACCAGAATCCAACCTGAGACCCTTCAGTCCACAGACCTATGCTCTATCCACTGAGCCAAACCGGTCAGGGCCAGCCATAGATTCTTTAGCATATGCACTTGCCTGTGACTTCACCCTCCTTTCTGCTCCTTGTATGGGTTCCCCTGAGACCTAGAGTCTGTCAAATCCTCACATGGAAGCTTACCTCACTCCCATAAGAATGTGACAAAGGGTAGCCTGAAAAACAGTGGTTCTTTGCTGGGGTGGGTGGGGACAGTGAACACAAGGAAGTAATTTTAAAGAGCATATTCAACTTAAAAATTTTATATTTAGTAAAAATTTGTTAGTTTCATGTTTCAGATATCATAAGGGCACATTTTTAACATTTAACAAAGGAATCATACTATTTAAAAGTTTGAAAAACATTGCTTTGAGAAATAATGCATTGTTAGAAGAAAAAATATATAGTACCATTTTAAAAATATCTCTACACATGTGCCTTTTTTCAGACTTTTTATAAATGCCACTAGATATTTAGTATCTACAGTATGTATTATGTCACTAGTATACAGTAATAAACATTTTAGACATGTCTTAATAAACTGAATTGAAATAATTGGAAACTTACTCATCACATAACTTCTTATGTGATGAAATTTCAAGAATGTTACTTAAATTTGTTTTCTGAACTTCTTAGGATGGCTTCTGGAAACTTACACCAGCACTGGGACTCATATTAAATCTGAATACAACTATTTTGAACAGTTTTCTTGAACAAAAAGGCATTCAATCTCTAGGTAAGTCACTATTTTTTTATTCATTAAATCACATTGTCTAATTGTTATAATTTTTGTAAACTAGTGTATTAATTAATAATTACATAAGATATATATGAATGGAATTATATTTGTTAATCATAAAAGGAAATAGGGGACTAGTTGCTAGTTATATCTTTATCACCAATTAGGGTATCACCTGTGCAAATTTATTGGCATAAGTAGCAATAACTATTTTTAAAAATTCAAATTTTAAGTCACTTAACACAAAGATTACTTTCTTGCCCATATCACAGTCAAATATCAGTAAGCAGGGAAGTTCCACTCCACATAGTCATTTAGAGACCCAGGCCCTTTCCTTATTGTGGCTCTACTATCATCAACATGTCTTTAAAATTACTCTGGTGGAAGAAAATAAGAAAAAGGAATGATTCTGGCATCATTTACCAGGTAGACATCAGCAAGAGAGTGAAAATGTGGCAAGAATGAGTCACAGAGCCCCACCCAGATGTGGGACTTTGTGCCCAGGAAGAGAAGACAGTTTGAATACGTAGCCAGTCAGTCTCTGCCAGAGCAGCTTGTTCAGCTGGACCTGATTCTTTTTATGACAATGAATCGGATGGATGAGAAGATCCTGGACATCCTCAAACCCAAAAGTAGTTTGAAGGCCAAATGCTAGCCCTAGATTAAGAGAGTTTTAAATTATTTTTTCCTATGTTATAATTGATTTCAGAGAAAGGAAGGGAAAGGTTAATAGAAACATCAATAATGAGAGAGAATCATCAATTGCCTGGTTCCTACATGCCCCCTACTGGGGATCGAGCCCACAACCCGAGCAGGAATTGAACCATAACCTCCTGGTTCATGGATCAACACTCAACCATTGAGCCACACTAGCTGTGCTAAGAGATTTGTTTATTATTATTTTTTTTAATCTTTATTGTTGAGAATATTACAGATGTCCCTTCAATTCCCCCTCCCCCATTGTCCCTCTCCACCTGGTTCCCAACAGGCCCCAGGCCTTCACAACCCTCCTGTCTGTGTCCATAGATAAGATCTTTGATTAATCTCTTCCAGCCCTCCCTCCCCCCGTCCTTCTGAGATTCATTAGTCTGTTCCATGCTTCCATACCTCTGATTCAATTTTATTTGACCAGTTTATTTTGTTCATTAGATTTCTTGTTTGTTAATTTTGATAATTTTTACATTCAATTGTTGATAGATATATATTTGTTGCCATTTTATTGTTCATATTTTCTCCTCCTCTTCCTTCTTTACTTCTTTAATAACCTTTAACACTGCATAATACTGTTTTGGTAATGATGAACTCTTTTAGCTTTTTCTTCTTTGTGAAGATCTTTCTGACCCTAATGAGAGCTTTGCTAGGCAAAGTAATCTAGGTTGTAGGTCCTTACTATTTATCACTTAAAGTATTTCTTGCCACTCTGCTACACCCACAAGCCATGCCCACCAGCCAATCAGAGCAAGTATGCAAATTAACCCCAACTAAGATGGCTGCAGCCACAGAAAGCAAGAGAGAGGCTTGGGTTTCCCCGGCAATAGAGGAAGCCAAGCTTCTGCAGCCCTGACCAGCCTAGGCCTCCACTCCAAGCTACAAAGTTTCAATTATAGAAAGTAAACAAATCCAAACAGAAATGGCTGCTGCCACAGAGTGAGCAGGAGGCTTGGCTCCACTCCAGGCTACAAAATTTCAACTATAGAAGGTAAATCAATTCCAGATACCAGGGCCTTCACTTGGGACACCAGGGGGCGTGGCCAGCCTGAAAAACACCACAGGCCCCTCGATCAGGCCTCCCCATGCCCCAAGGGAACCCCCACTGTGATCCGGGACACCCTTCAGGGCAAACTAGCTTGCCCCCGCCCATGCACCAGGCCTCTATCTTATCTAATAAAAGAGTAATATGCAGATCATCACTCCAACACACAGATGGCTGCCCCCATATGGTCAAAGATCCTGCCCCCATGTGGACATAAGATGGCCACCACAAGATGGCCAGCAGGGGAGGGCAGTTGGGAGGGACCAGGCTTACAAGGGAGGGCAGTTGTGGGGATCAGGCAAGCAGTGGAGGGCAGTTAGGGGTGACAAGACTGGCAGAGGAGGGAAGGTGAGGGCAAACAGGCTGGCAGGGGAGCAGTTACACATCAATCAGGCTGGCAGGGGAGTGTTTAGGGGGTGATCAGGCTGGCAGGCAGAAGCAATTAGGGTCAATCAGGAAGGCAGGCAGGCAAGCAGTTGGGAGCCAGCAGTCCTGGATTGTGAGAGGGATCTCAGATTGCAGAGGGTGCAGGCTGGGCTGAGGGACACCCCTGCCATGCATGAATTTTGTGCACCGGGCCTCTAGTCTTTACACAATCAGCATGACCCATAACCTGTGATATCACAGAGCTCCTTTCATTTCTTTATTCTAGTTGAAGAATGTGCACAAGTAATACAAATAAAATTATTATTCCCGAGGGTTAGGAATTTGGGAAATGTTCACATTACTTGATGGTGTAAATATCAATGTTATGTTTAATGGTTTGTTTATTTTTAATGCTTATTCACTACTGGAATAATCTAAACTAAATAACTTTAAAATGTCATGCTGGACAGTATTAAGTACGTGATATATATTTGGCCTGAGGATATTTTGTTTATACTGCTGTGTTGTTGTTGTTTTTAACTCCAGTAATATATGTATTACTAGGGGCCCGGTGAACGAAATTTGTGCACTGGGAGTGGGGGATCCCTCAGCCCAACCTGCCCCCTCTCACATACTGGCAGCCCTCAGGGGATGTTCTACTGACGGCTTAGGCCCGAACCCCACAGGGGAAGGCACCAGCCCCATCACCCCACTGCTGCAGCCACTGCCCGTCACCACCGTCACCAAAGTGTTTTCATCAACACAGACTCCAGTCCCTTCACCAAGAAAAAATGACAACTTTCTTTAGGCATTTTCAAGATGTGTCTTTCATAGGATATGCATTTTTTCTATGTTTCTTTCTTTCTTTCTTTCTTTCTTTCTTTCTTTCTTTCTTTCTTTCTTTCTTCCTTCCTTCCTTCCTTCCTTCCTCCCTCCCTCCCTCCCTCCCTCCCTCCCTCCCTCCCTCTCTCCCTCTCTTCCTTCCTTCCTTTCTTTCTTTCTTTCTTTCTTTCTTTCTTTCTTTCTTTCTTTCTTTTTTTTTTTTCCCTCACCTGAGGATATGTTTCCATTGACTTTTAGAGAATGTGGAAGAGAAAGGAAAAGCCAGAGAGAAACATCAAAGTGAGAGGAACACTTTGATTGGTTGCCTCCTGCTTGAGCCCTGATCTGTGCCCCAGCCAGGGAGGAGCCTGCAACCTAGGTACATGCCCTTGATCAGAGTCGAATCCAGACCCTGCTGTCTGCAGGGCGAGGCATTATCCACTGAGCCAAACTGGCTAGGGCAGGATAGCCCTCCAGCAGCAGACCTTCATTTTTTTCTCTAGAAGTGTGGTGGAAAAACCCTAGATCAAAAACCCCAGCTCCCTGGAATCAATTGCATGGGGTCCGCTCCTGTGCAGGCCTTACCTCACAATGACGTGGGTGCCAGGATGTTCCTAGGACACAGGCCCTGGGCACCTATGTATGCAAATTAACTGCCATCTTTTTTGGGTTAATTTGCATAGTCACTCTGATTGGCTATAGGCATAGTGAAGGTATGGTCAACTTACATGTTTGTCTATTATTAGGCAAGATGTCCATGAGGGACCCTGGGAAGGTGTGGGCTTGGTCTAACTTGGGATTGATTTTATTTTACATGTTTTCTGTGATCTCATGTAATGTAAGTACTGATGCTACCACACCCTTGCCAAGTGTGAAATAAAACTGACTCTTCAGAAAAAAAAAAGTAAGGGAAAGAGCTGCAGGCTTTTATAGAAAGAGGCAAGCAGGACACAAGAAAGAAGTACTTTGTTTGGCTGGAGGTGTATATCTTACCAGATTTAGAAAGATCAAAGTATAGAGTCCAGAAGTTGAAATAAATTGATACACTGGTCTGCCATATTGATTGTTTATTTATTGTGTATTTAGGTTTTCTCTTGAGCTATTTGTAGCTGAAGCCTATAAACTGAATTTCTCTCTGCTTAGTTCATGCTTCTCTGGTTATTAAAACTAGTAGGCCTGGTGCCTGAATTTGTGCACTGGTGGGATCCCTCGGCCTGGCCTGCGGGGATCAGGCCAAAACCGGCTCTCCAACATCCCCTGAGGGGTCCTGGATTGTGAGAGGGTGGTTCTCAGGTAATATACCCCAGAATCGGGCTCCCTCCTCTCTAATTCTGGGTCATCACCTGAGAAACACAGCTCCAAGTCATTGCAACTCAGCAGCTCCTGTGTTGAGCATTTGCCCCCTGGTAGTCAGTACATGCCATAGCTACTGGTCAGAGCATCTGCCCCCTGGTGGTCATTGTATGTCATAGTTACTGGTCAGACTTCAGATGGTTGCTTAGGCATATATATAAATATATATATATAAATATAACCTGGTGCACAAAATTCATGCACTGGGGAAGGTGGTGTCCCTCAGCTCAGCCTGCACCCTCTCCAATCCCCCTCGGGGGATGTCTGTGGGAGCAGGCCAAAACCTGCAGTCAGACATCCCTCTCATAATCCGGGACTACTGGCTCCCACCACTCACCTGCCTGCCTGCTGATTACCCCTAACCGCTTCTGCCTGCCAGCCTGATCACCCCCTATAACCACTTCTCTGCCACCCTGATTGACGCCTAAATGCTCCCCTGTGGACCTAATTGGCCCTAACTGCCCTTCCCTGTTGGCCTGGTCGCCTCCAACTGCCCTCCCCTGCAAGCCTGGTCTCCCCCAACTGCCATCCCCTGCCAGTTCGGTCACGCCTAACTGCCCTCCCCTGCAGGCCTGATCACCTGCACTGCCCTCCCTAGCCAGCCATCTTGTAGCAGCCATCTTGTGACCACATGGGGGCAACCATCTTGTGTGAGGGCATGACAGTCAATTTACATATTACCTCTTTATATAGAATAGGTGTCAAGAAAGGGGAGGACTGGATCTTATTCAGTTTCCTGATAACCTTCTGGATAATATGACAGGCACATGTTCCAAATCATCCTCATTTTTTATTTAAATAGCAGACTAATTAAGGACCTTGAAAAGTAACAGTGAGTTTTATGATTTGCTATTGTGGTATGGTTTTATAATATTATAATTCTTTCATAGAACTTTTATAAATGGGCATAGTTTGAGATGTAGTTTCCAGCAAATATAACCAAGTTTTCCACTTTTAGGTATGAAAGGAAGAGAACGACTTCTGGACCTGATTGCCACATTTCTGGTATTGCAATTTCTTTGTACCAGGTTGGAACAAGCTGGAATAGTCTTCAAATCCCTGATGAAATTGGACACCTCAATTTACAGGTTTTTTTCCACTTAATTATATATTTTTATTACTTTTAAATATTATTTAACATTTAACTATACTAGCATTTTTCCATGTAACTATATTACTAAGCAAATGACTTATATTTTCTTTTTTAAAAAAATATATTTTATTGATATTTTACAGAGAGGAAGAGAGAGGGATAGAGAGTTAGAAATATCAATGAGAGAATCATCGATCAGCTGCCTCTTGCACACCCCCTACTGGGGATGTGCCCACAACCAAGGTTATCTTTATCTCTGTAAAAAACATCAATAAAATAAAAAAATAAAAATAAAAAAGTAAAATATGGCTATTACTATATTACTGTTACTGTGAGAGCAAAATGGTTTGTTGAAACTGTAATAAGTAAAACTTATAATTTTTATTTCCTATTTATTGCCTATTTAAAACTTTTATTTCTCTTTTTCCTACTTCATGATGTACATAATTGCATGGAGGTGTATGAACAAAATTTTCACACTATCAGGAGGGTCAGTCAGAAGTCTCAAGGCCATCTGGATTAAATGAAAGCTAGTTGAATTAGTGAGAACATTTAAAGTCAGTGTTGCTGCTTTCCATAGTAACTATAAGTAGACTAATAATTATTGAGAAACAAATCTTTTAACCACTTCAGGCCTGTTGCTATTTGGCATCATGATATTCAGCAAATATTTATTGAATACCTACTCTGTGCCAGGGACTGTAAAACATACATTTTGTTCATCCCCACACCTCATATCATTATCATAACTGAGGAAACTGAGATTTCCAGTGTGGAATGAAAGTTGCCCAATATCACACAGGCACCACTGTATAATTACAGAATTAGGATTTGAACCCAGGTCTTAACCACCACACTATTCTGATGATCCTTTCCCAGTTTATAGGTGGGAAAATCAGGAAGATGAAGAGAATCTTACAAATTTTTAGTTTCCCCTCACAGAATTTTCTTTAAAACTTTAATATATATTACTATTTGTAATATATATTAGTAACAAGTTTGAGAAGATGACAAAAGAGGAAACCGCTAATATTAATTTAAAAATTCAGAATTAAATAGACCTAAATATTTGACAGTCTCAAGTATTCAATAGCATTTAATGGTTACAAACTTGAAGCATTTGATATGCACATTTTACTTGTTAGTTTATGTGATAGGATTAAATATATGCCCATTTCAGTTTCATATGTGACTCTCAGACACTTTGCAAAAATAACTAGAAAGTTGAGAATTCCTGGTTCAGTGAAAGGAGAGAGAATTGGAAGCCTAGTTTGTAAAATAGAATTCTGCTTGTATGTGAAGAATGGGTAGGATTTAAATGGAGAAGAGTGGAAAAGAATGACAATACACAGATGTGTAAAGGCTAGAAGATGCTTGAGTTATTCTGGAGTCAGCAAGGAAGTTGTGGTGCACAGTGGAAGCTGGGATGTGATGGGTATAATATACTTAAAAATATACTTAATAAGTTAAAGCATGTCAGGCTGGTAAAAGAACTTTAATCAAGTGTTAAAGAGAACTGTTTTTCTTAAATATAATTTCTGACAGAATTATTTTGTCTGAGCTACTGTGCTAGATTTGATACCACATTAGATTTTATATCTACTTATATTCTGAAATTGATGTAAATGTTGTTTTTTAAATCTAGGAATATTCCCTGGGCTTTTGAGAAAATAAAGAAAGCAAGTGAATGGGTTAGAAGAACTGAAAGACAATATCCATCTATCTGCCAACGGCTTGAATTGGGTAAAGACTGGGACTGTGCCACTAAACAACTATTGGGAATCCAGCCCATGAATACCACCTTTCTTCTTCAGAGTTCTTAATTAGGGTCAAGGCCTTAATACTTTTTTCATGCTTCTATCAATAAAATAATAACATTAATAGATACCTATAATGAAATTTAATTTGATTTTATCAAATGTAGCAATGTCCCTTAAAAATAAATGGAAGCAGAATTATTTTAATGAAAAAGCAATAGTAAAATGAAAATTACAGTGTTAAGATTTCTTGTGTTCAAATATTTTAGGAGGTAAAATACACATCTGGATGGTCCTGGATGGTCATTGCTTTCTCCCCTTTCAGAAGTCTGGTGCAGACTGGTCCAGTTGGACTAAGCAAGCTGGGATGAGACAAGGTCTTTGGTCAATGTCCACAATTCCATTTCCAGGGTCCTGGGTATCCTCCAGTATGCATTCTCCTTGGTGTGGGTCCTGGTCTGCAGATCCCCTGATATATTTCTTTTACTTAGAGAAACTTGGTATCCCAAGCAATGCTTTCATGGCTCTTGCTTTTGGTGTTGCATCTCAAATCTCATCACTAAACCCAGGGTCATCTAGATTTTCACCTATGTTCTAGAAGTTTTATAGTTTTGCACTTTACATTTAGGTCTATGCCAGTTTCAGTTATTTTTTATGAAAGGTATAAGGTTCACTACCCCATCCTAGGCCATTTACTCTCTACCTTTTCATAAAACCTTGGTTTCTCTAGTATACAATCTTTTGGCTACCTCCTACCTGTCCTCATTGCTGCTATTCACCAACTGCCCAATATCTACCCTTGTTCACATGGTTTGGGATTTCCTTTTCTATTGCTAGTCCTGCCAACTTGAGTAACTTCCAACATCCTGCTGTATGACCCATCCTAATTCCTTGAGCTTGAACTGCAGCTTATTGAATCTTGGTAGAAGGCCTTGTGATCAAGTTGGTAACCAGAAGAATGAGAGGCTTGTAAGGAGCTCCCACCTGCCTCCATGTCTCCCTGGGAGGCCGTCATGAGATAGTTTCTCATCACTTTCTAGTTCTGGTGAGGTATGAAGCTCAGGATCCAGCTGCAGACTACCTCCCCACCCCGCCCTCCTATCTGCGTCTAGAATTGGCTCCTCAACAATGATGTGTACCACAACTCATGTAGCAATATCTAGCTGCTTTGGAAGTGTGGGGCAAGGAGAGGTGGTGTCTTTGACTTCTCTTCCTCTGGCTATTTATGTATTAATTTTGTTTGTTAATCCTCACCTGAGGATATTTTTCCATTGATTCTTAGGGAGAGTAGAAGAGAGAGGGAAAGACAGAGAGAAACATCAATGTGAGAGAAACATATCGATTGGTTGCCTCCTGCATGGCAAGGGCCTGGGCCAGGGAAGAGGTTGCAATCAAGGTTCGTACCCTTGTCCGGAGTTAAACCTGGGACACTTGGGTCCACAGGCCGACGCTCTATCCACTGAGTTAAACTGGCTAGGCGTTCCTCTTGCCTATATAAATCACCTACTAAGTCACCTAAATCTACAGTGGCCTGACATACATATCTTTGCCTGATAAACAGTCTTTTCATTATTTATTAGATTAAGGGATTTAAATGATTGGTAATACCCGGTAACACAGAATAAGTGAGTAAATAAATAATTCCTTACATTGTTACTGGAAACATTCTAGTAAAACAAAATTTTGCAAGATAGGTGTTTATCAAAATTTAAATCATGCCCTCCTTGAACTATAAATTTCACTAAAAGGAATTCAACTTTTAGAAATTCACCTAATAGAAATATGGACACACACAGAACAAAGTGCAATAAAACTCACTTTAAAAGTGATATAAATGGGTGCCTATGTATGTACTACATAAAAATCTGTCATGCCATCTTACAAACTGGTTACCTTTGAGGAGTAGGATCTTTATTTCTATCTTATATATTTTGGGTTAAGTGAAAAATTTTTCCATGAATATATATACTTAATTTTTTTACCTGTGGCCAGGTAGCTCAGTTGGTTAGAGCAGTGTTTCCCAACCTTCTCTCATGATGAGAATCACCTGATGGAGTTGTTAAACCACAGATTCCTGAATCCCAACTAAGAAGTGCTAAACTAGAATTTTTGGGAACATATAGGTAAAATTGTATACTTAACTAGTGCTCTAACACAGATGTTATATACAGAGCACTAAGTTAGGTATGCAATTTTACCTATATGTTCTCAAAAATTCTAGTTTAGCACTTCTTAGTTGGGATTCAGGAATCTGTGTTTTAACAACTCCACCAGGTGATTCTCATCATGAGAGAAGGTTGGGAAACACTGGGTTAGAGCATTGTCCTGATACATCAAGGTTGCAGGTTCAATCCCAGGTCAGGGCACATTCAAGAATCAGCCACCGAAACCGGTTTGACTCAGTGGATAGAGCGTCGCCCTGCGAACTGAAAGGTCCCAGGTTCAATTCTGGTCAAGGGCATGTACCTTGGTTGTGGGCACATCCCCAGTAGAGAGTGTGCAAGAGGCAGCTGATGGATGTTTCTCTCTCATCGAAGTTTCTAGCTCTCTATCCCTCTCTCTTCCTCTCTGTAAAAATTCAATAAAATATTAAAAAAAGAAGAATCAGCCAATGAATGCATAAATAAGTGAAACAAAATGGACATTTTGCTCTTTTTCTACCTTTCTCTCTCTCTAAAAATTTTTTAAAAATATTTTTGCCACGGTTTTATAAATTTAGAACCTTCTTTGGTTTCCTCTTCTGCTGACTGTGGAAGAACAGGGTTAGTTGTCCTATAGGATGTTGCACATTCTGGATTCGTCCAATTACTTCCTTTTCTCTTTTCCATGTTTCTTGTAGACTGAGTAGATTAAGGATCTACATTTTTTTACAAAGCCATTGAGTCTGGTTATTGTTCTACTTTTAATAATGTTTACATTGATCAGTGAGTTTCCACAGTGGTGGTGTGTTTCCTCTGAATCTGTGGAGAGATATTTGGCATCCAGTTCCTCATCCATCTTTCACCAGTTTTGTTGCCTGAATCATTTTCAGGAAATATTATGATTCCCCTATACATATTAACTGGAATTCTTCTGAACTAATGAGCTTTCTCCCTTCAATAAATGTTATTTGGTTAGACTTTTTAAAAAATATTTTTTATTGATTTCAGAGAGGAAAGCAGAGGGAGAAGCAGAAACATCAATGATGAGAGAGAATCATTGATCGGCAGCCTCCTGCTTGCCCCACCCTGGCGATCAAGCCTCGGTGCATATGCCCTGACTGAGAATTGAACTGTGACCTATTGGTTCATAGGTCCATGTTCAACCACTGAGCCATGTTAGCCAGGCTATTTTTAAAATATTTTTTAAAAGATATCTAATTATTAGAATTGTTGTATGTCTGTCTTTTATAGACTGAATCTCTGGAAGGCAGACTATGCTTGCTGTATTTCTAATGCCTAGTATCATCATAGTACATTTAGTAAGCTCAACAAATGACACCAACTCAAATAATGCACCAACTCAAAGCTGGTGATCCTCTCCATAGGGATGTGCCAATCATAGAGTACTCTTTAGTTAACCTCTGAGTTAAATTTAAAAAGTTAATCCTATAAATTAAATCATGATGACTATTTGTGATTCAAAATGAGAAAAATATTTACTCTTAAGTGGACTTTTCCAGCAACTTTGGGTGACTACCTTTGTCAGTCATTTATAAACCATAGAAGATACTTTTAACACATATTCTGATGTGTTTTCTTAAATTTTATTTTTAATTATAGTTTACATTCAATATTATTTTGCATTGATTACTTGTGTACAGCTTAGTGTGGTTAGACAATCACATACTTTACAAAGTGACCCTGATATTTCAAGTACCTACCTGATATGTAGTTACTACAATATCATTGATTATATCCCCTATGCTGTACTTTATATATTTAGGTGCTCCTATATTGGGTGCATATATGTTTACCAGGGGTTATATCCTCTTGTTGGATTGATCCCTTTAGTATTTTTTTAAAATATATTTTATTGATTTCTTACAGAGAGGAAGGGAGAGAGATAGAGAGCTAGAAACGTCAATGAGAGAGAAACATCGACTAGCTAGCTGCCTCTTGCACACCCCCTACCAAGGATGTGCCTGCAACTGATGTACATGCCCTTAACCTGAATCTAACCTGGGACCTTTCAGTCCGCAGACCGATGCTCTACCACTGAGCCAAACCGGTTTCGGCCCTTTAGTATTTTTTAAAAAATATATTTTGTTTTTTTACAGAGAGAAAGGGAGATGAATAGCGAGTTAAAAACATTGATGAGAGAGAAACATAAATCAGCTGACTCCTGCACACTCCCTACTGGGTATGTGCCCACAACCAAGGTACATGCCCTTGACTGGAATCGAACCTGGGATCATTTCATCTGCAGGCCAATGCTCTACCCACTGAGCCAAACCGGTTAGGGCTGTTCCTTTTAGTATTATGTAGTGACCTTTGTTGTCTCTTGTGACAGCCTTCATTTTAAAGTCTATTTTGTGGAATATGAGCATTGGTACTCCAGCTTTTTTTTTTTTTTTTCCATTTGCATGGAAAAAAAATTTCCATCCCTTCACTCTCACCCTGTGTGTGTCTTTGGTGGGTCTCTTGTAGATAGCATATAGTTGGCTCATGTTTTTGTATCCATTAGGCAACCCTATACCTTTTGAGTGGAATATTTAATCCCTTTACATTTAGGGTTATTATTAATAGGTACTTATTTATTGCCATTTTAATTCTGTATGCCTAGATTTCTTCCTCTGTTTTGTCTTCTCATACAGCAGTCCCTTTTAGTGTAGCATCTCAAATCTAGAATGAATGCTAGAAGCTCTTTATTTGACCATCTATTTTGAATGATAGTCTTGCTTGATATAGTAATATAGTAATCTGTTTTCAGATCCTTGCTTTCCATTACTTGAATACTTCATGCCATTCCCTTCTGGTCTGTAGAGTTTCTGATAAGAAATCAGGTGTCAGCCTTGTGGGAACTCCTTTGTAGGTAACAGTTTTTCTCTTGCTGTCTTTAAGACTCTCTGTCTTTAATTTTTGGCATTTTAATTCTGATGTGTCTGGGCATGGGCCTGTTTGGTTTATCTTGCTTGGGGTTCTCTGTGCCTCCTGAACTTGTGTGACTTTTCCTTTACCAAGGTAGGGAGGTTTTCTGCCATTATTTTTTCAAACACTTTTTCTACTTCTTTCTTTCTTTCTTTCTTTCTTTCTTTCTTTCTTTCTTTCTGCCTCTTCTGGCACACCTGCCATTTGAATATTGTTACGTTTCATGTTGTCCCACAGCTCCCTTAAGCTGTCTTCCTGCTTTTTTATTTATTTATTGTTTTTTCTTTTTGATTCTCTAATTAGGTGATTTTTTTCAATGCTGTCTTCTAATTTACTGATTCGATCCTCAGCTTCCCCTAATCTGCTATGTATTCCTTCCAATGTATTCTTTATTTGTTATGTCATTCTTTATTTCCAACTATTCTTTTTTCTTAGTTATTGTATCTTTTTTCATACTGTTGAGTATCTTTACATCATTACTCTGAACTCTGTTTCAGATAAATTTCTTATCTCTGCTTCATTTATCTCTTCTTCTGGAGAATTCTCTTGTTCTTTCATTTGAGGGTTGTTTGTTTTCTCATTTTGGCTGTATGCTTGAGTTTGTGACTATGTATTAAGTAGATCTTATACACTTCTCAATCTCTAATGTAGGACACTATCAAATGCTGTTTCTTATTAGATCAGGCAAAGACTCACAGCCTCCAGAGAGCACTTCTGCCTACAGACTGATAGGATTCTGATTTGAATGACCCCAAGCAATCATCCTCAGGTGTGGCAAGAATTTTTTTTTCAACAGGTTGGGGCAGTTGCTTCTGCCTAGAAGCTAATTGTTATTTTTACTTTCTTAAGTGTCCTTAGGGCAAGGTGTTTACCAATGGGGTGGGTCAACTGTCTTCCCCTCATGAGGCAAATGTCTGTGTGGGAAAGCTATCCTCTGCTGTGTGAGGGAATGACTCAGGCCAGGAAACTGGGGGTGTGTCTGCCTTCTGAGCTCTATCCCCAAGTCCTCAATCCTGGCTTCTGCTCACACAGCTCCAATCCACTCTGCCTTCCCTCTGCCAGAGCAAAAGGTGGCTCTACAGGGAATTTTGTGCATTGGCTCTTTAAGAG
Source organism: Pipistrellus hanaki (assembly GCF_964339955.1). Taxonomy (NCBI): domain Eukaryota; kingdom Metazoa; phylum Chordata; class Mammalia; order Chiroptera; family Vespertilionidae; genus Pipistrellus; species Pipistrellus hanaki. Next base: position 97,100,971 of record NC_140505.1, read on the forward strand.
GGTGTCTGAATTTCCAGCAATCTCTCCCTGGCAGATAGCAACTCCTCTGCGTTTCACAGTCAGATGTTATGTGTGTACCTTTCTCAGTTGTGGTGCTCTCTGCTGGGGCATCCAGCTTGGGTATTAAATCTTGGATTGCTCAGCGGCAACCCCCCACAGCAAAGATATCTTTCTAGAACTTCTGTGGGCACCTAGCCAGCCGTTTCAGGCCCTGCCCCCCCATCAATCTCTATCCAATCTCCACTTTCTGTCTATGGGTATCAGGGTTCTCTCCTGCGAGACTTCTGTTGATCATGTAGGAAGTTTTTCTGTATTTTAGTTGTAATCCCAGCTTGTTTCTGGGAGCATGTCTGTGCGGCATCCACTAACTCTGCCACCCTTTTGAAAATCTTTACCCTATACTGTTCTTTACATCCCTGCGACTATTTTGTAACTACCAATTTGTACTTCTCAATCCTCCCATCTTTTCATCCAGCTCCCACCTCACCCCACCCCATCAGATAGTTCCAATATAAAACACCCAAATGGAATCTGGAAACATGATTTTCAGCCTGATAATAAAAATTGTGTACACTCGCTAGAGTGTCCGGAACTCTGCATTGTTGGCAGGCGTTAGCTCACACAGCTGTCTTACACGTGAATTTCTGTTAAGCTCAGGCTGGGTCTCGATGGCGGGGGTAGGGGGTGAGGGGGGTGGGGAAAGCCTTGGCCCGCCCACCAGTGCGGCCGGCGGAGCTCGCCATCTCTCCCAGGCCTCCGCCAGCCCACAGCCCGCCCCGCCCTCCCGCGCGGTAACCCCGCCCCGCCCCGCCCCCGGCTCCGCCCCCTCCTGGCTCCTCTTCCGCCCAGCGCGCCCCTCGGCCCGCCCACCCACTTCCCGCGGCTCCGGCGGCTCGGCGCCCGCCTCCACGGGATTGGCTGTGAGAGAATCCTCGCGGGGCTCCGAGGCCGCCATTGCTGAGCCTCCGCGGCGACCGCGGGCCGCGCGGGCTTGGGCGCGCAGAGCGGAGGGCGTTGGGCTGCGTCGCGACCGCCCTCGGGGTGTCCGCTCCGCCATGGCGGCGGCGGCGGCGGCGGAGGGCGCCGGCATGGATGCGGTTCCCGCGCCGGGCGCCCGCAGCCCCAGCACGTCGCCTGTAGGAGACGGCGAGGAAGCGGCGGGCGAGGAGAAGAACCCGGGGCAGAAAGGAGCGGAGGCCGCGGGCGACAGCGAGGAGGACGGGGAGGATGTGTTCGAGGTGGAGAAGATCCTGGACATGAAGACCGAGGGGGTACGTGAGCGGCGGGGCGCGGCGAGCGGGGTCCGGGGAATGGTGGGAGTGGGGCCCGGCAGCGCCTCGGGCGGGGGGTGAGGGTCGGTGGCCGGTTCTTAGTGTTGGGTGTTGACACACCTGGTTGGGGCCATGTTACTGGAGAGGGGGGACGGGACGTTGAAATTAGTCCGCTGCCCAGAGTCCGTGTCCGAGCTGTCCTTTCAGTTTTTTTCGAAACGGAGTCAACTTTCCGGTGTGAAATCTTCAGGATTATCAACTGTAATTGAAAAGTAAACAAAAATGTACACGTCCAGTCGCCTTCTGCATCCTCAACCCTAGAGGGTGCATGTAAAGGTTTACCGAAACTGCCCGCTGTCACCCCGCCTCCTGGGCATCACCTGAGGCCGCCCCGGGCCCCGGCCCCCCGCCGCCCCTCCGGCCGCTCCGCTCCCCGCCGCCCCCGCCGCCCCCGCCGGCCCAGCCGGAGCCCCTGCTGCCGCTTCCTCTTCCCGCCTCCGCAGTGAGCCGGCCCTCTCGGGGCTGTTTCCGCGCTTAAAGCATCAGCGCTTCGTTTTATGTTGTTCTCCTGCTCCTTGGAATGTGATTTTGTTAATCTTGGTTTCATGTTACTTAATCCAGTGCCCAGCATGCAGTTAGCGCTTAGTGTATATCCCTTTATTCAATGAGGAAATGAATTGTGGGCTGGAGGCCGGGGTGAAGGGGAGAGATAACCGAAGGCCCCACACATATACTGTAGTGGATTCTTTCATTGTCAATTAACTTCCCTTTCGTCTTATACTCCCTTGATTTGATTATTTTCAGTCATTCAACAAACTTTTTAATCATGTCCTGTGTGCTAGGGGCTGTGATGGTTCCTGAGTATATAGAGATGAACTGTAGCTACACACTTGCTGACATTGAACAGTTCTGTCCAGTAAATAATTGAAGTCCAGTGCCATTAATACTATTGTTAGTTGCACAATACAGTAAAGATAGGAACATTTTTAGGTATAATTTCCCCAAATACATTGTAAATTGTAGAGGGCCAAATGGGAAGACTCCTGGACATTCTATAGATTGTTGCTGACTGGGCCTGGGGTATTGACAGAATCATGTCAGTTGCACTCCCGCCCTGGGAGTGCGGACATGTTCTTAGTTCCTGGCTTGTGTTTGTCCAGGAGGAAGGAGTGGGTGGGACCTGGGCTCTCCCCGGCTCCTTGTTTTCCTGTGAAACCCCTTGTTGGATTGGAGTATAAATAGATGTGCTGTGTGTGGCTCAGGAGGTCGTCAGTCTCTCTCCGGCAGAGGAGGTCAGCGGCCCTCCCAGCTCTCAGCTTAAAATCTATCTCTGTGTCTTCTTTCTTTATTTCTAGTATTTCTCAATCCCTGGCCGCCTCCACTTAGAACCCGTTCGTTCATCTCTCTTTCTGTGCGGGACCAGAAAAGGGAGATCCCCACCTTCAGCCCCACCCCTCCCCGCCACCCCACACCCCCTGTAAATGCCTTGAGGTCAGAGATAGAGCCAGTCTTTAAATATTTTGCATCACCTGCATTTAACACAGTGCTTGGCACATAGTAAATATTTAGAAAATATTTGGCTAGGAGGGTAGTATCTTTAGAATTAAGAGAATTCATCTTTTCATGCAATCTTAATTTTGTAAGCCCCAAAGAACTGTAGGCAGTATATCTAAAACCTCCCTCCGGCTCACCCACTTTAGTAACACACACTCACCTGGTTAGTTTCCCTAGCCAACAGCTGGGTGGACTTCAAGCCGAGCTGGGTACTGGATATAGCAGTACCAGCCCGCAGTAGCACAGCCAGAAACAGACTAGCTGCATTGGGACAGGACATGAACTGAACCAATGGTGCAAAATTTCTGGACACTGGGAACCCAAGGCAGCCTTCTACTCTTACCACACCACAACCTCCCACTGTAGGTCTCTCCAAATGTTTTCCTTGGGACTCTGAAAGAACATGATTTCCACTGGCAAGAGGAAGATGAAAACAGTACTGGAGATGGACAGTAGTAATGGTTGCACATCAATGTGAAAGTATTTAATGCCACTGAACTATACATTTGAATATGGCTAAATAGCAAATTTTAAGATACATATATAAAAAAAAAATAAAACTAAATTATTTTTAGTTACCTGTTGTACTCTTTGCCCTTTTCTTGTTCATTTACAGCCAATCCTCTTTTTTGAATGTCTCCCATCTCAAATAATTCAGTTCTCAACCAAGTTGTTAACAGAAAAAATTTCTCCAAGTTGTATTTCTGGGTTTTTTTTTGTTTAAATATTACAAATAGTAGTACATATGTCTCCCTTTGCCCCCCCCCCCCCAACTTTGATTTTTGAACTGACAACCCTTTTGTGCTGATAGCTCAGTATAACAAAGAGCTCTCAGGCCACAAACAAATGAGATAATGCTTCTGTTGTTGGGGAAGTCAATTGTAAGACATAAAAAGGGCCTGGAGTGCTAATATTGCTAAGGGTGTGAAAGACATAATTATCACAGGCAATTTATTTATTTATTATTATTTTTTTAAATATATTTTATTGATTTTATACAGAGAGGAAGGGAGAGAGATAGTTAGAAACATCGAGGAGAGAGAGTCATTGATCAGCTGCCTCCTGCACACCCCCTACTGGAGATATGCCCGCAACAAGGTACATGCCCTTGACCGGAATTGAACCCGGGACTCCTCAGTCCCCAAGCCGACGCTCTATCCATTGAGCCAAACCGGTCCCGGCATCACAGGCAATTTAAAAGATAGAAAAACTGTTGTAGATTTTGATAAATGAAAAAACAGTTAGCCAGGGACAGCATTTCAGAGGCAATGATATATGAACAAGCAAAGATGGTGACCTGAAAAACACCCCTGGAATGAGTACTGAAAGTGATTTAAGCCTAGTAGAAGGTGGTTTGATAAATTTAAGAAAAGAAGTGTTTAATTATAGATTAAACAGTACATTAGATATGTACTGTATATAAGAAAGGTTAAAACAGAATCATTTGTTTGTCTGAAATGGATTAATTAAATTTACATTATTCCAGCCCTACCTGGTTCAACTCAATGGATAGAGCATCAACTTGCAGACTAACAGGTCCCAGGTTCGAATCCGTGAAGGGACATGCCTGGGTTTGGGGGTCGATCCCCAGTGGGGAGCATGCAAGAGGCAGCCAATCAATGATTCTCTTTAATCATGGATGTTTTTATCTTTCCCTCTTTCTTCCTCTCTGAAATTAATAAAAACATATTAAAATTTACATAATTTCTAATGGGGAAAAAAATGATTCAGTTTATGAACAAATTGCTTCTAGAACAGCCTTCCAGAATGAGTTAAGCTCGAGAACCAAGGTTCCACTATATAAGAATTTTCTTTTTACATATAAGAATTTTTCTTTTTAAATATTTGTGGCTATTCAATCTTTGTCATATGTATTCCAAATTTTTGCTTCTCAGGATTTCTGGTTTACTTTTTCTGCTCAACACCCAATCTTACTGAGGAGCAAGAACAAACTCAGCAAATAGTTTTCTACATGAACTACAGAGAACCATTCTGGCTGTACACTTCTGAACAAAAAAGGATACACACACTAAACCTGACAAGCTCAGGGGAGTCTTGTATGGTGAGCCTTACAAAACTCAGAAACCTACTAGTAAAATAACCACATAGGGTAATCTGAAATTAAAACTTCCTAACTAAAAGCCAGTCATGGCAGGGAGGCATGTCCTGGTATCTTCCTTGACAAAGGTCAGTCTTTACTTAACTGAGCCTGTCTGTCTATTGTCTTTTTGTATCAGCTGATAACATACCTTTGGAATGTCAGGGTAATTTTCTTTTTCCAGACTCCTCAGAGCACAGTCTCCCATCAGAACAGGAGTCCACATAGCCCCTCATTATTATTGTTATCCTGTTAATTATTACTATTTTTTTTAATATTTTTAATTGATTTTTTACAGAGAAGAAGAGAGAGGAATAGATAGTTGGAAACATTGATGAGAGAGAAACATCGATCAGCTGCCTTCTGCACATCCCCTACTGGGGATGTGCCCACAACCAAGGTACATGCCCTTGACCAGAATCGAACCTGGGACCCTTGAGTCCGAAGGACAACGCTCTATCCACTGAGCCAAATTGGTTTTGGCTTTGCTGATTTTTTGCTTAGAGAATTTGTCCAATGGTGATAGTGGGGTATTAAAGACCCTGCTATTATTATATTGCTGTCAATCTCTCCCTTGATATTTCCCAGGAGTTTTTTAATGTATTTGGGTACTCCTGTACTGAATGCGTATATGTTTACCAGAGTTATTTCTTCTTGTTTGATTGCTCCCTTTAGTAGTATTAAGTTGCCTTCCTTATCTCTTTTGATGTCGTTCACTTTGAGTTCTAATTTGTTAGATATAAGTATTGTTACCCCAGCACATTTTTCATTTCCATTCACCTGGAAAACCTATTTCCATCCCTTCCCCCTCAGTCTGGGTATGTCTTTTTTTTCTGAGGTGGGTTTCTTGTAGACAGCAGATATATGGGTCATGTTTTCTTATCCAATCCGTTACCCTGTGTCTTTTGATTGGGGCATTTAATCTACTTACATTTAAAGTTATTACTGATAGGTATTGTTTGTCGCCATTTTTATTCTTTACCCTTGTGTTCCTTCTTCACTTTCTATTTCTTCTTTTTACAGCAGACCCTTTAGCATTTCTTGCATTGCTGGTTTGGTGGTACTAAACTCCCTTAGTCCTTTTTTGTCAGTGAAGCTCCTGACTTCACCTTCAATTTTGATTGATAGCTTTGCTGGGTACAGTTTTCTTGGATTCAGACCCTTCCTTTGCATGACTTTGTAAATTTCATTCCATTCCCTTCTTGCCTGATGTGTTTCTGTTGAGAAATTAGTCACTAATCTAATGGGGGCTCCTTTGTAGGTAACATTCTGTCTCTCTCTGATCACTTTTAAGATTCTTACTTTGTCGTTGGTGTTTGCCAATCCTACCTAATAAAAGTAATATGCAAATTAATCATCACTCTGCTCCACAAGCCACGCCCACAAGCCAATCACACTGAGTATGCAAATAAACCCAACCAAGATGGTTACATCCACAGAGAACAGAAGGGAGGCATTTTCCTGGCAATGGAGGAAGCCAAGCTTTCCGCCTGCCCTTGTCGGCCTAAGCCTCCACTCAAGGCTACAAAGTTTCAATGATAGAAGGAAAACAAATCCAAACAAATGGCTGGCATCACCGAGTGAGCAAGAAGCTTGGCTCCGTTCCAGGCAACAGAGTTTAAATTCTGGAAGTAAATATATCCCAGATACCAGGGCCTCTGCTTGGGTCGCTGAGGGGTGTGGCCGGCCTGCAAACCACCACAGGCCCCTCGCTCAGGAACCCCCACCCTGATCTGGGATACCCTTCAGGGCAAACCACCTGGTCCACACCCATGCACCAAGCCTCTATCCTATCTAATAAAAGAGTAATAAGCAGATTGACCATCACTCCAACACACAAGATGGCTACCCCCATGTGGTCAAAGATCCTGCCCCCATGTGGACACAAAATGGCCAGCAGGGGAGGGCAGATGGGAGGGACCAGGCCTGCAAGGGAGGGCAGTTGTGGGCGATCAAGCCTGCAGGGGAGAGCAGTTAGGGATGACCAGGCAGGCTGAGGAGGGAAGTTGGGGGTGACCGGGCCTGCAGGGAAGGACAGTTGGAGGGGACCCAGGCCTGCAGGGGAGGGCAGTTAGGGGGGACCCAGGCCTGCAGGGGAGGGCAGATAGTGGCAAACAGGCTAGCAGGGAACAGTTAGGCATCAATCAGGCTGGCAGGTGAGTGGTTAAAGGGTGATCAGGGTGGCAGGCAGAAGTGGTTAGGGGCAATCAAAAAGGCAGGCAGGAAAACCAAGATGGTGACATAGGTGAGCAACTAATCTGCAGCCTAGCACAATTTCAAAACTACAACTAAAGAACAAAACGTCTACCACCCAAAACCACAGGAAAGCTGGCTGAAAGAGAAAGGAGCTCATGCGCTGAAAAGCCTAGGTACGGAGGCACATGAATCGGGCTGGTGGCAGGCGATTGGGCGGGCGGCTTTTATTCAACCAGAAGGGAAACAAGCTCCCGGTCACTTTGAAATCCAGTTTCTGGGGTCACGCGGGAGACACAGACGCCTACGGGGAGAAGCTGGTCTGTTGGCCATCGAGTCTGAAAGTGAGGGTGACTTTTTTGCAGAGGTGCACACAGCAATCATTGTTTACTGCACTGGAGCATGGAGACTTGGAAATGCTGAAAGGCAGAGATGGCTGCCATGCCCCAGCCTAGTGACGTCCTGAGATTCCATCCTGCCCTAAGGCCCCTCTCCACACATTCTAGAAACCTGCCCAGGCTCCACACAGCTACTTCTGCATAAGCAGCAAAAATGCTGGGAAAAGGAAGATCTCAAACAAAAGAAATGAAGGAGAACAAAAGATTGGATATAGAGTTCAAAACCACGGTTATAAGGTTTTTCAAGAATTTTCTAGAAAAGGCCGATAAATTTAACAAGACCCTCAAGAGTATGAAAAAGAAATTAAACCAACTGGAAATTAAACATACACTGACTGAAATAAAATATATTATACAGAGATCCAACAGCAGACCAGAAGAACGCAAGACTCAAGTCAAAGATTTGGAATACAAAGAGGCAAAGGACACTCTTCTGGAGAAGCAAGAAGAGAAAAGAATGCAGAAAGTTGAAGATAGTGTAAGGAGCCTCTGGGACAACTTCAAGCATACCAACATCAAAATTATGGGGGTGCCAGAAGGAGAGAGAGAGCAAGATACTGAAAACCTATTTGAAGAAATAATGTCAGAAAACTTCCCCCACCTGGTGAAAGAAATAGGCTTACAAGTCTAAGAAGCACAGAGAACCCCAAACAAAAGGAATCCAGAGAGGACCACACCAAGACACATCATAATTAAAATGCCAAGAGCAAAAGACAAAGAATATTTAAAACAGCAAGAGAAAAACAGTTACCTACAAGGGAGCACCCATACAATTATCAGCTGATTTCTTAACAGAAACTATGAAAGCCAGACGGGAGTGGCAAGAAATATTCAAGGTGATGAATAGCAAGAACCTACAACCAAGATTACTCTACCCAGCAAAGTTATCATTCAGAATTGAAGGGCAGATAAAAAGCTTCACGGATCAGAAAAAGCTAAAGGAATATATCACCACCAAACCAGTATTATATGAAATGCTAAAAGGTGTTCTTTAAAAAGAGGAAAAAGAAGAAAAAAGTAAAGAAAAATTATGAACAACAGCCGAAACTGGCTTGGCTCAGTGGATAGAGCGTTGGTCTGCGGACTGAAAGGTCCCGGGTTCGATTCCGGTCAAGGGCATGTACATTGGTTGCGGGCACATCTCCAGTGGGGGGGGTGCAAGAGGCAGCTGATTGATGATTCTCTCTCATCAATGTTTCTAGCTCTCTATCCCTCTCCCTTCCTCTCTGTAAAAAATCAATAAAATATATTTTAAAAAAATTATGAACAAAAAATATTACATATCCATCAAGTGAATCTAAAAGTCAACTGAATTAAAAATCTGAGGAACAGAATAAACTGGTAAATATAATCAGGGGCATAGAATGGAAGGGGATTTGTCATTCTCAGGGGGAAAGGGTGGCTGTGGGGGGGTGTGGGAAGAGAGTGAACAAAAATCATATACCTATGGATGAGGACAGCGGGGGCGGGGAAGGCGGGGGTACGGGCAGAGGGTGGAGTGGGGACCAGGTGGAAGGGAGCTATGTGGGGGGGAGGGGGGGGGAGTGGTGGCAGAGAAACAATTGTAATAATATGAACAATAATGATTTATTCAAAAAAAGAAGAAGGTAGGCAGGCGAGCAGTTTGGAGCCAGCAGTCCGGGATTGGAGAGGGTGCAGGCTAGGCTGTGGGATACCCCCTCCCCCCATGCACGAATTTTTTTGCACTGGGCCTCTAGTACTTTTATATACTCCTATCTTCATTGTAGCATTATTCACAGTAGCCAAGACCTGGAAATATGCTAAGTGTCCTTTGATGGATAAAGAAGTTGTGGTACATATATACAATGAAGTACAACTCAGCCATAAAAATTGCCATTTGCAACAATATGGATGGATCCTGAGAATATCATGCTAAGAGAAACATGTCAGATGGAAAAGGACAAGAACCTTATGATTCACTTATATCTATATATATAAAACCCAAACGACTGGTTCACTGTTTGAACAGTCGCTGTGCCATGCACTGACCAACGCAGGCAGACGCTCAGCGCAGGAGTTGCCCCAGGTGTTCAGTGTGCTCTCACAGTGGGAGTGCTGCTCAGTTGATGAGTGCTAGATGCCAGTCTCATGGCTGGCAAGTGCAGCTGCAGGGGTATGAACCTCTCCCGCCTCCACAGCACTGCTACCGAGCAGCGGTGGTAGTGAGGCCAGGATGAGCTGGAGCGGTGCGGCTCTCAGCCAGGCTCTCAGCTTGGGCTCAGGCTCCTCCCCAGCTGTCTGCTGCTTCACACACTACTGTATCCCTCAGGCCAGCAGGGATTTAGCCAAAACCGGCAGTCTGACACCCCCCAAGGGGTCACAGATTGCGTGAGGGTACAGGTCAGGCTGAGGGACCGCACTGGTGCACCAGACCTCAATTTTGATATAAAACAGCAACAAATGAAACAAACTGAAACACAGATAACAAAATGGTGGTTAATTGAGGGAAAGGGGGTTGGGGGGAGGTGAAAGAAGGTAAAGTGCCTCAAATATTTGGTGATGGAAGAACACTAGACTTTGGGTGGTGAGCACACAATGCAGTGTACTGAAGATGGATTATAGGATTGTACACCTGAAACCAATGTTACCCTAATAAATGTAATATATTTACATTTTTGTTTTCTATTTTTGTTTACTTAAAAATATTTATTTACCACTCTGACCGGTATGGCTCAGTTGATTGGGAGTCATTCCATGTGCCAAAAGTTTGCTGGTTTGTTTGTTTGTTTGTTGGTGTTTTGTTTTGTTTTTTAATTTATCTTTATTGAAAGTATTATAGATGCCCTTTTTTCTCCCCACTGACTCACTCCACCTTGATTCTGGCCCCTCTCCAGGACTTCACTATCTTTTTGTTTCTATCAATGTGTTATGCATATAAGTTCTTTGATTAATCTTTTCCCACCCATAATCCCCTGCCCCCTCGCTTCCCTCTGAGATCCCTCACTCTGTTGCATGCTTCAATGTTTCTAATTCTATTTTGTCAGTTTATTTTGTTCATTAGATTCCACATCTATTATAAGTGAGATCATGTGATACTTGTCTTTCTCTATCTGGCTTATTTCACTTAGCATAATATCCAGGTCCCTCCATACTGTCTCAAAGGGTATGAGATCTTTATTTTTTACAGCTGCATAATACTCCATTGTGTATATGTACCACAGCTTTTTAAAATGTTTTTAATCTTCACCTGAGGATATTTTTTTTCTCATTGATTTTCAGAGAGACTGTAAAGGAGGGGAAAATACAGATAAACATCAACATGGAAGAGACACATTGATTGATTGCCTCCTGCATGCACCCCCTGCAGCTGAGGTACATGCCCATGACTGGAATCGAACCCGTGGTCCTTCAGTCCACAGGCCAATGCTCTTAACCACTGATCAGGGCATGTACCACAGCTTTTTTATTCATTTGTCTACTAGTGGGCACTTGAGCTGTTTCCAGATATTATATATTGTAAATAACGCTGTTGTAAACATAGGGTGCATATATACTTTCTGATAAAAATCAGGAGGACAGCTTAAGGTAGCTGTGGGACAACATGAAATGTAACTATTCAAATAGCAGGGGTATCAGAAGAGACATGAAGAAAGAATAGAGAATGTATTTGAAGAAATATTGTCAGCAGTCTTCCCTAACATGATAAAGGAAAAAGTCACACAAGTCCAGGAAGCACAGATTCATAGAATCAACATCATTAGAATGTCAATACCAAAGGCAATCTACAGATTCATTGCAATCCTATTAAAATACCAACAGCCTTTTCACAGATCTAGTACAAATACTCCAAAAACTTATATGAAACCAAAAAAAGACCCTGAATAGCTACAGCAAATGAGATAGAAGAACAAAGTTGGAGTAATCACAGTACCAGGTATCAAGTTATATACTAAAAAGCCACCATAATCAAAACAGCCTGATACTGGCACAAGAACAGGCATATAGATCAATGGAACAGAGCAGAGCAATTAACCCAATCATTATGGTCAGTTAATATTTGACAAAGGAAGAAAAAGCTTATAATGGAGTTAAGAGAGTCTCTTCAATAAATGGTGCAGGGAAAATTGGACAGATACATGCCAAAAAAAAAAAAAAAAAAAAGAAAAGAAAAAGAGAAAGAAAGAAAGAAAGAAAGAAACTAGACCACCAGCTTATACCATAAACAAAAATAAACTCAAAATGGATAAAAGACATGTAAGTCATGAAACCATAAAAATCCTGGAAGAAACCATTGGCAGCAAAAACTCTGATATCTCTCATAGCAATATGTTTATAGATACATATCCTAGGGCAAAGGAAACTAAGGAGAAAATAAATGGTACTACAAAATAAAAGGCTTCAGCACAGCAAAAGAAACAATCAACAAAATGAAAAGGAAGGTGCTTGGCATTCAGAAATGCGGCACCTTCCTCCATGGCAGTTCCCAAAGACCCATCCCAACCGTACTATTTATATCAACAACCTCAATGAGAAGATCAGGAAGGGTGAGCTGAAGAAGTCCCTGTTATCTTCTCCCAGTTTGGCCAGATTCTGGATATCTTGGTGCCACAGAGCCTGAAGATGAAGGGCCTGGCTTTTGTCATCTTTTCCATGCAGAGATTTCTCATCTATGACAAGCCCATGCGTATCCGATATGCCAACACCGACTCAGATATCATTGTCAAAATGAAGAACACTTTCGTGGAGCATGAATGTAAATGGAGAAGAGGAATCCCAAGAGCCAGGAGATTCCAGCTGCAAAGAAGGCCGTGCAGGTGGGGCAGCTGCCCCTGTAGTGGGGGACGTTCCAGGCCTGTTCCGGGCATGCCACCGATGACTCAGGCAGCCCGAATCATGTACCACATGACAGGCCAGTCTCTCTACATGCCGCCCCCTAACATCCCATCTCTAGGCCTCGCTCCTGGCCAGATACCACCGGGGCCCATGCCCCCACAACAGTGGCATGGCAGATGCCACCTGCTCAACCTCTTTCAGAAAACCCACGAAATCACATCTTGTTCCTCACCAACCTGCGAGAAGAACAACGAGCTCATGCTATCCATGCTTTTCATTCAGTTCCCTGGCTTCAAGGAGGTTCACCTGGTCCCAGGGTGGCACAACATCGCCTTTGTGGAGCTTGACAATGAGGTTCAGGCAGGGGCTGCTCGCAGTGCCCTACAGTGCTTTAAGATCACCCAGAACAACACCATTAAGATCTCCTTTGCCAAGAATTAGCACCTTTCCCCCATGCTTGCCCCTACTCTGTGTCTGGGGGCCTTCTCTCTTCTTGGGTCAGCCCTCTGAAGGTAAGTCCCCCTCAGGAGCCTTCTTGGAGCCATGTGTGTACCCAGAGTCCACAGACATCACACCTGGCGCTGTTAGGCTAGAAATAAAGTGTTTTTAATGTTTGATTTTCTATAAAAACAAAACATGAAAGGGGAAACCCCTGTTGGACTCATTCGTTAATGATTCATCTGATAAAGGGTTAATATCCAAAATATATAAGGAACTCATGCAACATAACAAAAGGAAGACAAATAATCCAATTAAAAAATAGGCAAAGGATCTAAATAGACACTTCTCCAAAGCGCACATACAGATGACCAACAGACATACTATCTAATAAAAGAGTAATATGCAAATTAACTATCACTCTGCCAGGCCCACCAGCCAACCAGAGCGAGTATGCAAATTAACCCCAACTAAGGTGGCTGCAGCCACAAAGAGCAGGAGGGAGACTTGTGTTTTCCTGGCAATGGAGGAAGCCAAGCTTTCCACACACCTTGGCAGACCTCCACTCAAGGGTACAAAGTTTCCATTATAGAAGGTAAATAAATTCCAACATAAATAGCAGCATCCACGGAGCTGGAAGAACAGGAGGCAAAGGTTGCTCTGGACGATGGAGGAAGCCAAGCTTCTGCAGCAGCTCAGGCCTTCACTCCAAACTACAAAGTTTTTTAATTATATACTAGGGTTCCTTTTTCTCCATATCCTCACCAGCAGTTTTCATTTGTTGATTTGTTGATGGTAACCATCTGATATGTGTGAGGTGACACCTCACTGTCATTTGAATTTTCAGCTCTCTGATGATCAGTGACTTTGAGCATCATTTTATACTAGAGGCATGGTGCACAAAATTTGTGCATGGTGTGGGGGAGGGTTCCTCAGCCCAGTCTGCACCCTTTCCAATCTGGAACCCCTTCAGGGATGTCTAACTGCCCGTTTAGGCCCAATCCTAAACAAGCAGTCAGACATCCCTCTCACAATCTAGGACTGCTGGCTCCAAACTGCTTGCCCTGCCTGCCTCCCTAATTGCTTCTGCCTCTCAGCCTGATCACCCCTAACCACTCCCCTGCCAGCCTGATTGATGCCTAACTGCTCCCCTGCCGACCTGTTTGCCCCCAAATTCCCTCCTCTGCCAGCCTGGTCACCCCCAACTGCCCTCCCTTGCAGGTCTGGTCCCTCCCAACTGCCCTTCCCTGCTGGCCTGATTGCTCACAACTTCCCTCCCTTACAGGCCTGGTTCCTCCCAACTGCTCTCCCCTGCTGGCCATCTTGTGGTGGCCATCTTGTGTCCACATGGGGGCAGGATCTTTGACCACATAGGGGCAGCCATCTTATGTGTTGGAGTGATGGTCAATCTGCATATTACTTTTTTATTAGATAGGATAGAGGCCTGGTACATGGGTGGGGGCCAGCTGGTTTGCTCTGAAGGGTGTCCTGGATCAGGGTGAGGGTTTCCTTGGGGTGTGCGGCAGCTTGGATGAGGGGCCTGCAGTGGTTTGCAGGCGGGGCACATCCCCCAGAGACCCAAGATGAGGCCCTGGTATCTGGGATATATTTACTTTCCAGAATTGAAGCTTTGTAGCCTAGAACGGAGCCAAGCCTCCTGCTCACTCTGGCGGCAGCCATTTCTGTTGGAATTTATGTATCTTCTATAAATTTATGTATCTTTAGCTCAAAATCACTGATCATCAAAGAGATGCAAATTCAATAAATTCCAACAGAAATGGCTGCCACCACAGAGTGCTTCAATGGGCTGGAAAAAGTTTAGCTAAATCAGAAAGCAAGTCCAATTAAGTTTATTTTATATAAAGGCTACGTTGACTCGCACATGCACAATACGTATAAAGCTCTCACTGGAGCTACCGTAGTCATACACGTGTTTTGATCTGTCATTATCCATGGTGAATTTGGTTGATCCTTCAATTATAGAGAAAAGGCGAATAGCAGTATTAAAATATTTCTTCTAATTTTCTTTCATTGTGAATGGATTTGTGCTCCAGGCCACTAGTTTTCCATATGTACAACTGTAAACCTACTTTAATATTTTGAGGAACCTCCATGCTGTCTTCCACAGTGGCTGCACCAATTGACATTCCTGCCAGTGGTGAATAGGGTTTTTTTTCTGCACATCCTCACCAACACTTGTTATTTTTTGTCTTACTGAAAACAGCCATTCTAACATATGTGAGGTGATACCTGTATAGTTTTTATTTGCATTTCCCTGATGATTAATGGTTTTGAACATCTTTTCATGTAGCTGTTGGCCATTTGTAGATCTTTGAAAAAATGTCTATTTAGAACTGCCCGTTTTTGAATCAGATTTGGTTTGTTTTTTTTGCTGTTGAGTTATATGAGTTCTTTATATATTTTGAATATTAGCCCCTTATATAATTTGGAAATATTTTCTTTCATTCAGTGGGCTGCCTTTTCATCTTGTTTGTTATTTCCTCTGCTATGCAGAAGCTTTGTTTTTGCTTTTGATGTGCTCCTGTTTTTTTCTTAAGCCACTTCAGGAGATGGACATACTTTATAATGATATTAATCTCTATTTCAAGTTTTGTTCCCGTATTCTCAGTAATTGTATTATTTTGGAAATTTGATCAAGTCAGTAATGTCTTTTATTTGCCTATTTTTAATTTATGTAACAGGGTAAAATCCTTTACAAAGTTCGGTGGAAAGGATACACCTCAGATGATGATACCTGGGAGCCTGAGGTTCATCTTGAAGACTGTAAAGAAGTTCTTCTTGAATTTAGGAATAAAATTGTGGATAACAAAGCTAAACTGGTCAAGAAAGATATTCAGGTATTGTGTTTTATCTCATTTCTTTCTTCCTTTTTTTTTTTTTTTTTTTTACAATAATTTTATAAATTTTACTGATAAAGAGAATACAGTAAAGAACTTACAAGTAATAATGAAATAGATAATATTCCTATTGCAGACTCTATATAGCTGATTAGTTCTCACAGAATGCTTTCATTGAGTTCTGCCAAACTATTTGTAGCCAACCTGTGATTGCAGTTGACAAACAGGTATAGCTTGGACTTGTTAATATTTTCCTTTAAGTTAAGAGTACTATGAAAGTGGGGAAAAGACATGTCAAAACTATCCATGAGATGAGCATCTTATTTTTGAATACCTAAGGCAGGGGTCCTCAAACTTTTTAAAGTGGGGACCAGATCACGGTCCCTCAGAGAGCTGGAGGGCCGGACTATATGAACTACTAATTCCTACTGTAACACCTTGGCTGCGCTCACTGCCCAAAAAACCTGGCGGGCAGGATCAGACTCCCCTGGGGGCTGCATGTGGCCCGCAGGCCGTAGTTTGAAGACCCCTGACCTAAGGAATATTTTGTATGTTGTTCACATTATTACTACAGATATAATGCATACTTTTATATTTTTTTAAAAATCCTTACCTGAGAATATATTTCTGTATTGATGAGAGAGAGAGGCGGGGGGGGGGGGGGGGGGGGGGGGTGAAAGAGAAACATTGATTGGTTGCCTCCCATATTCACCCCTGACTGGGAATGGAGCCCACAGCCTTGTGGTGCACAGGATGACACTCCAACCAACTGAACCACCTAGCCAGAGCTAATAAGCTAATATGCATTATTAACATACTAGAGGCCCGGTGCACAAAATTTGTGCACTGGGGGCGGTGTCCTTCAACCCAGCCTGCATCCCTCTCCAATCTGGGACCCCTCGGGGGATGTCCCTGGGATTTGGCCTAAACTGGATATCCCTCTCACAATTCTGGACTGCTGGCTCCCAACCACTTGCCTGCCTGCCTGCCTGACTGCCCCTAACAACTCCCCTGCCAGCCTTATCAATGCCTAACTGCTTTCCTGCTGGCACAATTGCCCCTAACTGCCTTCCCCTGCTGGCCCAGTCACTCCTAACTGCCCTCCCTTGCCAGCCAGGTCACCTCTAACTGTCCTACCCTGCTGGCCCAATTGCCCCTAACTGCCCTCCCCTGCCAGCCTGGTCACCCACAACTGCCCTCCCCTGCCAGCCATCTTGTGGTGGCCATCTTGTGACCACATGGGGTGGCCATCTTGGTTGAGAGTGTGACGGTCAATTTGCATATTACCTCTTTATTATACAGGATTTTTTATATCTGATTTTACTGCTAATTAAAATAGCACAATTTTTAGATCTTTTTATAAAACTATCAATTTTAATCCATTTCAGATTATTCACAGGTCTGGTTATCCAGATCCTTTGTTTTTCTCTTCTGTTCCCACTTCAATTTTAGTTACTTCATTGCTTTTTGTAGCTCCTCCTGGTGGTAAGGAAGAATAAAAAGATGGAAGGAACTCACTGAAGTTAAATTTTTTCATCAGCAATTTGGAAAAATGTTTTATTGTGGGCTACAGAGGAATAATGTTAAAACTAACACACAGCCCAGGCCGGTTTGGTTCAATGGATAGAGCATTGGCCTGCAGACTGAAGGGCCCTGGGTTTGATTCCCATCAAGGGCATGTACCTCGGTTACAGGCTACTCCCTGGCCCAGGCCCTGACAAGGCATGTGCAGGAGGCAACCAGTCGATGTGTTTTACTTCACATCAGTGTTTCTGTCTTTCCCTCTTTCTTCCACTCTCTAAAAAAAAAAATCAATAAAAAATATCCTCTGGTGAGGATTTAAAAAAAAAAAAATCACGAAAAAAAACCCTAACACATAAATTTGGTTTAATGATGTGTCCACTGTTTTATCCTTTTTTTTATTATTATTATTAGTATTGATTCTTTTTTTATTTTATTTTTTCACAGAGAGGGAGAGAGGGATAGAGAGTTAGAAACATGGATCACTGCCTCTTGCACACCCCTCATTGGGGATGTGCTCGCAACCAAGGTAGCGAACCTGGGACCCTTCAGTCCACAGGCCGACACTATCCACTGAGCCAAACTGGTTTCGGTACACTGTTTTATCCTTGATTCTCTTGTTTCACAAATAATTGAATTGGCTTTATTTATGAGTCTTGGAAGAATTTCCCGTTTCTCTTTATGATATAAATTTCATTTATAGCTTCTATTTATATATTAAATTCTAACTCACTTGCTTTTGAGTTTTCTTTTTCATCAAGAATAATTTTTTTTTTTTTTAATACTGGCAAAGGTTCTTGAACTTAGAACTGTGTAGTGAAAATTTTCACAAGAAATGGATTCTTATTTATTGAGGTCTTTATGTAAGGACTGAATATTGATCCCTTCTCTCCCTAAAATTTGAGTTTTCAGCCGTATTTTAAAAAATATTTAGTATTTTTTTAAATTACCAAAGCAGTATTAGGACCCAGGGTTTTTTTTTTTTTGTGTGTGTGTGTGTGTATATGTATGTTTTTGCATTTTAATTTCTTTATTGATTAAGGTATTACATATTTATCCTCATCCCTCCATTACTTTCCCAGGCCCCCCCCCTCACTCATGCCCTCACCCCCTATTCTCTGTGTCCAAAGGCTCAGTTTTGACTATGTGTACTGTTGTTAATAATAATAACAGCAACAACATAGGCAGCTTTTACTTACTGTACACTGGATCAGCACTTTATATGGATTAAGATGAGAACCTGAGGCTTTGATAAGGTAACTAGCCCAAACTCATTCATTAGTAATGGCAGCCAGGCTACTGCACTCTCAACCACTGTAGGTTGCCTTTTGGTTTGGGCAATATCTTGAAATCTACTTAGAGAAGTGGAATATCAGTGTTTTAAAATTATGCTACTGTGGCAAGGCCTTTAATAAATATGGTTTTTAAATTCGCTTAGTACTTTAAATTTTTTAAATAAATGAAACTTTTTCCAAAATGAGTTCAGGTTAAGGGAGAAACTTTTTTCTGCCCAATTTTTTTGCTCTAGAAATATATTTCATTTTTTTAGAATGGGTGCCTACTCCCTCCATCCCTAATTCTTTCCTAAATATTCACACAAATGCATTTTTTTTTTTCCCATATAACATTTTTATTTTTTATTTTATTTTATTTTATTTTTTTAATATATTTTATTGATTTTTTTTTTTGCCCCCCTTCCTCCCTCCCACACATCCCCTCCCTCCCCAGAGTTTTGTGTCCATTGGTTGTACTTATATGCATGTAAAAGAGTCCTTCGGTTGATCTATTATCTCCCCCAGATCTTCCTCCCCTCCCCGCTGTAATTTGACAGTCTACTTGTTGATATACTGTCTCTATATCTATCTTTTGGTTCATCAGTTTATAATGCTCTTTATTATCCACAAATGAGTGAGGTCATGTGGTGTTTGACAAATGCATATTTTTAAATATATATATTATTTATTTCAGAGAGGAAGAGAGAGATAGAAATATCAATGATGAGAATCATTAATCAGCTGCCTCCTGCACACCCTGCACTGGAAATCGAGCCTGCAACCCAGGCATGTGCCCTTAGCCGGAATCAAACCTGGACCCTTCAGTCCTCAGGCAGAGGTTCTATCCCCTGAGCCAAACCGGCTAGGGTAATGCACATGTTCTAATAAGTGATTTGGTTCATATTACTCCCAAAATTTAGATATTGTGACTTAAATCACCCTAATGTATATTTCTCAATTTCTCACTTTCCTGCTTTATTAGTAAGATGTTTGCTCACATTTCTCCCATGAAATCTTATATTGCACAACTTTGGCTTTCTTATCCCTTTATTTCACTTTACTAAGCTTTCAGTGTAACCCAACAGCAACTCTCTTGATTTAAAATGATTGATGATGACTGGTACAGTGTTTGAGGCATACTCCCCCTCCATCTATATTGAGTTTACTAGAGGCAGGGGAGAGGGTGTCCCTCAGTCCAGCCTGCACCCTTTCCAATCTGGAACCCCTTCAGGGACGTCCAACTCCCTGTTTAGGCCTGGTCCCAGTGGGATCGGGCCTAAACGGGCAGTCAGACATCCTTCTCATAATCCAGGACTGCTGGATCTCAACTGCTCGCCCCTAACCACTCCCATGCCAGCCTGATTGATGCCTAACTGCTCCCCTGCCAGCCCGTTTGCCCCCAACTTCCCTCCTCTGCCAGCCTGGTCACCCCTAACTTCCCTCCCCTGCAGGGTTGATCACCTTCAACTGCCCTCCCTTGCAGGCCTGGTCCCTCCCAACTGCCCTCCCCTGCTGGCCATCTTGTGTCCACATGGGGGCAGGATCTTTGACCACAGGCAGCCATCTTGTGTGTTGGAGTGATGGTCAATCTGCTTATTACTCTTTTATTAGATAGGATAGAGGCCTGGTGCACAGGTGGGGGCCAGCTGGTTTGCCCTGAAGGGTGTCCCTAATCAGGGTGGGGATTCCCTTGGGGCGTGGGGCAGCCTGGGCGAGGGGCCTGTGGTGGTTTGCAGGCCGGCCACACCCCCCAGCGACCCAAGCAGTGGCCCTGGTATCTGGGATATATTTACTTTCCAGAATTGAAACTTTGTAGCCTGGAGCGGAGCCAAGCCTTCTGCTCACACAGTGATGGCAGCTGTTTCTGTTTGGATTTGTTTTCCTTCTATCATTGAAACTTTGTATCCTTGAGTGGAGGCTTAGACGGGGCAGGTGGAAAGCTTGGCTTCCTCCGCTGCCAGGGAAACACCTCCCTCCTGCTCTCTGTGGTTGTAGCCATCTTGGTTGGGTTTATTTGCATACTTGCTCTGATTGGCTGGTGGACATGGCTTGTGGAGCAAAGTGATGGTTAATTTGCATCTTAGGTAGGCTTGGGGTGACATTCTTCTTACCTCTTAGGTAGGCTTGGGGTGACATTGTTTAATAAAATCATATGGGTTTCAGGTGCACAATTCTACAACACATCATTTGTACACTGTATTATGTATTCACCACCCCAAATCAAGTTTCCATCCAACACCATTTATTCCTCCTATTCCCTCCTCCACCTCCCTTCCCCACAGCAATTACCACTTGTTGTCCATGTCCATGAGTTTTTTCTCTTTTTGGCTCAATCCTTTCACCACCCCCTTCTCATCCAGCCCCCTTCTCACCCCACATACATACTGAGCAGTCAGCCTGTTCTCTACCTGTGAGTCTATAACTCTTATTTTGCTTGTTAATCTATTATTCATTAGATTTCACATAAGAGTGAAATCATATAGAACTTGTCTTTTTCACACTGGCTTATTTCACTTAGCATAATGCTCACCAGGTCCATTCATGCTGTCACAAAGAGTAAGATTTCCTTCTTTTTTTGCCCTATGAGTATGGGGTCAGTGATTGTGCTTCCACCTGTTAACCAAACAGTGGTTTGATTCCCCATCAGGGCCACTCAGCTGGTCTACTGTGTTTCCCCGAAAATAAGACATCCTCTGAAAATAAGACCTACTTACAGGTTTCCTTCTGAGTGAAATATAAGGCATCCCCCCGAAAATAAGGCCTCCCTAGGCTAAACATGAGAGATTTGGTCCACTGATTCTGAAAGAAATGGAGTCACAAGAAATTCACCAGGAAATTCAGGAATTGGATTGTTAGGATGATGTTCCAGAAGATGATGACATGATTGTCATTGAATAAATGAGTAAATTCTTGATACTGTAGGATTCACAGTTTGTCTGCTTTGTGTTGACAACTACTGTACTACTGTACCATATACAGGTAATAAATTTCCTTTATTTTCATTTAACAATAAATGTGTACCGTATTCTTCTTTATGGAAAAATAAGACATCCCGTGAAAATAAGACCTAGCGCATCTTTGGGAGCAAAAATTAATATAAGACACTGTCTTATTTTCGGGGAAACAGGGCATAATGTTTCTCTCTCATCAGTGTTTCTACCTCTCTCCCTCACTCTTCTTCTCTCTGTAAAAGTCAATAAAAGCGTATTTTTAAAAATTTTTACTTCTTTTTTGTTGTCAATTCTCACCTGAGAATATTTTTCCATTGATTTTTTTAGAGAGAGTGCAATGGAGGGAGAGAAACAGAGACAGAGAGAAACTTTGATGTGAGAGTGACATATAATGTCCTACACACACCCAACCAGGACCGGGATCAGGTTTGTAACCAAGGCATGTGCCCTTAATCGGAATCAAACTCGGGACCTTTCAGTCCTCAGGCTAATGCTCTATCCACTGAGCAAAACCGGCTAAGGCTTTTTTTTTTTTTTTAAAGTTGCATTTTCTTTTTTATGATATATTTTTATTGATTTCAGAGAGGAAGGGGGGGGATGGAAACATCAATGATGAGAGAGAATTATTGATCAGCTGCCTCTTGCACAGCTCCCACTGGAGATTGAGCCCTCAGCCTAGGCATGGGCCCTGACCAGGAATCTAACTGACCTCCTAGTTCATAGGCTCAAGCATTGAGCCACACCTGGCCAGGCAAGATTTCCTTCTTTTTCACAGCTGAGTAGTATTCCATTATGTAAACGTGCCACAGCTTTTTTTATCCACTGATCTATTGATGGACACTTGGGCTGCTTCCAAATCTTGGCTATTGTAAATAAGACTGGCAATAAACATAGGGACACACATATTCTTTTTTATTAGTGTTCCAGGTGTTTGTTGTTTTTTATAAATTTCCAGAAGTGTAATTGCTGGGTCTTACAGCAGTTCCATTTTTAATGTTTTGAGAAGACACTCCATACTGTTCTCCACATTGGCTCTACCAGTTTGCATTCACTTCAACAGTGCACTTTTCTCCACACTCTTGCCAACACTTGTTTGTTGATTTATTTATGATAGCTATTCTAACAGTTGTGAGGTGATATCTCAGTATGTTTAAAATGTGTGTGTGTGTGTGTGTGTAATTGACTCCAGAGAAGAAGGGAGATGGAGAGAGAGCTAGAAACATCAATGATGAGAGAATAATTGATCAGCTGCCTCCTGCACTCCCCCACTGGGGATCAAGTCCACAACTCGGGCTTGTGCCCTGACCAGGAATCTAACTATGGTTCATAGGTCATTGCTCAACCACTGAGCCACACCACCTTGGCTAATTGTGGTTTTAATTTGCATTTCTCTGATAATTAGTGACATTAAGCATCTTTTCATATGTCTATAAGCCATCTGGATGTCCTATTTGGAGAAGTGTCTATTCAGGTCCTTTAACCTTTTTTTAAATTGGATTATGGGTTTTTTTTTGGTATCGGATTTTATACATTCTTATAAATTTTGAAAATTAGTCCCTTATAAGATGTGTCAGCAAGTAATGTTCTCCCATTCAGTGGGTTTTGTTAATGGGTTTCCTTTGCTGTGCAAAAACTTTTTAGTTTGATGTATAAGGCATATTCTTAAGCTTAAAAATTTTTGTCCTAATTTTAGAAAGCTACTTTCTTCACTTTAAAGAATCTTTTTGTGAGTTATCCTTCCTATTTCATAAATATTTTAAAATTTTAGGCACTACTAACATTTTGAAACTTTATAAGCATGAAATCTCGATTTCCTGTATCAGGCCAGCTTTCTCATGGATTGTTGTTTACAATGTATTTCCAATATTTATATTGCTATGACTCTTTGGTCTAATCATTGAAGTGGTGTCAATAAACAGGAATATGGCTAAAATGCAACTATTTGTTGACCTGCTAGTTTTGCTATTCATGATTCTTTGACTGTAGACAGAGAAATAAGGAGTCAGGAGAGCTGTAGCTGGTGTTACTCAGTGGTTGGAGAATTGGCCCAAGCACCAAAGGTTCGCAGGTTTGATTCCTGTCAATGGCACATCCCTGGGTTCCAGGTTCAATCCCCTCCCCAGTCAAGGCACTTGCCGGAGGCTGCCAGTTGATGTTGCTCTCTCCCTCCACCTCTCCATCTCCCTTTCCCTCTCCTTCTCCCTTTCCCATCCTCTGTTCTATGCTCTAAAAAAATCAGCAGAAAAAATATCCTCAGGTGAGGTTTAACAACAAAAAGTAGAAGGAAATTGCTTTGTTCATCTTCTCTTTTTATTTATTTATTTTATTAATCTTCATCCAAGAAAATGTTTTTTTAATTGACTTTTGAGAGAGAGACAGACAGACAGACATTGATCAGTTGCCTCCTGTACTCAAACCCACAACCTTTTGTTGTATAGGACGATGCTCCAAACAAGTGCGCGACCTGGCCAGTGCCTTCATTCATCTCTTTGTGTGCATTCATATAAGTAGCATATATGCTGCCTATGAATGTTGTGGTATTTCCCAATCACCAAAGTTTTTCTCTTAAGGAGAGGTTTTAACAAAGTAGCATCTATAAGAACATTTGATTTGTCACTTTCATTAATTCTGAGAGCACTGCCTACTTAGGACTTAGTAAGTATAACAAAAAGTTGGAAATGGTTTCTTAAAATAATCCAGAAATCGTTGTTAATGCTGTTTACCAGAAAATACACATGTTGCAGAAAATGGTATTTGTTGCCCTGGCTGTGGTGGCTTAGTTGATTGTTTATTCCTCTATCACCCCCTTCCCTTTTTAAGATCAATAAAAAAAATACATAAAATAGCCGAAACCGGTTTGGCTCAATGGTAGAGCGTCGGTCTGCGGACTGAAAGGTCCCAGGTTCAGTTCCGGTGAGGGGCATGTACGTTGGTTGCGGGCACATCCCTGGTAGGCGGTGTGCAAGAGGCAGCTGGTCAATGTTTCTCTCTCATCGACGTTTCTAGCTCTCTATCTCTCTCCCTTCCTCTCTGTAAAAAAATCAATAAAATATATATTTTTACACATCCTTTTAAAAGAACAAAACAAAACAAGTACGTTGTAGGATGAGGACATGATAACTTCAGAGCACATTGCAAACTATCAATATATCTTGAATCCTCAGCATGTGTCTCATAACAACAGAGACATCCTCAGGAAAATTCACTGTACCTATTAGCATTACATCAGCAACACTATTGTCTAATGTCTAGCTGACACATTGCTGTGTTCTGCATTGTCCTTGTTGAAGGTCCTTTATTGCTTCCTGTTATGCAGGTCATTTTGCTTCATGTCTTTCTAGTTTCCTGTCCTAGTGTAGAAAACATCCATAGCTTTTTGTCTTTCATGTTGTGGACAGTTTTTTATTAATCTAGGCCAGTTGTTTGATAGGTCATTTAAATTGGAATTAAATGAATATTAATGTTAAGTCACAAATAAACAGTATTTTTTAAAATTGGGATAAGATGATTTGTTTTCTCTTGATCAGATTCAGTGTGGTGTATATTAATTACATCAAGATGTAATGGCTCAGTTGTCCCCTGCACAGAAAGGTTTGATTCCCCATCAGGGCATGTTCTGTCTGGGTTGCAGGTTTGATCCCTGGTTGGGGCACCTATGAAAGGCATCCAGTTGATGTTTCTCTTTCACATTGATATTTCTCTCTCCCTCTCTCTAAGCATGTCCTCAGGTGAGAATTTTTTTTTAAAGGATTGTGATGTCAGTTTTCTAATTTATTGCTGATTATAAATTATAGTTATGTGATAGTCATGCCCATTTTTTCACCCTTTTTAAAAATACCTTTTTACTTTTAAAATATAAAGATAATAAATCCTATCTAATAAAAGAGTAATATGCAATTGACTGTCACTCTAAGACACAAGATGGCCACTCCCATGTAGACACAAGATGGCCTGCAGGGGAGGGCAGTTGGGGGAGACCAGGCCAGCCAGGGAGGACAGTTGGGGGGGATCCAGGCCTGAAGGGGAGGGTAGTTAGGAGACCAGGCCTGTAGGGGAGAGCAGTTGGGGGGGACCAGGCCTGTAGGAGAGGGCAGTTGTGGGGGATCCTGGCCTGCAGGGGAAGGCAGTTCTGGGCGATCAGGCAAGCAGGGAAGGGAATTAGGAGTGACCGGGCCAGCAGAGGAGGGCAGTTGGGGGAGACCAGGGTAGCAGGGGAGAACAGTTGGGGGGGACCAGACCTGCAGGGGACAGCAGTTGGGCGGGGGGGGGCAGGCCTGCACAGGAGGGCAGTTGGGGGGAGGGGCAGGACTGCAGGGGAGGACAGTTGTGGGGGATCCAGGCCTCCAACAAGAGAGGGTAGTTGGGGGGAGGGACCAGGCCTATAGGGGAGGGCAGTTCAGGGGAACCTAACCAGCAGGGTAGGGCAGTTGGGGACAACCAGGCCTACAGGGGAGGACAGTTAGGGGCAACCAGACTGGTAGGAGGGCAGTTAGGGGTGACCTGGATGACAGGGGAGAGCAGTTAGGGACAATCTGGCCGGCCAGGGAGCAGTTAGGTGTCAATCAGGCTGGCAGAGGAATGGCTAGAGGGTGATCAGGCAGGCAGGCAGAAGTGGTTAGGGGCAATCAGGCAGAGGCAGGTGAGCAGTTTGGAGCCAGCAGTCCTGGATTGTGAGAGGGATGGCCAACTGCCCAGTGGGATTGGGCCTAACTGGGCAGTCGGACATCCCTCAAGAGGTCCCAGATTGGAGAGGGTGCAGTCTGAGCTGAGGGACACCCTTCCCCCATTCATGAATTTTATGTCCCGGGCCTCTAGTCTATATAATAAAAAAATCAGTGGTTGTAACACCGTAATGACCGAAGACCGGTCACCCGGGGATGCATTGATGGGTCCCAAGGCACCGGTGGGACTTGATGCTGGGTCCCACGGCCCAATCACTTGTCACCAACAGTGGGTGCGAGTGGCAGCTGCTGGCCCCGATTGCCCCTGAGGGCTTCTCCACCTCCCCCTGTTCCTGAGGGACAATCAGGGCAGCAGGCACTGCTTGCACCTGCTGACATCACTGGTTTTGCTTGCACCCACTGCTGGCACCAGCCCCAATTGCTTTACACATCAGCAGGAGCAAGGGGGGCTGGTGCTGTCAGCTTGTGGGAGTGGTGGTACGGGAGCAGGGCTGCCAGCAGAGAGGGGACTGGAGTCCATGGCAGGAGGAGCCGGTGGGGGCACAGAGGATGGGCTGAGACCTGCCCCTGTGCCCACCACAGCTTGGCAGCCCACAGTTCCTTTCAAGGTGCACAAATTCTTGCACTTGGCCCCTAGTCCTATCTAATAAAGAGGGAATATGCAAATTGGCCATCATGCTGTCACAAAGATGGTGGCACCCATAGCCACAAGATGGTGGCACACTGTCCTTTCAGCCCTGATAGTGGCGGGAGGGGAGAGCAGCAGGCACACTGGACCTGCCCTCAGCTCCCCAGCCACCTAGGGCGGGCCCGAGGCGCAGGCAAGCCTCAGATGGCAGCTTCCCAGGGCTACCTGAGGCTCAGATAACCAGGGCCGCCCGAGGCTTGCGCTGCTGACTGTAGCAGCAGCAGAGGTGAGATGGAGATGTTGTCTTCCCCTGATTGCTGGGTCACCTCCTGCCCCCAAGGGCTCCCAGACTGTGAGAGTGGGCAGGCTGGACTGAGGGGACCCCCTCCCCCCAGTGCATGGATTTTCATGCACCGGGCCTCTAGTTTTATATAATGGACGAGCATCCATGGATCTTTTTATCTGTGGAGGTGGGGGTACCCTGGATACTGAAGCAAGACTGTAAAGTTTTGGTGGGTTCAAAGTTATATTCTAATTTGCAGGAGTCTGTGGCCCCACTCCCAACTCCTGAGTTGTTCAAGGATCAACTGTATATAACAAATCAGTTGTGGAGGTGAGATTTGGATGCTGTATCTTAGCTCATTCCTTATGCAACAGTGAAGTTAAACAGCAAGTTTATGACCATTCTAAAATCTTAAAAAAATAAAACAAAATTTTGTTTGGATTGGTAAATACGTTTTCGGCAACTAAGAAAGTTTGTACAAATTACTTGATATTTTGGAGTATTTTGAGGTTCAAATCATGTACAACCCCATTCCCTACCATCATCATCACCATTGAAGTTGCTTTATTGTTTATTATTTTTTCTTTATTGATTTCAGAGAGGAAGGGAGGGGGAGAGATAGAAACATCAATGATAAGTGAGAATTATTGATCAGCTGCCTGCTGCACACCCCACACTGGGGATGAGCTCTAAACCTGGGCATGTGTCTGACCGGGAATCAAACCTTGAACTCTTAGTTCATAAGATTGACCTTTAGCTTCAGATCTTCAGCAATGCTAACAGTTTTGTTCCTCTGTATGTGTTTA
Source organism: Pipistrellus hanaki (assembly GCF_964339955.1). Lineage (NCBI taxonomy): Eukaryota > Metazoa > Chordata > Mammalia > Chiroptera > Vespertilionidae > Pipistrellus > Pipistrellus hanaki. The sequence goes on from NC_140505.1 coordinate 97,128,720, forward strand.
TCTATTTTCTTAAATTGAAGTTCATCATTACTACCAAGTCTTACTTGCTAAATCAGAGATATAAGTAATATTAAACAACTTCTGTTTAGATAAGTAATTTTAAGGAGTTGAGAAATTGCTGGGGAGAAAAAAGACATTTCTACCATATATAAGTAGTACTACTTTCCAATACCTTCTGAATTACTATGTTAATGAGTATTTAAATATTTTCTGTTTTATAGAGATTATCTTTAAATAATGACATATTTGAGGCAAACTCTGATAGCGATCAAAGTGAGACAAAAGAAGATACTTCTCCAAAAAAGAAAAAGAAAAAATTAAGGCAGAGAGAAGAGAAAAGTCCAGATGATCTGAAGAAGAAAAAAGCAAAGCCTGGGAAACTAAAAGAGAAATCCAAACCAGACTTGGAGAACTCTGAAATTTCATTTTTTGATTTAAGGACAAAGAAAAGAATTTTTGAAGCCAAAGAAGAATTAAAGGAATCCAAAAAGCTCAAAAAAGATGATATAAAAGAAACTAAGGAACTAAAGAAAGTTAAAAAGGGTGAAATAAGAGATTTAAAGACTAAAATAAAAGAAGATTTCAAAGAAAACAGAAAAACAAGAAAAGAGAAATGTCTTGAATCTCAGATGGACTCTGAATCAGATGTACTTAATGATCTCTCCTTTCAGGAGGGGGACAGTGAAGATTTACAGTCTGACAACAGAGAAGAGAAACTAAAGATTATAAGTGGAAAAGACAAAGCAGGGCTAGATGCAGCTCAAGATGCTGTTCTAGACAAACACCCGGACAGCTCCGGCAGTGCTGATGAAGATGCTGATGTCAGAGGAAGGAGAAACAAAAAGAAACCCAGAAAGGCTGAGGAGCTTAAAGAGAGCAGAAAGCTAGAAAACAAGAACCTTTCTTTAGACAAGAAAAATGCACATAAAAAGCTGAGGAATCAAGACAAAAGCAGAAGTATTACTGAGTCCGATAACCTGACATCGGGACTGGCCCAGACACAAAAGAGCTCCAGGGTGGGCGGGGAAGAGAGGGGCCTTCGGTCCACTGACTCTGCTGGAGAAGTGAGTAGTCCGGGATTGTTTGGTTGAAGGACTGTGTGTTAAAATCTTATAGGAGAAGCAATATTCCCATCTAGCTAGCACTCTTTTGAGTGGCCAGGAAGTTTCACAAATGATGAAACAGTGGAACTATAGGAACAATTTTTCTCCTGTTGGGGTGTTTAGTGTGCCTAGCAGCATTGTATTGTAAAGCTGACAGCTTCATTAGTTGTCTCTTTTAGCTTTTCAGATCCTACTTCCCCTGTTGTCTTAAGAATCTACCACATTTTACTCAAATAATAGTGCAGAGTACACTAGCAAAAGTCTTTATAACAAAAATATATTAAATAATTTGCCCTCTTATTTAAAAATTTATTCTCATAGCGGTTTTCAAAATGAAACTATTTTATACATTATGAAGGTATTCATATATCAAGGGCTATAAAAATGGTAAATTTTTTTCATTCATTATTCCCAGTTTTGTAGACTTAAGGAAATTATTTTTAAGGGAGAAAGAGTTATACAGACAAATATATTTATAGTAGTTATCTTTACTATTAATACCAGTCTTTCTAGCTATAGAGGAAATAAAAGATTAAGAAAACGTTGTATCAATTTGAGAACTATTATATATATCCAGAAATATTAATCATGAGATCAAAAGTACAAAATTTTATGGTGAAGAAAACCATACATATACATGAACATAGTAATGTAAAAAAATCTATGCAATGTAAATTTTTAAAATTAATTTCAAACAACAAAGTTATCTGCAAAATTAGAATGCTCAGAAGGTAAGAATGTGCAGAAGTAAAAAATCATGTTTGGTTAGTAGGATTGTAGGGCACCATTTTTAAAAAAAATTTTCTTTATTTTTTATAATAAAAAGAAAAAACCTCTTAAGATAGACTTGAGGAAATTGGTGTTGGGTTTTGAATTTGACGTTTTGTAAATTATTGTTGAGAAATAATCTTCCTTGGGGAAGCAGTTTATATGAACAAGATTTGAATCATGAGGATCGTACGATGATACTGTCAAGATGGCACTGTCAAGTGGTCTGAGCTCTTATATGTTCCTGTTCTGGGTCTTACATGTTTTTCTTTCAGGAGAAAGAGACCAAAAAAAACGAACCCAAAGAAAAATATCAAAAAAGACATGATTTGGACAAGGAAGGCCGCAAAGAGCCAAAGGGATTAAACAGTGAGTGTTAATACTACTACTTAACATTTTCATCTTTTATACAAGGAATTAAATTTACTGTGGGATACTTTCTCTTCTAATCTGCAATGTCACAGAATTGGAGATTTTATTATTTTTTAATTTTTTAATTTTTCAGTTAGGTTGACACACATTATTATATTAGTTTCAGGTGTACCCCATTGATTAGATATTATATAACTACTAAGTGATCATCCCAATAAATCTCAGCCATCTGACACCATACATTGTTAGTAGAATGCTATTGACTATATTCCTTATGCTGTACTTTCCATCCCCAAGACTATTTTGTAAAAACCAGTTTGTACTTTTAATCCCTGTATGTTTTTCACCCATTCCTTCAACCCCTCTTCCATCTTGTCAACCTTCAAAATGTTCTCTGTATCTATGAGTTTGTTTCTGTTCTGCTTGTTTTGTTTTTTTTGGATTCAACTGTTGATAGGTACATATTTATTGCCATTTTATTGTTCATTTTTAAAATTATTTTTCTTCTTCTTAAAGAAAACCCTTTAACGTTTCATGTAATACTGGTTTGGTGGTGAACTCCTTTAACTTTTTCTGGCCTGGAAAGCTCTTTATATGTCCTTCAATTCTAACTGGTACCGTGTTTCCCCAAAAATAAGACCTACTTACAGGTTTCCTTCTGAGTGAAATATAAGGCATCCCCCCGAAAATAAGGCCCCCCCTAGGCTAAACATGAGAGATTTGGTCCACTGATTCTGAAAGAAATGGAGTCACAAATTCACCAGGAAATTCAGGAATTGGATTGTTAGGATGATGTTCCAGAAGATGATGACATGATTGTCATTGAATAAATGAGTAAATTCTTGATACTGTAGGATTCACAGTTTGTCTGGTTTGTGTTGACAACTACCGTACTACTATACCGTATACAGGTAATAAATTTCCTTTATTTTCATTTAACAATAAATGTGTACCGTATTCTTCTTCATGGAAAAATAAGACATCCCCTGAAAATAAGACCTAGCGCATCTTTGGGAGCAAAAATTAATATAAGACACTGTCTTATTTTGGGGGAAACAGGGTAGGTTTACTGGGTATCTTACTTGTAGGTCCTTGCTATTTGTCACTTTGAATATTTCTTGCAATCTCCTTTCTATTTCTTTCTTTCTTTCTTTCTTTCTTTCATTCATTCATTCATTCATTCATTCATTCATTTATTTATTTATTTTTGCAATCTCCTTTCTAACCTGCGAAGTTTCTGTTGAGAAATCAACTGACGGTCTTATGGGAGCTCTCTTGTAGGTAACCAAGTTTTTCTCTTGCTGCTTTTAAGACACTTTCTTTGTCTTGAACATTTTAATTATGATGTGTCTTGGTTTGGGCCTCTTTGGGTCATCTTGTTTGGGACTCAGTGCTTCCTGAACTTGTATGTCTATTTCCTTCACCAGGTTAGGGATATTTTCATCTTTTGTTGCTGTTGTTGTTAATCCTCACCAGAGGATATTTAGAGGGTGGAACGGAGGGAAGGGATGAAGGGGGGTGGAGGGAAGGAGGGAGAGAGGGAAACATTGATGCAAGAGAGACAATTTTAAACCGCCATAGCTGGGTGTGGCCCCAGCCTGTTCCATGTATCTGCCCCTTTTTCGGTTATTATGTCAGATCTAGTGCTTTGCCAGTCTTCTTTTCACTTTTATCTTTAGTTAAAAGTTGAACCAGCTGGTGTGGCTCAGTGGTTGAGCATCCACCTATAAACCAGGATGTCAGGGTTCGATTCCTAGTCAAGGCTCATGCCTGGGTTGCGGGCTCTATCCCCAATGTGGGGCATGCAGGAGGCCGCTGATCAATGACTCTCATCATCGATATTTCTGTCTCTCTCTACCTCTCCTTTCCTCTCTGAAATTAATAAAAATATCTATTTTTAAAGTTGTGTGGAGTGTCACATACATCAGCTAAATTTTACCAAGTGCTCAGTCAATGTGCTGGCATGGTACCCTCCCATTTCCCCACTCCCCCCAGAGGTCATTGTGTATAAGGTTAGCTTCAGGATACAGTTTTAGGCAGTTGTCTAAGCAGGACAGTTGGTGGCATGACTGAGGTTATTTTGAAGCTGTTTTGTGAAAACTGGGAATGGTTCATAACAGTGGAAAACAGCCATTCACTTTGGATGTAAACCCTTTTCTAAGCATTGAGCAGCCAATAGAAAGAGCAACTGAAACACCTTCATGGGTTTGATAGTACAAACCTAATGATGCTTTAGAATCAAGGTAGATATTGGTAAAAATTAAGAAAATACCTGTTTCTTTAACACAAACCCAGATTTTCTTTTGATTGCAATAGAAATTGTGGTTCCTATTCATTGCCATTTTTATTTTTTTTCCACTAGCACTTAAGGACATCAGAAATGCATTTGATTTATTTAAATTAACTCCAGAAGGAAAAAATGATTTTCCTGAGAATAATCAGAAAAGAGAAGAAACACTACTGGATTGTAATTTTGCAGAAGATCACAAAGCCAAGGAAAGCAATCAGGTACTTAAAGAAAGGAGAAATACAAGAGAGGAGGCTGACACCTGGGCATATATAGCTGCAGAAGGTGATCAGGATGTTCTAGACGGTATGTGCCCAGCCGACGAGAATACTGGTGAGTGTGTTTGCAGTCCGTTTGCATGATTTTTCAGGGCAGTACGACTTCACTCACCCCTTGTAACTCACATCAGAAAATAAAGGCATAGACAATTTTGTTTCAATTTCCTGAATAAACAGCTTTTTATATTGAAGACTGAGGCCATTCTGTGGTTTTTAAGCTGACCACACAAATGTCTTATAAGACCCTGTGATGTGACCAGCACATTTTATTTATTTATTTTTTTTTTATTTTTTTTTTTTTTAATTTTTTTTTTTATTAAATTATTATCTGTGTACATATTTTAACATTGCCCCCCCCCATACATACCCTCCCTCCCCAGAGTTTTGTGTCCATTGGTTGTACTTATATGCATGTATACAAGTCCTTTGGTTGGTCTCTTATCTCCCCCAGATCTCCCTACTCTCCCCGCTGTAATTTTACAGTCTACTTTTTGCTTTACTGTCTCTATATCTATCTTTTGGTTTGTCAGTTTATAATGTTTTTTAATATCCATAAATGAGTGAGGCCATGTGGTATTTCTCTTTCATTGACAGGCTTATTTCACTCAGCATGATGTTCTCTAGTTCTATCCAGGTTGCTGCAAATGATGAGAATTCCTTCTTTTTTATGGCAGCATAGTATTCCATTGTGTAGATGTACCAAAGTTTTTTGATCCAATCATCTGCTGACGGGCACCTAGGCTGTTTCCAGATTCTAGCTATTGTAGACTGTGCTGCTATGAACATAGGGGTGCATATATCCTTTCTGATTGGTGTTTCTAGTTTCTTGGGATATATTCCTAGGAGTGGGATTACTGGTGTGACCAGCACATTTTAAAATTGTACAAATTTCAGGTGTTCTATTTTACCACTCTTGTGAAATAGCCTGATTGTATATCTAATGGGTTTCTTTCAGAAAGTTATCAAATGCAGACTCACTTGTATTCTGTCCTTTTAACTTTGCAGTAAATGGCACATCCTAAATGGCATGTTTGTAAATGGCCTCCTGAGGATGTTGGGATTGGCTGAGGAGGGAGGTAAATGTGTGGAATATTGGGCACACTGGCTGTGAGGGTAACAGAAAGAGTGCATATATATATACACACTTATAACTAGGACAGAATGAATCTGATAAAACTGTATTATTTGAATCATGAAACGGTTGAAGAGAATTAATGTTACAGAATATATGACAGAGTGGATAATCTGGGTTGCCTTGTTACTACAAAACAGTTAGGCCCTGGGTATCCGGTAAGTCATGCTTTTAGATGCATCACTTCGCTTGTAGGAAATTGGGACGTTGCTAGGACCAATAGACAAGGGGGAGGAGGAGATGGCTTGCCCCGAGGCCAGATGTCAAATAGCAGCTCTGCTGTTCGGGAGGCCGGGCAGTGAACACACACCCTTGGGCATCTCCAGGTGACATCTGAATCACCCTTACACAGAGCGCAGGGAGAGACGGAAGGCTGCCATCCCAAATTGGTAGTTGGCAAGTGAAATAAGCAAAGGAACTTAACTTATGAGGCTCATCTTGGGGGACTGTGAGGCAAGTACATCTCCAAACTGCCTGCCAAGTCTTAAATTTTATAGAAAGGCCTAAATGGTGTTCAGTCATGTGTTCAGTCCAGGTGGTCTCACAACACCTTCTGCTCTCAAGGCTGCATCCCTGAAGTGGCTCCCCCTGTGGGGAACGGTGGTGAGGACATACATTCCAGGGAGGGGAGGGCTGAGGGAGCCATTTGCCTATGTCCATCTCACTGTTCAATCGATGGTCATGTCCTCTGAATGACCTCCTCCAACACTCTGCCCTTATGACTGGCTCTTACAATGTCACGTGCTCCTCTTCCGCACTGTGCCCTGAGGGGTCAGCATGGGTTTTCACAGCATGGAGGTGGCTCATTTGGCCTCTGTCTGATTGCATTGGAGACAGACATCACAGCAACAGTACAGGCATATGCAAGCGATAGCAGGTTAAGATAATGATCCCCAAAACAAGTAATAATTTTTTCACTAAGCCCCAAGATCAGAACCACTGACTTATTAAGTCTGCTAGGCTAGGGGTCAGGTCACTCAGTGCATTCACTCGTGTGCTCAGTGTGAAACATTAACAGACTTATGGTATGAACACATTCTCTTTGGACAGTGGCACAGGTCTGCCTCCTTGTGAAGCAGTAATAGTGTCCAAGGCCATAGCTTTCTTTTTAGGGACATTTCAGTATTCATTGAAGATGGGTTTTGTTGGCTAACATTCAAGGCTTGGGTGAATTTAGTGTAGTGTCTTTCTTTTGTGTTGTGACATCCTCCAGGCCACCACCACCACCACCACCACCACCACCACCGCTACCACTGCACTAACGTTTTAGCCCGGCTTGTGGCTGAGCAGAGCTCTCCCTGTGGGAGCACAATGACCTCCTGCATTGAACGTCTGCCTCCTGGTGGTCAGTGCGCATCATCGCAACCGGTCATTCCGATCATTCCTCTGTTAGGGTTAATTTGCGTATTACCCTTTTATTACATAGGATAGTTTACCAGGTTATCTTCAAGTTTTTGAAGCATTGTAACTTCTAAATATGAGTAGTTTATGTTACTTGCCAAAGAAAATCAGAAATTTCATTGAAGACTCAGTTACATAATGACATATGTTAAAGGTGTATATAAAGTTTTGGTTAAGTCAGTACCAAAGAAAAATATCTTAAAGTCCTTCTATGTTCCAGATGGCAGACAGCAGATTTTGAGTCTGGGCATGGACCTGCAGCTGGAATGGATGAAACTAGAAGATTTTCAAAAGCATCTTGATGGGGAAGATGAGAACTTTTCTGTAACAGATGCTGTTCCAACTAGTGAGTAGTTTGGGAGTTATGGGGATTCTTTTCATGAATCTAGATACAGAATCCTAATATCTTTTCTTTCATTTTAGATTTATTGAGAGATGCTGTAAAAAATGGGGATTATATTACTGTGAAGGTTGCACTTAATTCAAATGAAGAATATAACCTGGACCAAGAGGTAATAAATACATCTTTGTAAAATCTCATGAAAGGAATATGTAAATTAGCTCTTATAAAATAATTGTTTTACTTTTTTATTTTAGCTAGAAAAGTAATGCATTTTCATTTTATAAAATTCAAAAACTGTAGAATGTAGAAAATTTTAGTCCCTGTATTCCCACCCCTAAAGTAACCATTTGGTTCAGCTGTGATCCTTCTGATTTTGTCAATAGTTTAATCTCTGATGCTATTAGGGGTATTTCATGTTACTGTGTTTCATTGTGACCTGTCTATTAACAGCAGCTGTCTGACTTCCTATTGTTGCTGTGGCTTTTATACTGATTTATGAATTTTTTTTTCAGCCTTGTTGAAACAAGGCCACCAAAAATTTGGTTGCCTCCAAGAAAAAAATGGAAGAGAGAAGATTGAATGTTTTGTTACTTTTTAAAATATGGAAGCATATTAACCCCTTTTCCCCCTGGTTTTTAGGTTTGTTGGTTTGGGTTTTTTTAATCTTTTCTTGCTTGGAGGATTTCTGTTTATTTTTTTTCTTCTCACCTGAGAATGTCTTTACTTGAGACAGAGAGAAACATTGGTCAGTTGTTTCTCCAGCACACAAGCAAACTGGGAATTGAACCGGCATACTGGGTATGTGCCCTGATCAGGAATTGAACCCACCAGCTTATGGTGTACAAGACAAAGGTCCAACCAACTGAGCCACCTGGCTAGGGCAGAGGGGTTTATATTTTATGTAGTCACGTTTGTTGATCTTTTTTCCTTTATAGCTTTTGGGTGTTTTGTCTTGCTTAGAAAAGATTTCATTTTCTTGCTGTAGTTGTGGAGATTTGGATTTAATCATTTGGGGTGAAACTTCAAAAAATTATTTTGATTAAAATTGCATGAAATATACAGATCATTTTGGCTGAGAATTAACATGATTACATTTTCAGTCTTCCATTAGGAACATATTCAGCTCTTCATTTTATTTCCTTAAGCAAAATTTTTTTTTTCTCTTCATAGTTATTACACATTTATTATAGATCTATTTCTAAATATGTTATAATTTTGTAATTATCTTGCTATTATCATTGGGATCTTTTTTCTCACATTTTGTTTTCTAACTGATAAAGCTATTGATTTCTGTTTGTGTTTGTATCTCCAGCCACTTTAGAAGATTCTCTTACTGTGGTAATTTTTAAGTTACTTTCTGGATTGAGAGTTGGACCACTTGCTAAAAATATCTGTTTTGTTTTCCTTATTTTCAATATTTTTCCTTTGGTCTGGTGAGATTGGTGATGTCCGAACAACAGCGGTAATGGAAGCAATCTGTTCTGTTTGGTCTGAGCAGCGCTTTCCCTTAGGTCTTGGCATCAGGTTTGATTTCTGTTTTGCTGGTGGTTTACCTCCTATACTCTGCCCTTTTTTAAAGCTGCTTAAGTATCGGAGATACATGTCGGGTTTTATTAGATGTTTTCTTTGAAGATTTGAAAAACAATTCCTAAAAGATTTACTTTTCCAGAAAATTACAGCTACATGTGCGTTGCATCTGTCAAGGTAAAATGTGCATTAGTCACAAATAAAAACACATAAAACATTCCACCACTTTTCAACAATTTGAGCAAAGATTAAATGCCTAAGGAACAATATAGATGATTTGCAAAGGATGGACTCTTTAAGCGCCAATTTAAAAGCACACAAGTGGATAAGTCTTCAATTATATGTACTAAATTGAACCTTTTTTGCATTAGGAATTAGATAATTTTGTCATATAACAGAAACATTATAAAAGTGAGCAGTGTCAAAGGAATAGAACCGCCAGCATTCAAAAGCAGCTTTGTTGCCCTGGCCAGGTGGTTCAGTTGGTCACACCAAAAGGTAGTGTTCAATTCCTGATGAGTGAACATACTTAGGTGGTGGGTTCAGCCCTCCCTCCAAGCGTTCTCTTGCTCTCTCCCTCTCTCACTCTTTCTCCCTCAGTCCCTAAATACAATATATCCTCGGGTGAGGATTAAAAAAAGTGAGGCCTATGAAAGCACAGCACTCACTAACCCTCCTGAAATTCAGACTTTGGTCCTGCCTCAGAGCCATTTATTTGCTGCTGCCTCCTCCTCCCACCACCTTATGGCCCCTATTCTTCAGCTCACCCAGTCTTTGTGAGATGCATGCAGGGAACTTTATAAAGTTAGATTTTTACAAATCTAGAGAAAGTGTTATTGCTAGAAATAATTTTTCTTACATTAGTGTTTCTTCAGATAATTCATACTAGCAAATTCTGCTAAAACATTCAGATTATAACCAAATTCATACTATTGGAATTTGGTTGTATTGGATGGTAATTAATAGTTTCGTTTTCTCATCTGCTGTTTATTATTTTTTTTTAATATATTTTATTGATTTTTTTTACAGAGAGGAAGGGAGAGAGATAGAAACATCGATCAGCTGCTTTCTGCACACCCCCTTCTGGGGATGTGCCTGAAACCAAGGTACATACATGGCCTTGACCGAATCAAACCTGAGACCCTTCAGTCCGCAGACCGATGCTCTATCCACTGAGCCAAACTGGTTTCTGCTCTGCTGTTCATTTTAACTAGCAATTGGAAATATTTTAGCTAATAGTTACCTTTTTATTATTCACCAACTTTATGTAATTTATCTTATTCAAAGCAATTGTTTTACTCACTTTTTTCATATGATGTTGTTCCCTACTTATGAATCTTTTTTTATCCTTAGAGCATTCAAACTCTTAACTTCCCAGCAGTTAGCAATGGTTTTTTAATCCAGATAGCATTCATTTCATTGTATCCTCAATACAGTGGACTTAAGTGACCAGTGGTCATTTCTAGCCTTACATCTTTGCACCAACTAAAAGAATATAATCTATGTATGAGCTTTGCCTAGAACACAAGGAAACTTTTAGACCTGAAATTTGAGATAAATACCTTTGCCATCTAGATAACTTCAAGATTTGTGCAAAGTATTGATGTGCCTTTAGAACTTAATGCATCGAAGTCGTAAAGTTTTATGGTAACTGTCGGAGTACTTACTGTTTGATCCTGCTTGACTACGCTAACAGTGGGAGCACAGGTTCTTCTCTATCAGGAACTGGACCTTCATGGATGCCAAGTATTAGACAGAGCAGACATGAGAAGCAGACCAAGTAGCCATTGCTGCTAAGTAGCCACTAGACAAAGCAGTTCTTTAAAGCAGCTTACTAAGTAGTAGCCGCACAAAGCAGACTCAGCAAACATAGGAGCCATTGCACACACAGCAGCCCAGCCCTACATAAAAACAGCCTCCTACCACCTGGTCAGTAATACATCTTTATACTAACTTAGACAAGAGAGGCTTTTTGCCAAATAGTGACATCAGTATTTGGGCTACAGAAAGGTACACCTGCTCCATGAATATACTAGGATCGCTATGTCCTTGCTTAGATTGGCCTTGAACATCCTCTGTACTCTGATTAGGGTAACATTTATATATATAAAATTCCAAAGGATATTAGTTTATTTCTTATATATAATAAGAATATTTTAGTGAAAAAAATTAAATAGATGCTTAAATCAATGTACTTTAATAATTTCACTTTGAAACAATCTAGATGAAAAGAACTTAGTTATAAAATTTTTCTGATTAAACATTGACGTTTTTTCCTTAAACCAAACTAATGAAGGATTCAAGTGGGATGACACTGGTGATGCTGGCTGCAGCTGGAGGTCAGGATGATCTGTTGCGGCTCCTCATCAGAAAGGGAGCCAGAGTGAACGGCAGACAGAGGAATGGGACCACCGCACTCATTCATGCAGCTGAAAAGGTCGGTCACTCACAGTGCAGCCATTTCAGTCTTGCAGGAATTCATGCGCCTGAACTAAGACAAAATCTATTTCTGTAGTGAAATGTAAGTCATACAGGAAACTTAATTTTATATTTCAGTTTACCTATGACTTGTTATGAATGGATGTTGAATTTTCAAAATAATTATCTAGTTGGAAGTGATTTATATTCAACAGGACCTCTAAGTTACTAAAATCAGTTTCAACTGCAATCAATTGGGTCTTTTAAAAAAACCATTTCCAATTTAAAATAATTAAAATGTTCCAATATATTATCTACCTAAAGGATTGCTATGCAGAGGGTCTTATGTAGAAAGCAGTGTTAACCCTCAGATTGAACTTACTGGACAAACGGAGTGTGGCTGGGCAGGGGACTGAACCCACCCAGCACCTCTGGTTCTCTCACGACCCTGCATCTGCATAGTAAAGAACCAGGAAACTTCACCTGACTGCTTGGGATACAGTCTGTCTTTTTTCTAATGGATAAAAGATTCAAAATATCCCAAAATACCTTACTTTTGAATGTAAGAATTTCAAAAATTAAATTTGTTTTCTTTTTTTTAATAGAACTTTTTAACCACAGTGGCTATTCTTTTGGAAGCAGGAGCTTTTGTAAATGTCCAGCAGAGCAGTGGTGAGACTGCTTTAATGAAGGTAAATGCCTCACATGATTGCTCATTCCCTCTATGTCTCAGATGTGCATGTTGGGGCCTCTGACAGCTGGGGTCTCGGGCTATAATAGGGAACGATATAATCTCTGGACTTGCACATGATAGATAAATGGGAAAAGTAGACCATCAAAGAAGCACTTAACATGTAGTGTGATGAGTGACGTGAGAGGAGTAAGCATGGAGTTAAGCATCAGAATCCAGACAAGGTTTAGTCCTATGGCTCCCAGTGGCCCAAGGAATGGAGAACTGGAGACTGTACTCTAGTTTTTATTGGTGAATTTATCATTTCATCCTTTGTATGTTAGGAATTGTGGTTTGTAGATAGTTTTAAGGGGAAGGTGGTTAAAGCCTCCTGTATTACCCCTCCATGGTTAATGGTTTTGCATTTGCATCTATGGGCAAATTCTGCATGTTCTAGTCTGCTCCTGGGGCAGTTCTGGGTTCCCGGCCTAAAATGCTATGAGGATACAGCAGTTTTTTTTGTGGTTTTTTTTTTTTTTTTTTTTTTTTTTTAATAAATCTTTATTGTTCAGATTATTACAATTGTTCCTCTTTTTTCCACCATAGCTCCCCTCAACCCAGTTCTCACCCCACCCTGTGCCCTTACCACCCTCCCCCCACCGTACTCATCCACAGGTGTTCAATTTTTGTCTAGTCTCTTCCCACACCTCCCATTCCCTTTCCTCCCCTGAGAATTGTCAGTCCACTCCCTTTCTATGCCCCGAATTTCTATTATATTCACCAGTTTATTCTGTTTGTCAGATTTTTTTATTCACTTGATGGATATGTATTTGTTGTTCATAAGTTTTATCTTTACCTTTTTCTTCTCCCTCCTGTTCTTAAAGAATACTTTTCAGCATTTCTGGTTTGCTGTTGATGAACTCCTTTATCTTTTTCTTATCTGTAAAGCTCTTTATCTGCCCTTCAATTCTGAATGATTGCTTTGCTAGGCAGAGTAATCTTGGTTGTAGGTTCTTGCTATTCATCACTTTGAATATTTCCTGCCACTCCCATCTGGCCTTATATTCTGTTGAGAAATCAGCTGACAATAGTATGGGTGCTCCCTTGTAGGTAACTAACTGTTTTTTCTCTTGTTGCTTTTAAGATTCTCTCTTTGTCTTTTGCTCTTGGAATTTTAATTATTATGTGTCTTGGTGTGGTCCTCTTTGGATTCCTTTTGTTTGGGATTCTGTGTGCTTCCTGGACTTGTAAGTCTATTTCTTTCACCAGGTGGGGGAAGTTTTCTGTCATTATTTCTTCAAGTATGTTTTCAGTATCTTGCTCTCTCTCTTCTTCTGGCACCCCCATAATTCTGATGTTGGTACACTTGAAGTTGTCCCAGAGGCTCCTTACACTATTTTCATATTTTTGGATTTTTTTTATTTTTTATTTTTTTTTGCTTTTCTGTTTGGATGTTTTGCTTCTTTGTATTTCAAATCTTTGAGTTGATTCTTGTGATCCTCTAGTCCAGGGGTCGGCAACCTTTAAGACATAAAGAGCCACTTGGACCTGTTTTCGAAGGAAAAAAAAAACCTGGGAGCCGCAAAACCATTGCGACATTTAAAACAAATATAACACTGCATATATTGTTTCTTACCTTAATGCTATATACCGGATCGTGCAGAAAAAGGATTTTTTCACTTAACAAAAAGAGCCGCATGCGGCTCCGGAGCCGCAGGTTGCCGACACCTGCTCTAGTCTGCTGTTAGATCTCTGTATATTATTTTTTATTTCAATCAGTGTATGCTTAATTTCTAGTTGGTCCTTTTTCATATCCTCGAGGGTCTCACTAAATTTATCGGCCTTTTCTAGAAAATTCTTAAAATACATTATAACCGTGGTTTTGAACTCTATATCCAGTCATTTGCTTTCCTCCATTTCTTTCATTTGTGATCTGTTTCTTTGTTTCTGTATTTTCACTGCTTCCCTGAGTTGATAGAGTGGCTTTGTGTGCTAGGTGTCCTATAGGGCCCAGTGGCTCAGCCTCCCGTTACCTGATGTGGACACTCTTGGCGCATTCCTTTGTGGGCTGTGTGCACAGCCTTGTTGTAGTTAAGTCTTGATTGTTGTTGGTATCACTGGAAGGAATTGACCTCCAGGCCAATTGGTTGTGAGGATCAGCTGTGTCTACACTGAGAGATCTTCTGTGCTAGGGACACTCTTATGAGACAAGACTTGCAACAGCCTCTGTGCTCAGCTTGGATGGGGCGGAGTCTCAGGGCAGAGCAGACAGCATTGGTTTCCCATCAGCCCTGCCCTAATAGGCCCCTTTGTCCCAGTGTCTTATGGTAATCGCTGCATGCACCTCTGAAAGCCCGCTGTCAGAATGAGTCTGGGACCCCAGAGTCTCTCCTGGAACTGGAGTTCAGTGCAGTCGGGAGCTTTTGTCTTCCTCCCTCTTGAGAAAGCCAGCGCCACGTACTCAGTCGCCTATCCTCTCCATGTGTGCGCCTCAGTACCTCTGCCTTCCACAGATCCTCTGAGTCTCAGTGTCCTTTCCTCTTTCCTTCTAGTTGTGGAATTTCCACTCAGCCAGCCTTCCTGTGGTTCTGTATGATGTCTGTTTTGTCTTTTAGTTGTGGTTTTGAAATTGCGAGGCAGCAGTTTAGGTGTTTACCTATGCTGCCATCTTGGTTTCCTTCTGCCTGAATCTGCTTTCTAATTCGTTATACTCAGGCCTGGCACACCTGCTGCTTCAGCCTTAGGCTTTTACACTTAGGGTTTAAACCAGGCTCACTGTTTGTGTTTCCATTTTTTTTTTTTAAATCAATCTTTATTGTTCATATTACAAAGGTTCCTCATTTCTTCCCCCCTCCACCAGGTTCCCACCCCATCCTCCGCCCCCTCCCCATCCCCCATTGTCCTCATCCAAAGGTGCACAGTTTATGTTCAGTCTCTTCCTCCCTCCCTTCCCCCCCCCCCCCCAGAAGAGTCAGTCCACTCCCCTCCCATATCGCCAACTCTACTACAATGAACCGCTATTATTGTTCATCAGGTTTTTCAATCTCCTTTTTTTGTTGTTGTTGTTGTTGGTTTTTTGTTTTTTTTTTAATTAATAAACTTTTACACTTCTAAGTTTTAAAATCTAATAATTTTAAACCTTGTTTTTTTTCTGCCCTGGGAATTGAGAGCAAACTTGTTTACATGTAAACTTGCCCTTAGACTATCAAAAGGTGTAGCCATTCAAGTGTAAATGGACACATTGTTTAAACATAGCTGCTGGTTGGAGTTGGATTACCTGTTCTGGGTGGGAAGGGCTTGTCATTCCCTTTCTCCATTAAAATTAAGGTGTTAGCTTTAAAACCTCTTTTTGGCAAGAGACCTTAAACTTTCAGAACTTTAAATTTTTCAGATAGTAAATCAGTTACTTAGCATTTTCTCAAATCAATAATACCTCCACATGCCCAGGGATACACTTCACACAAAAGACATTTCCAAATAGATCAACCAACCTCATCCAGGCCCCACACAAGGCACTCACAGATCAACACCCCAGCGCTATACTAACTCAACACATCCAGATCTAAGCCTTCCTCATTTGATTCAGCAGACCCTCAAGTTCCTCCAAAAGTTTCCAGCCATGTCTGAGAGGCAGCCTTGAGGCGGGGGCAGGCGAGGAGCGAGCTGTTCCGGGCCTGGCTGCTCTGGGCCTGGCCTCTGTTGCTCTGGTCCGTTCCACAACCAGCTGCTCCGGGTCTGGCCACTGCCGCTCCCGACCTGGCCGCTCCGGGCCTGGCCACACCCAACCCGGCTGCTCTGGGCCCGGCTGCTCTGGGCACGTGTGTTTCCATTTTCATTGGTGGATCATGGTAATATTTTTTTCAGGAGCCCTACTTTTGAATTTGTTTTCCATTATGTTTGTAAATTAATTATCCAATGTTTAGAGCAGAGGGGGCATTCAAAGAATTAATTAAAACCATCTTACTGAGAAATCAGCAAGTGGGTTCTAAACAGATACTCCAGAGTGGTGTCAGGGCCATTCTGGATTTGGTAAATTCAGATGTGTATCCATGCTTGTTTAGTCTCTTCAGAGCAACTACTAGGAAAATTCTGAGATTTTGTGATGCTAAGAGGTGCTTTAGGTTCCCAGGGCTAATACCCTCTCCAAGACTGAGGAGCAGGCTTTCTCCTCTGGATGCCGCCTGAGGTGTTAGTTAATAGGACAACAGGACATGGAATGGAGAGTGGAGCTTAGAAAGGCCTGGTGTTTCTTGTGTTGGGATAGAGGTATCATTTTGAAGTAGCACACAGATTTGTGTACTGGACCCCACCTGTTCATGTAAATGTTTCCAATACCTGGGGAGACCCAACTCCAGGTTTCTTCCAAAGAGCTCCCAGGCTGGCTCATGTGTGAAGAAAGGGGCAAACACTGAGTGGTAAACTTATTTTTAGCTAATTATGACCCTCCCCCCCCCCCCTTTTTTTTTTGTCTTAGGCCTGTAAAAGAGGAAATTTGGATATTGTACGACTTGTAATTGAATGTGGAGCTGACTGTAACATTTTGTCAAAGCACCAAAATAGCGCAATGTATTTTGCAAAGCAGTGTAACAACGTGTTGGTGTACGACTTGCTGAAGAATCATTTAGACACGTAAGTGTGCGGTGACTGTGCCATGGTTAAGTTACAGGGCTGGACACATCAAAACAGGAATGGCCTAGCTCTGGCAGAGTGGCTCAGTTGGTCAAACAATCATCCCAAACATCAGAAGGCTGCAGGTTTGATTCCCAGTCAGGGCACATGCCTAAGTTGTGAGTCCGATCTCCAATTGAGGTGTGTACGGGAGGCAAATGATAGATGTTTCTCTCTCACATTTCTCTCCCCCCACCCCTTTTCCTTCCCCAAATTAAAAAAACCATATCCTCATGAGGATTAAGAAGGAAACACCTTGCTATGTTCCTTTGTCTATCAAACTTTATCTCCCTCTGGAAGCAGGTCCTCTATATAAATTATTTAAACACACAGACACACACACACACACACACTGGAATGTAACTGCTCAGAAGATTGTCAAGTAGAGGTCCCAGTGGGCTTCTCTTCACAGTTTTGTGTGTGTTTTTTTTAATCTATTTTTTAAATTTCTTTATTGATTAAGCTATTATATAGATGTCATTTCCCCGTTACCTCCCTCCCCCCCCCCCCCCCCCACACACACACACTCATGCCCTCACCCCCCTGTTGTCTGTGTTCATTGGTTAGGCTTATATGCATGCATACAAGTCCTTCGGTTGATCTCTCCCCCTTTTCCCCACCCTCCCCTACTTTCAATCTGAATTTTGACGGTCTGATTAATGCTTTTCAGTCTCTGGACCTGTTTTTGTTCATCAGTTTACGTTGTTCATTAGATTCCATAAATGAGTGAGAGCATGTGATATTTATCTTTCTCTGACTGGCTAATTTCGCTTAGCATAATGCTTTCCAGTTCTACACATGCTGTTGCAAATGGTAAGAACTCCTTTTTTACCACAGCGTAGTATTCCATTGTGTAGATGTACTACAGGGTTTTGTTGTTTTTTTTGTTTTTTTTTTAAATCAGATTTAAGTGGCATATGAATTACTTTTTTACAGGTTTAGAAACTTTTAGGCTTAATCTAGAAGCATCTCCTTAAAATCATGACTAGGCTCTTAATTTGGCTCACAAACATTTTCTTAAATTTTAGTTCATTCCTGATTTGTTTTGTTTTTTAATGGACACAATTTTTAGAACACTTTCAGGCTTTCTGTGACATTGAGCAGAAAGTACCCGTAAAGAGATTTTCCATGTAACCCCTGCCGCACACATGCACAGCCTCCCCCACCTCTTCTGCCAAAGCTGCGCGGTTAACGAACCTGCGTAGACACTTTGGTGTTGTGCATTCTGTGGATTTTAATAAATAGATGACACATGCCCGCCATCATAGAATCGCACAGAATAGTATCACTGCCCTAAAAGTCCCCGGCTCCCCTTATTTATTCATCCCTCCCTCGTCTAAACAGTGAAAACCACTGATCTTTTTGTCTCCATATTTTTGCATTTTCCAGAATGTCACGTAGTTGGAATCATAGAGTAGGTAGCCTTTTCAGATGGCCTTTTACTTACTGATATGCATTTAAATGTCCTCCGTGTTTTTCCCTGGCTTTATAGCTCATTTCTTTTTAATGCTGAATCATTCCGTTGACTAGATGCTTCACAATTTATCCATTCTTTTTCAAATGAATTCTAAGACATTTATTTTGGCAACACATAACAGAAATATCACAGACAGTAGCTAACTAAACACAAGTAAGGTGTTTATTATTCATATAACCGAGTATAGAGGTAGGCGGTCTTAGGCAGGAATAGCCTCTTTCTCATCCACCATAGTTAGAATCTGACTTGGATTTTCATGTCTGCAAGATGGTAACTCCAATTCCAGGTGTAGGAGATCTATATTCTAAGCAGAAAGTAAGGCCAGTTTTGGAGACAAAAAAGGCAGCAAAGGTCAATATAAAGGACTATGTGCCTAGTGAGTGTGGCCCTTTAACAGGCTTTGAGGAGAGCCTCACCCAACCCAGAACTTTTTTGTTAATGCATTGATTTTTGTTGTTAATCCTCACCCACGGATATTTTTCCATTGATTTCTAGAGAGTAGAAGGGAGGGGGAGAGTGAGAGAGAGAAATACTGATGTGAAAGGACACATGGACTGGCTGCCTCCCACACGCACCCCAACCGGGCCCAGGGATTGAACCTGCAACCCAGGTAAGCGCCCTTGACCAGGAATCAAACCCAAGACCTTCCATGTGTAGGCCAACATCCTAACCACTGAGCAACACTGGCCAAGGCCCAACTAATAATTTGTGTGACTGACCAGCATGGAATTCTGGAAAGCCAGCTCATCTCAGTTTGTTCACATGGGTAATAGATCAAGATAGCTTGCAAGTAGGTGAACCAGCCATCCTGATTTGCATGATAAACGGAGGGATTCCTGGGATGCTGGGCAAACCAGATGAGTTGGTTAGCTTCTTAGTGAGATAGTTTCTGCCCTTTTGTGGCCTTCACTGAAGCAGCAGCATCCAAAAATGAAGTTTAATTCCTTTGTGACTTCTGTTGGGAACAAAACCCATAAAGATCATTTCAATGCATTTTCCCACATATATCTCCTATTTTCAAAGAGCTGAGGCAGATGTACAATGTTTAATTCATGCCCATCTAAAAATTGGCAAAATACTCAAGGTTTACAGGAAGAAATGCCATCTGTAGAAATCTCATAGTCCATTCATCCCAGCAAGATGGTTATCACTAGACTAAATCTGGACAAACACAACAAAAAGATCCTTGAGGGTAAAACCAAGTTTAAAAAAAAAAGGGGGGGGGGCAAATAAAAGAAACAATTGAGAAAACACAGGAATAAAATAATCTTATATACAGCTTTCATTAAAAACTTTAAGAAAAGTTTTCTAAATTAGCACTAATTTTATTTGACTGCTTGTGTGTGTGTGTGTCAATTCTTAGAATTCTCATTTCTGATTCTCCAAATTGATCATTCATTTATTAGATACATATTTATTGATCACTATGTGCCAGGCACTTTCCAGACTGATGGGGAGTTGGAGAGAGCAGTGGGGAGGACAAATGGCCTGTCAGATGCTGAGTGCAGAGCAGTGGGATAAGGGAATTGCATGTTATTTTTAAGGTTGATATGGATTCAACAATTTCATAATTTTATGGCTTATGATCCTTTTTACATTAATATTTAAACTCTTACTATAATACATACTTTTTTGTTAAGACTTTCAAGAGTAGCAGAAGAAACCATAAAGGATTACTTTGAGGCACGCCTTGCGCTTCTAGAACCAGTTTTTCCAATAGCATGTCATCGTCTCTGTGAAGGGCCAGATTTTTCAATGGATTTCAATTATAAACCTCCACAGAACATAACAGAAGGTAAGCCTACATTTTCTCAGTTTGAAATGTGACCCTATAGCTGTTAGCTGATTAATTTATCTCATTCTTTAAACAAATCTTTTAAAAAATTCTACCCATGTTTCCCCGAAAATAAGACATCCTCAGAAAATAAGACCTAGCGCATGGAAAGATAAGACATCCCCTGAAAATAAGACCTAGTGCAACTTTGGGAAAAAAAATTAATATTTTTTCTCTGTCTTATTTTCGGGGAAACAGGGTATTAGTATAATAATTATCATCAGAGTTCTCTGGCAGAAAAAAAAGAGACCAGCTGATATCTACCATCCCAGGTGACTTTGATGGGTCCACAGAGCATGTTATAAAACCTGTTTTGTTTACAAAGTATGGATGTTTGGTCTTAATAATTGTACTAGTTTTTATTTAAATTTTTACACTCTGAGCCCAGAATCAATTTCTTTTCTGGGTTTATTATTGGTAATAGTCTCTTGGCCTTTTATAAAGAAAAAATGTCTGCCCTTTAATAATTTTAAAAGCAGAAAATAGAAACTTCAGTTCTGCTTCCTGGCCACCGTGCCTTCTCTAGGACCCAGATGCCACACACACAGAAAGCTGGTTCCTGGCTTTTTCTTGTTTTGTTTAAATAAGTAAAACACTATCACCAATTTTAAAATGTATGTATTCAAGAAAATCTAGCCCCTCCAATAAAAATAAAAAAAATCTAGCCCTATCAATAATTGACAGGCATTCATAACTACTCACTATTTGGTGAAATTGGCATTGAAGAATTATTTGTAGTTTTGACTATTAATGTCAATTTGCATTATAGAGCTGGAAAACAAAATCACTGTCATACTGTAGTTTGACAGTGTGCCCTTCCTCCCTGGGACCAGGATCAGGAAAGCAAAGGGCCCTGACAGGTGTGCTCTGTGTTGGCCACAGTCCCATGCCCTGAAGGTTTGCACATGCGCTTGTGAGCTTGATCCCCACTGTGGTGTGCAGGAGGCAGATGATCATTGGTATTTCACTCCCACAATCTCCCTCTCCCTCCCCCTCTCTCTAAAAATCAATAAACTATTCTTTTAAAAAGTACAGCTTTCTCCAAAATTAGTGTTGTAGAATATTTGTTTTAATTTTAACTTCCTTTTCCTTTTCATTGAATCTATCGGGTTGTACAGGTGTGAGGCGCACAACTCGACAGCACATCTCCTACATACTGCACTGTGCATCCACCCCAGCCTCCATCCACCGCCTTTACATCCTCCTCCGCCTCCTGCCCTCACCCCGCACAGTTTGCTAGATTCTTGAGTTTTTTTTAAATCTCATGCTTTTCTTTTTTCTTTTTCCCCCAAAATGAGATTTTTTTTCTATTAATCACAAAATTTGGAAAAGGCAAAACCACTATGTGGAAGAAAACAGAAAATCACTCAAACCCACACCCACACACAACTACCATAGAATGCCAGTGGTTTACTTCCAGAGATATCTATGTATTCAGCAAATGCCATTTCTTTTCAGACAAAATAATAATTTTACTGTAGAAAAGCACATTTTTAAAAGTCCGTTCCATGAGCTATCAATAGGAACTATTACAAATACAAAAAAAATAACAATAGCTATTGGAAATTTGAAGGAGTCCTTCACTAGGGAGGAGAGAATGAGCATGGCACACAAGTTGTGTCTGTCCTTCTACCCTACCTACCCCTGCCCTCAGTTCCTCCCTTAGGGTACTGGAAGGTGCAGGTTCAAGGACTGGGTTAAAAATCTGTGTGTGCATCTCTCCTGCTCAGGCTCTGGCATCCTGCTGTTCATTTTCCATGCGAATTTTTTGGGTAAAGATGTTATTGCTCGACTCTGCGGCCCATGTAGTGTACAAGCTGTAATTTTAAATGATAAATTTCAACTTCCTGTTTTTCTGGTAAGACTCTCCTGTATTTCATTATTGAAAAGTACATTTTTCTAATCAAAAGATGATTTAAATGGCTATGTTTTAATAAAATGTTAATTATAATTCAGTAAATCTATTGTTGGAAATGAGGCAATAATCTGTAATCATCCTAAATTTTGTCAAAAATAACATATACAGAATATATGGTGGACTTTTCCCATCATTATAATTGTAAACATTCACTTACAGGAAATTCAACAAAGAAGAAAACTATACCTGTTTATGCTTCAAATAATCAAATACAACCAGTATCCTACTGTAGGACATTGGTTGTATTTGTGCTTAATTTATGCTTAATTTTAGCTTTTGTTATGCTAAAATTTATATTTTTATTATAAATATTTTAAAGTAATAATATATAGTGGCTGTAGACCTTTCTTTTTAATATAAAAAAATGCCCTTGAAGAACCTTAATGCATGATTCCTTGGCACATTAGGAGCTTTCCTTAGGCTGAATGAAGCAAAATTACATATTTACTAAGATCTCTAACATTTATGCTGTATGTTACTGGGTGCATTCTAATCATAAAGATTTACCTGGATATTGGTTTTTTTTTTATTTGTAATTTTTCAATAAGTCAAGGGAAATTTAAAGAAATCACAGTTTACTATCCCATGAATTCTAATACAAAACTTAGAATCTTAAAGGTTTCTAGTCTCTTCAGATTTGGCTTTGCTCCGTGGTCGGCAAACTGCGGCTAACGAGCCACATGCAGCTCTTTGGCCCCTTGAGTGTGGCTCTTCCACAAAATACCATGGCCTAGGCGAGTCTATTTTGAAGAAGTGGCGTTAGAAGAAGTTTAAGTTTAAAAAATTTGGCTCTCAAAAGGAATTTCAATTGTTGTACTGTTGATATTTGGCTCTGCTGACTAATGAGTTTGCTGACAACTGGGCTAGCTATTCTAGCTATTTCTAGATGTAGATTTTGGAAGAAATACTGACCCTTTTTTGTCTCTTTCCCTAGGATAGTCATTTTGTTTACTCATTCAGCCCTGTTGCAGGCCTCAATAAACTCTTTATAAGGTTGACAGAAGCACCCTCTGCTAAGGTGAGAAGTCTTTCCGCATATTTATTGTTCCTACTCAAATTGTTATGCTAGACAACGTTATGTTGTGCCTACTTCTTATGCCTGTCCTATAGACCTGTGCTCTCTGGGGTAGAAGTCAGTGCAATATGAATGTAAAATACGGCAGATATAAAATACACTGCATCTTGCCCTAACCGTTTTGGTTCAGTGGATAGAGTGTCGGCCTGCAGACTGAAGGGTCCCAGGTTCGATTCCGGTCAAGGGCATGTACCTTGGTTGCGGGCACATCCCCAATAGGGGGTGTGCTGGAGGTATCCGATCAATGATTCTCATTGATGTTTCTAACTCTCTATCCCTCTCCCTTCCTCTCTGTGAAAATCAATAATATATATATTTTTTAAATTCAAAATACACTGCATCTCTATAGCAGTCTTGGCTTTGGTATTTAATTGGCATATGTTATATCTCTAGACTAATCACTAAACTCTCTTTGTAAAAGGAAGCTGGTATCTGTAAAAATAAATAAAAGTATTAAATATAATAACAAAATCACAAAATCAAATTATAAGCGCTTGGATTTTTTATTAAAATAGTGATAATCTAGCCGAAACTGGTTTGGCTCAGTGGATAGAGTGTCGGCCTGCGGACTGAAAGGTCCCAGGTTTGATTCCAGTCAAGGGCATGTACTTGGGTTGCGGGCACATCCCCAGTAGGGGGCGTGCAAGAGGCAGCTGATCGATGACTCTCTCTCATCAATGTTTCTAACTCTGTATCTCTCTCCCTTCCTCTCTGTGAAAAATCAATAAAATATTTTTTTAAAAATAAAATAGTGATAATCTAGCCACTTAAATTGATAGCGGATTTGAGAATACTGCAAATAACAGGAACAAGTCTTGGACATGTATGTTTCTCCCCTCTTCTAAGAAAAGATAACTATCTCTGTGCTCATCCATATGATTTTTTTGCTTCCTCCAGGTGAAATTGCTAATAGGTGCGTACAGAGTGCAGCTGCAATGATAAAGAATTGGGATGGAATGGCTTTCAGACCTATTTTTAAATACTCCCTTCCAAGCAGTTTGGAATTCTGGAACAGCTAACTCTTCCAAATCTAAAGTATGATCTGTAAATCTCATGCAGTTTTAAGGCCTATCATCTGTTATATGTGGGACATAATTTGTTCTTTGTAATATATTATAAAATACAGAAATGTAAGTATTTGTGCCAATGCTCTGAAATTGGTGGTGTGTCTGAACTGTATACTTACTTTTCCACAATGTGGAATGGTACAGGATTATTTAAGAAAATTACTTTTTAACTTGAAATTTTCTTTTTACCTTGAAGTTTTCTACTATCCCAGGTGAATTTCTGTAAATAAAGTGTGAATATGCCCCCCCTTGAAATTTGAGCAGAAAGGTCTGATCTATTTCTGACATGCAGTTGCCACACATCCCAAGTTGGAAGAAGACCTCTTTGTATGTTTCCAGTTATCCTTTATTTGAAAAGATCAGAGCCTAAGAAATAGTACACGTGCCCTTACTTTGAATACTGGGAGGCCAGACCAGTTTTGCCAGCTTTTACCTCATGTGGGGTTAATGTTCCTATGGACTTTTCCATAGATAAAACTGATAAATCAAGCTCAGTCTGGATTAAAGAAATGTTATAAATGTAGTTCCTGATTACTTTAATAATTGTGAGATATCCTATCTAATAAAGAGGTAATAAGCAAATTGACTGTCACTCCAACACACAAGATGGCCACCCCCATGTGGACCCAAGAAGGCCAGCAGGGCTGAAACCGGTTTGGCTCAGTGGGTAGAGCGTCAGCCTGCAGACTGAAAGGTCCCAGGTTCAATTCCGGTCAAGGGCATGTACCTTGGTTGTGGGCGTATGCAAGAGGCAGCTGATCGATGTTTCTCTCTCATTGATGTTTCTAACTCTCTATCCCTCTCTCTATCCCTCTCTCTTCCTCTCTGTAAAAAAATCTTTTTTTAAGAAAAAGATGGCCAGCAGGGGAGGGCAGTTGTGGGCAATCCAGGCTGGCAAGGGAGAAGTTAGGCATCAATCAGGCTGGCAGGCAGAAGCAGTTAGGGGCAATCAGGGAGGCAGGCATGCAAGTAGTTGGGAGCCAGCAGTCCTGGATTGTGAGAGGGATGTCCAGATTTGAGAGGGTGCAGACTGGGCTGAGGGACAACCCCCGCCACCCTGTGCACAAATTTCATGCACCGAGCCTCTAATAATTTTAATAACATGCATTTCAGAATGTCACATATTAGACCCTATACATTGTGTTTACAATTCAGACAGCCATTTTTATTTCACAGATTAAAACTGTCTTTTCCCAGTTTTCGCATTAAAGTAGCACAATGCTGGTCTTTATTTCTTTGTATCACAAAACAAGGGGATACCAAATGTGTAGTTTTAGCTAAATTTTATACTAGTACTGTATCTGATCTCATAGCTTTTGAAAAAACTTGAGACTTCAGTTAGCAACAGTGCAAAAGATCAGGAACATTAAGGGGGAAGAGTACTTTGGTCCATAAGAGAAATGAGAGGAATGGGCTTTTTAAGAAAATTTCTATTAGGTCATAGCTACTTTGCAAAAACATATTAAACAAATATATTCTACTTATCAGGAGACATGGCTATCTAGGGTAGAAAATAAGACAGTTCCTTTAGGAGTTTAGGTTGAGAAATAAGAATGAGCTATGAAAAGTCATCAGAGGGAAAAATGGGTCAGTTGTTTCAAGTGAACCAGGATCAGAGAACATGAAAGTGTGAGTCAGTTTTCTACCCACGTTGTAACAGATGTGCTAGTAAATTATGTGGACAGTATGTCTACTGGAATATATCTAGAGATACATAATTTAATACAGTTGCTCAAAACTATAGCTTGTCCCTGAGTGGAAAATACTGAAAGTTCTAGTTTCTTATATGTAAACTAGAAGCCCAGTGCATGAAATTCATGCATGGGGTGCCCCTCAGGCCATCCTGACCCTCTCTGATCTGGGACCCCCTCGGGGGATGTCCAATTGCCAGTTTAGGCCCCAGGATCAGGCCTAAACTGGCAGTCGGACATCCCTCTCACAATCCAGTACCACTGTCTCCCAATTGCTCACCTGCCTGCCTGATTAACCCTAACTGCTCCCCTGCTGGCCTGATCACCCCTACCCGCCTCTGCCCTGCCACACACTCATGATCTGGGATTCCCTCCTCCAGCTGGTCGCAGGCACCCAGGACCCAGGCCGGCTTTACCTGGCCGGCCGCAGCTGCAGGGGACCGTGGGGGGCAGTTTGTCCCTCTCCCGGAGCGCAGCCGCTGGCACCCAGGACTGTGTGGCAGGCGACTTGTCCCTCTCCCAGGCCACAACCTGGCTGGTCCCCATTCCTCTCTGCCCTGTGCTGAGTGTCAGACACGCACATGTGTCAAACACATGGCCCGCGGGCCAAATCCAGCCCGCCAGGCCTTGCAATGTGGCCCGCACCGCGCTGTCATCACTGCACTCCGCTGTCAGTTTATGACTGTTCAGTAAACCATTCGGCCTGCGATTTAGGCTGGATTTTAGATTTTGGCCCCTTCTCTGATTGAGTTCGACACCCCTATTATAGCATGATGCTGTGAGGGCGTTTCAACTATTTGCATATTAGCTCTTTATTATGTAGGATGGTATGAACAATGATTTCTCTAGGAATCAAATCAATTTCTAAGTAGTAACTTACCAAAAGGTATTCAGATAGGCATAGTACTACAGGTCAAAACAAAACAATCTCCTTGTATAATATGTATAAATAATACAAAACACATACCTGAGCTTATCATTTCAACCACAGGTGATCTCATGATTAAGCAGGTCATCACAAATGGGATGCATTCTTCCTTGGCCAGACTGACTGAAAAGAATAGCTTTTTGCTCCAATTTTATCTTTAAAAAAAAAAAAAAATCACTCTTCAGCCATTACTCCTTTCCAATGTATAATGACATAAGGACACATAATTGGGTTATTCAGTCAATTTAACTTCCTAACTGCACCATTCAGATCTGCTCTGAGTATAGCTTATAGACCGCACATTTCACATTCTTTTATCTGCAATACCTAGTACCAAAAAGAAGGATCAAATACTTACTAAATGATGGACTACAGTTAAATAATTTGGTTTCAGTCCAAGGATATGAAATTACTTAATTTCATACACTGTCTTCTCAAGTAATTCCATCTGAATTATTAAATTTGTAGAATTTACTCAGTGGAATGTCAGGAGGTTGCAATTTGAAACTCAGGTGCTGCTTTTAAAATTCTCAGCATTACACTGTTAGGTTTTTTGTTTTTTTAAATACACTTTTATTGATTTCAAAGAAGAAGGGAGAGGGAGAGATGAAAACATTGATGAGAGAGAATCATTGATCTGCTGCCTCCTGCACTCCCCCCACTAGAGATCTGGGCATGTGCCCTGATTGGTAACTATGACCTCCTAGTTCATAGGACGAGGTTTAACCACTGAGCCATGCCAACCAGCTACACTGTTAGCATTAAGTCACAGGATACCTTACCAGTGCTGACAGAGTATTAGCGGTGAGAAGGCCTCACAAGCCATTTACCATGAAAGTCTAGACTTGGAGTAAAACTGGGAGAAACAGAAAAAGGTAAATCTACTTTCACCAAACCTTACATACCATAATAGCCAAAATTGACTTCAAAAATGAGAACTTTGAAATTTTTCATACAATTAATGTTTCCTAGCATAATACTGTATAAACACCTAAAACTAAATGTTGCTCATTTCAGAGGATGGCTGATAGAATACACCTTGCTTCCTCCATCCTGTGCTAACATGTAGATAATACTTCTTTCCAACCCAGTCTGGATCTACCTCCCTGTACATAGGAACCCTAGTGATAAGCCGGAAATTATAATGAAAGAGGGTTCACAATTAAATCAGGAACAAATTAAAACAAAATTGGGAAATAGTTATCTGTCTGTCCTCCTGAGCTCCCAGAGGACTCCCCGTTGGAATCTAAACCAGTTTAATGGTAAGAATATGATTTCCATTATCCTACAACATATCTCTGCCTTACTCATATCGCCCATTTACTTTCCTCAGGCCAAGATACATGTTTTAGTAAAAACATTTTTCTCATAACAATGACAAACTACTTGAATGGCTTCTTATCCTGGAGACTGACCCAAAATTGCATGGGGTAAAAATCCCTCCAATGGTTCCTATTCACAAAGAGTTGAAAAGGTGGATTGTCAGTTATTCTGTGTGGGCTGCTACCATACTTTCGAACTTCAACCAGAAAGACCACACAAGGAGTAAGTAAAATAAAAAAACAAAAACTGAACAAAAATGTAATGTTAGCTCTATTATAGATATTTAAACCATGGAGAACTTGTCCACAAGGCTTTTTTTAATTTTTGTGTTGTTGTGTTATTGCTGAAACTGGTTTGGCTCAATGGATAGAGCGTCGGCTTGGGGACTGAAGGGTCCCGGGTTCGATTCCGGTCAAGGGCATGTACCTTGGTTGTGGTCATATCCCCAATAGGGGGTGTGCAAAGAGGCAGCTGATTGATGACTCTCTCTCATCGATGTGTCTATCTCTCTCCCTCTCTGTACAAAATCAATAAAATATATTTAATAAATAAATAAATAAATTTTAAGTGTTATTGCTCCTATATGTATACATTGCTTATATGGAGTAATAAACTCGCAAATGAAATTCAGTTGCTTTACGTCTTTTTTTTCTCTCTCATGTCATTACAAGCATTCTGTTATAAAGAAAATAAGAGGAAATTGCCATGTCACTTCCTTCTATGAGTATTTAATTTGTATTTGATATTTTACTAATTTAATGTTCATAAAGTTATTTTATTATCTTCCTGGAATGAACCAGTATCTTTTCACTGACTAGAAAATAAAATCTGTAATGAAAAGTAGTTACTGTAATGTGTGTGTATACACACACACACACACACACACACACACACACTAGAGTCCCAGTGCATAAATTTGGGCACCTGTGGGGTCCCTCAGCCTGGCGTGCAGAATTAGGCCAAAACCAGCTCTGTGACATCCCCCAAAGGGTCCCGAATTGCGAGAGGGCGCAGGCCAAGCCAACGGACCCCACCAGTGCATGACGGGTCAGGGAGGGGCTATGGACGGGCATGTCTGGCCCATCTCGCTCATTCCCAATCTGCTGGATCCCAGGAGCAGACTAACCTGGTTGGAGCGTCTGCCCCTTGTGGTCAGTGCATGTCATAGCAACTGGTTGACCAGTTGACGTCTGCCCCCTCGTGGTCAGTGCACATCACAGCAAGCAGTTGAGAGGCCTTAGCATATTATAATTTGATTGGTTGAATGGCCAACCAGATGGCTCGACACTTAGCATATGAGGAATAGGATATTGATTTCAGAGAGGAAGAGAGAAACATCAGTGATGAGAGAGATAATTTTCAGCTGTCCCACATGGGATCAGGCCCACAACCTGGGCACATGCCCTGATGGGAATTGAACTATGACCTCCTGGTTCATAGGTCAACATTCAATCACTGAGCAATGCTGACCGGGCACTTTTTTTTTTAACCAAAATTAACTTTAAAATCCAAAAGTTCCAATAACAAATGCTTTTTTGTGTGGTGCATTTAGCCTACATATATTAGATTTTTTTTTTTCTTGACTCATAGGTGATTCTCTAGTAGAAACCAGATTTGTAGGGCTTTCTTGATTTTATATATATATATATAATTGATTTTAGAGGAAAAGGGGGGAGAGAGAGAAACATCAATGATGAGAATTATTGGTCAGCTGCCTCCTACATACCCCCTACTGAAGATGGAACCTGCAACCCAGACATGTGCCTTGACCAAGAATCGGACCAGTGACGTCTTGGTTCATAGGTCCACACTCAACCACTCAGCCACAACGGCTGGGCTATTTGTAGGGCTTTTCAAAAAAAAAAGTTGGTCCGAAGGTTGTGGGTTATTGTTAAGCTGATTAACATTGTTAAGCTGATTAACAAAAACAAAAACAAAAAAAACGTTGCCCATCCCAAGATTTTCTTTAGTGGAGCAAGGGTGGATCCGAGCATGTTCTAACAAGTTCCCAGGTGATAACACTACTAGGGACTAGCTTTGAGAATCATTGCCCGACATTAATTTTCTAGTACGCAAAGTGGCTGTCACATTTCGGGGCTGCATGAGGTGTCAGATATTTTTAAAAGGTTGAACTTCTCAAAAGTCAAGTGTGCTAAATCAGTGTTCCTCAGTGTGCATGGCAATCTGAGTTTTGTTGAAATGGCAGTAGTTCCAATGTGTGTCCTGAGATTCTGCACTTTCAAGAGGCTCAGGTAATATTTGTGTTTTGGGTCCCAAGAGAATGAAATTTGTCAGCAGATAAGATAAATATGTCAGGATGACTACAACATTATCCAAATTCTAGTCATAAAGATCACAGAATTACAAATGTTAACACAAAATTTTGTGTGTGAATTAACAAAACAATAGAAAAAGTGTGATCCCTCTACAAAGGTTGGAAAGCAACAAGGGAGAAAGGAACCTTTCTCCTACCATTGATCAGATTTTATTATAGTAAACCATTTTAAGATTACAGTCCCTCCAAGGGAACGTAAGACTAAAATTTTAGGCTTCAGATCACTAAACACCAAGAGGAAATTTTTTTTCCCTTTAGTAAGACAATATGTAATTTCTATTCTCAGTCCAGTTTTACATAAAGATAAATCAAGGCACATTACTACCACTGAGGAAAAATACAAGGGCAATTTGGAGCTAAAAATAACTTGCAGTGGTGGCCAGGTGGCCCACCTGGTTGGAATGTCTTTCCTTACACCAAAAAGTGACAGTTTTCATTCCTGGTCAGGGCACATACCTAAGCTGAAGGTCCAATCCTTAGTCCAGGCATGTAAATGAGACAGGCAATTGATGTTTTTGTTTCTTTCCCTCTCCTCCCTCCCACCCCCTTCCTTTCTCTCTAAAATCAATAAACATATCCTTGGGTAAGGACTAAACACAAAAACTTAAAAAAAATAACCTCCATCCTTGCTCAGAGAACATGAAATGTTCACCAAGTCAACTGTAGGCAGAAGGGAAAATTACCAAAGAAACTAGGAAGGGGGAGAGATCAACCAAAGGACTTGCATGCATGCATATAAGCATAACCGATGGACACGGACACCAGGGGGGTGAGGGCATGAGTGGGGGGGCGGGAGAGGGGAGAATGGGGTGATAAGGACACATATGCAATACCTTAATCGATAAAGAAAAGAAAAAGAAAAAAACTATCAATAGGAAGGAAGGAATAAACAATTATAACAGAGACACACCTGAAAATAAATGACTTCAGGACATCATCTCTAAACTTGATTCATGCTGGAAGTAGAATTTCAGGTAGCTTCATCCATGTGTTATTCCATCCTAGGAAGCAATAAAATCAAACTTAGCCTTTTATATACCAGTTTCAATAATAACTTAAAACGGTGGTCGCCCAAGCTTTCGGACCTCACGGACCACTAGTGGTCCATGGACCACTGGTTGGCGACCACTGATTTTAAAGACAGAAATGTTAACTCATTCCTTAGAGGTCTTAAAAGTAATGTTTTCATTAAGATGCTATTTAAAGTCTATACCACATCTGATTATTTCCATTCAGTATGATGTTTCTTTAATTCATTTCCTCAAAGATCAACTGACTTAAAATTCAGCTCACTTTTACATTTTGGCATTAAACACTATTAATTTCTAAACACTACATCTTCAAAATATTGACAATTTTGCTAAATCCTTTTTTTTCCCTTTAGATAGGTGCCTGAAATATTAGTGCAGTAGTCCACAACTCCTATCTCTAGAATTTAGCCAAAGTCTAGTTGCCAATATTTACACTTTAAAAGGGAGACTTATGTTATTATTTGAACATAATGTTCAAAGCCAGTCAAGTCCTGTGGCCAGGTCTCCTGTACAGGCAATAGAATCAACACTAAGGAAACCTCACGTGGAGTTCCTTCACATGTGCATCCTCCTTTCAGTGATACTGGTAATTGGGATTTTAAAATCTGTGAGACAGTTCATACACAAAGACAGAGGCACTTTAATCTTAAGGAATAGTTCTATATCAAAATGATACTGTCAAATATGGGGAAAAAAATAACTGCATTAAAAGGAAAAGTCTTTTAATTAAAATCTTAAAGCTTAACTGTAACAAGACTGTGTGACACCACTTTGGACAAAAGTAGTGTTTTTAATTAATTTTAATATAAAACTGCATCAATGAAAACCATGTGCAAGTTAATGTTGCATTTTACCCTCCTATGCCAAGACATTTGAATTGTTAAGAGTGAAGAAGCATCTCTAACCACACCCTAAGGTTTTTTCATATAGTTAGAAATGTAGACAGCCAATACTACATATACTTTTCTGAAGACTTTCCATAAAGAATAAAGCATTGAAGATACAAAGTCCCCTTCTTAATAGTAATAATGCACCTACTGTTCTCCCCTCTTTTATAATTTACAAATGGTATCCTTTTCTACAGAGAACAGGGCATTCCAAGGAAAGAAATACATACAGGATTCAACATGCATAGAGGCAAGAACAATGCTCTGCAAATCTGTTCAAATTACAACATTTGTAAGAACCCAAGAAACAGGACTTCCATAAGGACTCATGTTGAAAGACTACTTGCCAGAGTCAACCTCAAAGGCAGGCTTTCTCTCAAGCAGACACCCATCATAGGAACCCTAAAGGAATTGCACTGTTATCCACAAGCTCAACAGAGCCGGGGCTCCATATTATCAAATATGTCAGAAAGATCTACATCATGGTATTCACACCTGATGATCATTTGCCTTCATGTCAAAGACGAAGATTGAAGCAATAAATAAGCCAAATGCTATTATTACAGGCGGTCACAACAGGCAAAATATGCAGGATACTCCCCACTGAAGTACTCTTATTACAATGTTAATAGATTCTATTTAAATGCAGCAAAGAATGTCAACAGTTTAGAGAAATAGTCTATGGAGATAATATCAAAAAGATTAAGGCAAAAAACTCAAAAGCCATAATTTCATACTGAACTTGAGAAAATGCCCATGAAAGCAAATTTGTAAAATACTTGACAACATAATAAGTTTATTCTTCTCTTTGAAGCAATAGTTTTAACTGGTGAACAAATTATGTAACAATATCATTAGAAATTTTTAAAAAATTGTGAACACTTTAATTTTCAAGACTGCTGAATTGAAAAGTCAATTATATAATGAATAACTTCCATAATATGAACAAACATCTATAATAGGAACATTTAATTCTGGATTCTCATCAGCATATGATTTTCCAGAATTTTAACAAAGCCACTTTTATTTTTACACCATAGGTTATACATATGCCGATGTTTTGCATCAGAGAGCAATGAAACCACACAGCCTAACTACAATATAAATAGCAATGGGGGTATGATGAATAGGAAAGGCATATGAAATGGTAATCACATGAGAAGTCACTAGAGCAATGTAAACTAAAACTACAGTGACAGACCTCTACACACTCCCTACAATGTCTAAAACCAGTAAGACTGACTATGCTGAGTGTAGACAAGTGTGCAGAGCAACAGAATCCACATACACTGCTCATGGGAGTGTAAAGCAGGAAACTTTGGAAAATTGTTTGACAATATATAAGAAACATACCTATACCCTATACTCAGTAATTCCACTCATACACTTTTTTCCAAAGAAAAATGAAGTGTGTAAATGACTGGTACAGTAACATTCATAGCAGCTTTATTCACAACTAGAGGCCAGGGCACAAGTTTGTGCGCCTTCGGGGTCCCTGGCCTGGCCTGCGGGGTCAGGCTAACACTGGCTCTCTGGCATCCCCCAGGGGTCCCAGATAGTGAGAGTGCAGCCAGGCCAAGGGACGCCACTGGCGCACAATTGGGGGTAGAGAGGGGCACGGGAGGTTGGTCAGCTGGGGAGGGACCCCAGGAGGGCTGCAGGGTGTATCCAGCCCATCTCGTTCAGTCCCAATCAGCCGAACCCCAGCAGCAAGTTAACCTACCAGAGTGTCTGCCCCCTGGTGGTCAGTGCACATGATAGCAAGCGGTTGAGTGGCCTTAACATATCATTACCAGATTCCATTTTGATTGGTTGAACAGCTGCCTGGATGACTGGACACTTAGCATATTAAGTTTTTATTATATAGGATAACCCCAAACTGGAAGCTATTCCAAGGGTGTATCAATAAAAGACTAGACAAACAAAACATGGCATGTATATTTAATGGTTACAATAGACAGCAATTAAAATAGAAACAACTACTGACATATGCAACAATACAGATGAATCTCAAAAACACTATGTTGAGTGAAAGAAGCCACAGGCAAAAGAGTAAGATTTCATTTATGTGATATTCAAAAACAGCAAACACTGACCTATGATGATCAGAATAAAATAATGGTTACCTCTGATGTGGGAGGTGGACTGAGGAGGACCTCATAAGATCTGAAATATATGAAAACTGACACTGTCAAATCAAGCAAGCTCACAAATTCTGAGTGACAAGGAAGTCTAAACTTTTAAAAAGCAGAATTTTAAGTTTTGAACTAATGAATCAGAGGTCATTTTAAATTCAAGAAGCAACTCAAAATTAAGAAACAAGTACATAAAATAAAGTTCTATTTAAGAAATAAGAATCAGCATTTGTAAATATCAACATTGAAACCTAGAAAATACTGAAGGAAAAAAGATTGTAACTTTTTATTTAAGCCACAAGGCACATTTTTTCAGTTTTATTGATGGCAAATGTTTTTCAGGAATATAATTTATTGATATATATACAATCTTCTCCTCCTAAGGTCATAAATAACATTTACTGTGGTTATCAAAGTTCAGCAAAGACTCAAATGAAATCCAATAAAGTACAAATTGATGACTTGATCAAACATATTCAATTAATAACTTCTAAGAAAAGTTAGTATTACCTCAGAGTCAAGGGTCCAGACCTCTATGTGCTATATTTGCAAAGCAATTGAGATGGTAAACCAAGACCTGGGAGTGAAAGATAACACTGAAGTTTTTCAAACTTAATTTTGACCTGACCCCAAACTCTTTTAAAGCCATTGCAATTTTTAAAAATCTGTATTATGGTCTTGTGATAAACTAAGATTTATCAAGCACCAGTTCTCAAAAGGTTAAAATAAAAAATCCCTTGGTCACTGCATAATCAAGGTTAAGTTTAAAGGCAAGTTGGGCCCTGGCCGGTGGCTCAATGGTTGGAGAATGAGCCCACACACAGAAGGATCTCAGGTTTGATTCCAGATCAAGGGCGCAAGCCTGGGTTGCAGTTTAGGTCCTTTGAGTGCTTCCTGGAGGCAGCCGATCAATCTCTCCAATCAATCTTTCTTTCTTTCTCTCTCTCTCTCTCTCTCTCTCTCTCTCTCTCTCTCTCTCTCTCTCCCCACTTCCTTCCTTTCACCCTCTCTAAAAACTCAATGGAAAGCGGGGGGAGAGGATTAACAAAAAATAATTTTTAAAATTTAGACTATAATAAAATACTTTTCTAGTTCAAGATAACAGATGATTATTATGAACTTACCTGTATAGCCTTCACTATTTTCTTTACAAATTCAATATGTCTAGGAAATTACTGCTACATCAAATAATTCCTGTTAGTTACTTAATGTAAAACCATGTTCATATTTAATGAAGCAGCACAGAAAACAATTACCAAATGATAGTCAACACCTTATTTTTGATCATATAGTTAAAACCACTTAAAAATAGCATCCACTGTTACTTACTACTTTGAAGATCCCATGTAACTACTAGGAAAAACATTTTTTTTGCAGAATCCATGAAATGAACTTACTGGTATGCAGTAAATAATATCACAGTGTTGTATGTGGGAAAAATTACTCAGATATCCAACAAGCACAATCTGAACTGCTCAGCGTTGACTACCTATTAAAATCAAGTGTGGCCAGCCAGCGTGGCTCACTGGTTGAGCACTGACCTAGGAACCAGGAGGTCATGGTTCAATTCCCAGTCAGGACATAATCAGGTTGTATCGGGCGAGCAAGAGGCAGTCTATCAATGATTCTGTTTCATCATTGATGTTTCCATCACTCTCTCCCTCTCTGAAATCAATAAAAAATATTTTAAAAAATAAAATAAATAAAAATAGGATGGCATGCTCTGACCAGTGTTCTTAATGGTTAGTGTTCACCCTTGCACCAAAGTAATTGGGCGAAGATGAACAAAAACAAAAAATAAAAATAGGGTAAAAGCAGGTGGTAAACAAAATCAGTGTTGAGGCAAGATGGTGAACATCAATCACAACTCTCCTTTATCTAGTGCTTAATTTAGCAAGTCCTCACTGGGGCACTCAATTTGTGGGGGTACCCTATTTCTAATTAGAAATGTATCACCAAACTATATTTACATGAAAACACAAAAATACATTAACATCAATTTTTTTTCTTGTTAATCCTCATGAGGTTTTTTTCCATTGATTTTAGAGTAGAAGGGAAAGTGGAAGGGGGAGGAGAAACATCAGTGTGAGAAAGACATAACCATGGTTGCCTCCACACAAGCATGGACTGGGGCCAGGGGTCGAACCTGAAACCCAGGTACATCCTCTTGACTGATAATCAAACCTGCAACCCTTTGGTGTAAAGGCAGATGTATGCTCCAACCACTGAGCAACACCAACCAGTGCACTTTGTTAAATGTGTTAATGTTTTATCCTGAACAAGTTGCCAACATATATTTATTTAAAAGGGGGGAGAATTAAAAAACACATTTTTACTTATTTTTCCCCCATATACTTTTTTTTTCTTTTAAATAAATCTTTATTGTTCAGATTATTACCAATGTTCCCATATAGTTTCTTATTTTTTATTTTACTGTGGTGACACTGGTTAACAAAATTATGTGTTTCAACTGCCCAATTTCAAAACACATTATCTGTATACTGTATTGTGTGTTCACAATCCCAAGTCAAGTCTATATCCGTCACCATTTATCCCCCTTTGCCCTTCTCCCGCTCCCGAGCAACCAGAAGTTACCGTGTCCATAAGTTGTTTGGGGTTTTTTGCTCAAT
Organism: Pipistrellus hanaki; assembly: GCF_964339955.1. Classification (NCBI taxonomy): domain Eukaryota; kingdom Metazoa; phylum Chordata; class Mammalia; order Chiroptera; family Vespertilionidae; genus Pipistrellus; species Pipistrellus hanaki. The sequence goes on from NC_140505.1 coordinate 97,166,018, forward strand.
ACTCTCTGCTCCCTCCCTCAACAGCTATCAGCCTATTCTCTATTACAAGTCAATCAAAAACTCACATTTTTAGATGTCACAAGACTTAAGCTTTATTGAGAGAAATTTGGAGCATAAAAACAGGATTAAAAGAAAAATAAGGTATTAAAAATACACAAAATGCGTAGGCTGGCGGCTCAGTTGTTTAGAGTGTTGTCCTATACACAGGAAAGTTGCAGGTTCAATTACCGGTCAGGGCCCATACCAAGGTTGCAGTTTCAATTGCAGGTTAGAGTGTGTATGAGGGGTAACCAACCAATGTTCCTCTCTTTCTCTCCCTTCCTTTCTCTCTCTCAAATCAATATCCTTGGATAAGAATTGGGGAGGGGGGATTAATAAAAAAAAATGTGGGATCTAATAAACAAAATAGAATCAGAAATATTAGAAGTATGAAACAGACTCTTGAATCTCACTCAGGGGAAAGGCAGAGGTGGATGGGCAGGGAGAGAGCAACCAAAGAACTTGTATGCATGTATGTATAGTCCTTAGACAGACTATAGAGTGGTGGAGGCCTGGGGTGGAGGGATGGGACAGGTTAGAGGGAGCCAATGGGGAGAAAAGGGAGACATATGTAATACTTGAAATTATAAAAGATTTTCTTTTCAAAAAAGAAAAAAACAAGACACAAAGTACTACAGTCATAAATCTCACTTCTCAAACTTCTGTGCCTCCACTTCATCAGTAAATTCAAGAAACTTCCATCATGAAAAACTCCAAACACAACACCTGCGCTATGTCTCATCAGAACCCAATAGGATGCCATACCTCCCATGACAAAGCATAATATTCTCTCCAAACGGTGTGCGAGCCTTTGAAATCCCTGTAGACCATATATGCTTTTAACATTTTCAGTCACCATCAGGGCTTATTAAAATATTCACAATAAAACATTGCATTGATTACATAGAACTGAGACAAAACTGTGTAGTATAAATAAATCTCATTTGATTTTAAAACCAATTAAAATGTTTATTGATTTTTAGAGTGAAAAGGAGAGGGAGAGATAAAAACACCCAGGAGAGAGAAACATCATCAGTAGGCTGCCTATTGCACACTCCCTTCTGGGGATCAAACCCTCAATCCGGAACATGCCAGGCAACTGAACTGTGATCTCTTAGTTCCTGGGTCAATACTCAACCACTCAGCAACATTAGCCAGGCTCAGTTTGACCCTAATTACTCCAGTGTGACCTTGGAAAGACTGTCTTGTCTCCTGATTCAACAAAAATGCAGTCAACATGTACAACAGAGTCCTGATGCCCTGTGGAACTCACAGTATTTCAGAAGGTCCAAGAACTATAAAAAAATTATTTGATTTCGCCAAAACCGGTTTCACTCAGTGGTAGAGCGTTGGTCTGCGGACTGAAAGGTCCCGGGTTCGATTCCGGTCAGGGGCATGTACGTTGGTTGCGGGCACATCCCCGGTAGGGGGTGTGCAAGAGGCAGCTGGTCGATGTTTCTCTCTCATCGACGTTTCTAGCTCTCTCTCTCTCTCTTTTCTCTCTCTCTCTCCCTTCCTCTCTGTAAAAAATCAATAAAATATATTTTTTAAAAAAAGATTATTTGATTCTAACAGAAGTAGTGATTCTATCACTACTACTATAGCAGGCTTTTAACAAATTCCCCATTAAAAGGCATAGAGTGAATGGAAGGCACAAAATATAGGGGTGGGGGCATGTTCCTACAAAATAAAAACTTAAATGAACCTAGAGTTTTTACATTCTAAATTATCAGGGGGTGGGAGGGAAGGTTGTGTGTAATCATCTAATTGCATACAAATAACTGAGAAATAGGAAAATTATACCAAGGTTAAAAGTCAGACGAGTCTCATTACCCACGGGACGTTCCTTTACTACAATAACGTGTGTGCACAGGGCAAACTCGGGGTCTCCAAGGGCATTTCCCCTAAGCTTTCCTCAATATTGTGCAGACTTACCTTATTTATGTCTGTTAATGCTATATCTAATTACTAGAAGCCCCAGTGCACAAAATTTGTGTAATTGGGGGTAAGGGGGTCCCCTCAGCCCAGCCCCGCCCTCTCGCGGTCCAGGAGCCGTCAGGGGATGTCCAACTGACAGCCTCTGCCTTTAGTTGGACATCCTCACTGCTGCCATGGAGGCAGGAGGCTCCCGCCAGAGCCACTGTGCTTGCCAGCCACGAGCCTGGCTCAGGGCTTCCGGCTGAGCAGCCCTCCCGCGGTGGGAGCGCACTGAACACAGGGGCCCTGGGGGTCTGTGCACGCCATAGCGACCAGTCATTCAGCCATTGGTTCGATTTGCACATTAGCCTATTATTATATAGGATTCTCTCTCTCTCCCTTTCTCCTCTTCTGTATCTACATTATCAATAGTCTTTGTAGACCATACCACCATCACTTTCCCCCTCACCTTATTGGCCCCATTTGTTTGCCAGCTTTTATTCTGGCTCTCTTTCAGCCAAGTCTCCAAGAGTAGTTAAAATTCTCTTCTAAAACATAAATTAGATCACATCACTATGTGGCCCAAGCCTTTCCATTTTTTATTTCATCAAGAAAAGTCTTGCCGAAGCTGGTTTGGCTCAGTGGTAGAGCGTTGGTCTGCGGACTGAAGGGTCCCGGGTTCGATTCCGGTCAAGGGCATGTACATTGGTTGCAGGCACATCCCCGGTGGGGGGTGTGCAGGAGGCAGCTGGTTGATGTTTCTCTCTCATCGATGTTTCTAGCTCTCTATCCCTCTCCCTTCCTCTCTGTAAAAAATCAATAAAATATATTTTAAAAAAAAATAAAAATAATTTTAAAAAAGAAAAGTCTTAACTATTTGTTAGGGCATAGATTCTCTACATTGTCTCCAGTAAGGAGAAAATTAGTTGGAGGTGGGAATAGGAGAGGGCAAAAATCTTAAACTTTAATCCCTTATGTTTAAAGCATAGATTAAAAAAAGGAAAAAAAAAAAAAGATGAAACAAACAACTGTCTGTGGTGTTAATATTTCATGAGAATTGGGTCAATTAGAAAGAAAAAAAAATTTGAGAAACTCTTGCCATGTTCTCTCAATTCCAGTCACATTAGATATTTTCCTCTTCCTGTATTACATGGTAATCCCCTCACATTGAACTGGGTTGAATTCAACACCTCCAACTTTACAAGGCCCTTTTTTTTTTTTATCCTATAGATATTAACTCAAATGTCTCCTCAGAGGGGCCTCCCAGACCATCCTACCTAAATGTATGTATTTGTTTTCCCAAACCACAGTAATACCAGAAGATATTCCCAGTGCCTAGAACAGTCCCTAGTATTGTTACAGAATATACACAATAACTACTTGTTAGTGAACATAGTACTAGTAAGTACAATATATGATGAAGAAAAATGTTTACTCTCCGTTCATAACTTGGAAATAACATTCACAATTACAATGAACATTAAAGTATAATATGGAGATTTGTTTTTCAAATAGCCAACTGCACCCCTTCAAGTCCTTATGTATAAATGTATTAATTATTGTTATAACTAGCCTAAGATACAATTTTTTAAATTAAAAAATTATTTCATTTTACTACAAAGACTTCACATTTATGTAATAATTCACTAAAATAACAAACCACAATTCACTGAGCATGAACACAAGTGTTTAGTGGTCCAGAAACACTAAATCGAATGTTCTGGAAATAAACACATGCATGGGTGGGGGGCTCAATCCCCAGGGGTGGGCATGGAAGAGACAGTCGATCAATGATACCCTCATATCATTGATGTTTCTATATACTAGTATATAAAAGGCTATTCTGCAAAGTGTCCCCTCGGGAGTTCAACCGGGAGCTAGATCACTTGCTATGATGTGCACTGACACCAGGGGGCAGCATGGAATGGAGGGAGGACCCATCCAGCAGCTGGAAGGCAGGCCCCAACCCACAGCAGGCAGGCCTGATCACTAGCCAGGCTTAGGGACTCTAACCGTGTATGAATTGTGTGTGTGTGTGTGTGTGTGTGTGTGTGTGTGTGTGTGTGTTACATACACACACACACATATATACCAAACATGTAACTTTCTGAGATATTAATGTTTATTTACTAAAATCATATAATTTCTATACCTAATTTTTACTATTACCTGAAACACTCTTTTAAATCAATATCTGACCTTATTTACTTTATACATTTGGTTGGGAATGCAAGGAACAAAGTTAAGTTTTCATTGTCCATGGTTACAATAAGCAGCATTTTAAAAAACTTTTTAAGAAATTATTCACAAAGGTCGCCCCTGGATAGAGAAGCTGGGTAACTGGTGAACAGAGAAATTTACTTTTATTACATACCAATTTGTATTTCTATGTTTGTGTATCAGATAAATATTATTCAAAGAATTCAAAACTATAGTTTATGCGTCAACAGTATTTGAAGGCTAGTAAATGTCCAATGATGTGATAAAAATAATTTCTATATCTCAAGGATTTGGATGATTTCTATAAAATAGGCCCTATTTAGGTACTTTTTTTAAGTTTGAGAAATAAGAATAGTGGTAAGTCCATCTCTGTTATCCACATTTCCTCATGCTTTTACCAAATATGAATAAAATAACCTCCAATAAATGCCATTTTCTAAAACATGCTTTCTTCTGTAACCAGTGAATGTGACAAACAGCCTTGTCTTCAGATGTTTAGGGGGTATCAGCCTCCAGCCCTATATAAATATTGCATTGGTGCCGAAACCGGTTTGGCTCAGTGGATAGAGCGTTGGCCTGCGGACTGAAGGGTCCTGGGTTTGATTCCGGTCAAGGGCATGTACCTTGGTTGCGGGCACATCCCCAGTTGGGGGTGTGCAGGAGGCAGCTGATCGATGTTTCTAACTCTCTATCCCACTCCCTTCCTCTTTGTAAAAAAATCAATAAAACATATATATATATAATTTGCATTGGTGAACTACTCGTGTGTCACACTTTCATTTATCCACTATTGCTTACTTTGTTGATGACATTCCAAGTTCTTGATTCAAGACCTTTTCCTAAGCACCACTTTCTATGCTCAAGGACCTGATGTCATAAGAACTTGATTGATGCTTTCCATTCTGATCTTGCTGCCTAACTATTCCAAAAAGGTGGTAGAACCAAAAGTACCTGCCATTTCCTTAACATTAATCATCCCTGCCTTATTTCCTCCACATAAATCTCCCACATCAACTAACCACCATGTCCTAATATTTTCATCACAAATATATCCTGATTTCTACTTTACCCCTCCAACCCTAACACCACATATCAATTGCTTCCCTTTCTACATTCTGGCTTACTGTAAATGCATTCTTCCCACAAATGCTCTCCTTTGAGAAAACACCGGGTAGCTCATCATGGAATAAGATCTGATCCCTTTTTCCAGTCTCATTTCAGGTAGGTAACTACGGCTTCATGCACATTTATTAGTATTCAGCGTCATTCATAATGACTCCTTTCTGATAGCACCTGCTACCAAACAAGTTATAACTCTACCACCATTGTGGCTCAGAGGTTGAACCGATGACTCTAGAGGTTACTGGCACGTGCCCAGGTTGTGGAGTTGATCCCCAGTAGAGTACGTGCAGGTGGCAACCAATTGATGTTTTGTTTTTTTTTTCTCATAAATGTTTCTACCTCTCCATCTCTCCCCCTTCCTCTTTCTAGAAATCAAGAAAAACACTTTACAAAAAAGGTAACACATCTTCAAGATGATTTGTACATTAAGATCATTTGTATCCTATTGCACTAAGTAGCCTTCTCACCCTCCCCACCCGAGAACATTTTCACGCATCCTATGCAATTTCCCCCAATTGGTTTGTCTTCTCTGCACTTTTGTCTGAACTCCTTGTAACATTCAATTTTGGACAACAGGCTTCATTTGTCAAGTTACCAAATTTATCAGCACTGCTACTGATCTGGACACAGCCAGTGATTTTTTTTTCTTCAAATGGGTAATGGGTAATAGATAACCAATTATATGATGCTTTAATAAGCCAACCACACAAAATGCATTCTTAGTAACAGGAATCCAAGATTTATTCTGTGTCCCCCTGTACTTTCTTGAACTTTTCTTTCCTTTCTGTTCGCTTCCCAATCCTTCCCAAATGTGGTGCGAGATAAATTATTGAGAGGTGTATCCTTTGGTTTTTCCTTTGGGCTTTTGCTGCATTGGATTGTAACTGCTGTGTTGTATTCTCACCTCTATCTCTGAGTGTGGAATTGCTCAAGAAGAAAAGCACCTTGAACCCAACTCATACTGCCTGCCTTAATTGTAAATGAAAGAAATACTTACTGAATGGAGCTCATATTCCAGGTTATCCATACCTACTATAGAACTACTTAGTCATTTATAACTGATGACCAGTTCTGGTGTACATTAATCTACACTATTTCCAAATATAACAATGCTATAATCCTTTACAATTAGTTCATGTGCCCTTTACATTGTTTTGAAACCATTTTATTGACCAAATACATGTTAGTATATAGTCAAGTATCATGTGACAGCAACAAAGTGCATTAAATTAACACTTTAATACCTTAATTACTTTCAACAATGTAGTAAAAGTTTTAAAAGCAGAACTCATTGTAGTACTGGTACCCATGCTACTGTATGTGTGCATATTTATGTACTATGCAAAAGAAATGAACTATTAAAGGATAAACATGAAAGAATTATAGTTAACTGTCAAAATGAATCCAAGTCTTTAAAGATAATTCAGCAAAAAGCACTTGGAGTCTATGAGAGAACTGGAATCCTAAGGGATTTGTTTTTGTTGCTGTTATTCTACACAGTACCAGCTCAGATTAGCACAGAGAAAAACGGGCTTCCAGAGGGAAGTGTGTAATACAGAAAGGAGCTAAATAAAGATAGGATGATGGAGGGCATGGAAAATTAAGGAAATGATAAAGGTACTGATGCTGGGTAAAAAATGTTATGACAAACTTACACAAATGGGTTCAACCAGCTAATTAATGGTCTTAAAAACTAATCCTTCCACTCCCTCTAAAAAAATCAATAGAAAAATACCCACTGGGGGAAGTATTGAGAAAAAACAAACAATCCTCTTTCTACCCAATTAAGTGTAAAGATAGAAATTTTAGCATGACTTGAGTATATGAATGTATTAAAATATATTTATATTTCATATACTATATATTAGCTATATAGAAACAAGTTATATTAGAACTTTGGCTAACCTGACTTCATTCCATTTGTCCTCCAAAAGAAGTTAGATGGTACCACTGTAACAAGTTATTACCCAAAATATGGTGGCACTCCAATTCTTCTGACCTGCTCATACTAATTTGCATTTATTGTAACATATATACTGTGTTTCCCCAAAAATAAAACATCCTCCGAAAATAAGACCTACTTACAGATTTCCTTCTGAGTGAAATATAAGGCATCCCCCCCCAAAAAAGGGCCCCCCCTAGGCTCTGTCTTAGGTACTCCGTGGAGTACAATAAAGGAATCGTGGAAGACTCTTGGGGCCAAAATCTTACTGCTTTCTGCAAAGAGAAGATGCTGAGTATCCGATTGGTCTGAAAATGGCGAGCAGAGTATGGTAACCTCATTGAACAAGTGGACAAGGGAAATGCTAAAAAGTGCAAGAGTGGATCAGGTCGCCAACCATTATTTTCTGAGCTGGAAGACCTGATCTGTGAATGGGTTGTTGACAGGATAGCAGGGGCTTTGGTTGTGAATAGGGCTCAGATTCAAGAATTTGCCCTTGCAATGGCACCACAGTTTGACATAGCCCCCAAAGACTTCAAAGCATCACAACACTGGCTGGATAATTTCCTTCAGAGAAGTGAACTGTCTTTAAGAAGATCTACCGGTACAACATTGTTTAGGTTGGAAGATACTCAAGTTATTAAGCGAGCACTTGCATTCAAGTCCTTTATTGATGATGCTGACTTCTCTAAATACAATCTTTCCAACATGATTGCTATGGATGAAACTGCAGTGTTTATGGGCCAATCATCTCAAACAACAATTGAACAGCAGGGTGCCTCCTTAGTGTACATTCCCTCCACTGCTTACGAAAGGGCACGTGTTTCCTGTATTTTGGCAATTCATCTGGATGGCACTAAAATCCCACTTTAATCATTTCTAAGGGCAAGAAGGAAAAGATTGAACGTGTTTTGGGCGTTTTTATTCTTGAAACTGAAAAAGCCTGGGCCACACAAGCAGTTATAAGGAAGTGGGTCGATTTAATGCTGCCGCTTGTTATGCGAGGGAGCCAAAGAGGTCTGCTAGTCTGGGATGCAGCCAGCCCTCACCGTGCTAAAGACATGAAGACATTTCTTCACGAAAGAAAAGTACATCAGATAATGATTCCCGCAGGAATGACGGCCTATCCCCACACTCTTGATACTGCAATAAACAAGCCATTCAAAGACAATTTGCGCACGGAAATTAATGACTACATTGAAAATAGAATGGAGAGAAATCAGCGTGGAAACTTTGTGAAACCTAAAGTGCAAGAAGTTATGACTTGGGTGAAGAATTCATGGGAGAAAATCACTGACAGTTGCATTGCAAATGCACTGCGAGCAGGCTACCTTGACAAGAAGTACTCATTTAAAGACAGTGCTATTGCTAAACATGAGAGATTTGGTCCACTGATTCTGAAAGAAATGGAGTCACAAGAAATTCACCAGGAAATTCAGGAACTGGATTGTTAAGATGATGTTCCAGAAGATGATGACATGATTGTCATTGAATAAATGAGTAAATTCTTGATACTGTAGGATTCACAGTTTGTCTGGTTTGTGTTGACAACTACCGTACTACCGTACCGTATACAGGTAATAAATTTCCTTTGTTTTCATTTAACAATAAATGTGTACCGTATTCTTCTTCATGGAAAAATAAGACATCCCCTGAAAATAAGACCTAGCGCATCTTTGGGAGCAAAAACTAATATAAGATACTGTCTTATTTTCGGGGAAACAGGGTAGATCAGGATACTTACACAAACATGCTAAATATCGTATATACAATAAAGCCTAATATGCTAACTCTCCAGGGGTCCATTTAATCAAAGCATAATATGCTAATAATATACTAAGGCTGTTCAACTGCTCACTATGACATGCACTGACCACCAGGGGCAGAGGCTCTGACTGGTAAGTTAGTTTGCTGCTGGGGTTCAGAAAATGGGCCCGACACGTACTGGAGCCTTCCAGTGGTCTCTCCCACGTCCCTCCCTGGCCCCAATGGTGCACCTGTGGGGTCCCTTGGCCTAACCTGAACCCTCTTACAATCTGGGACCCCCTCAGGGCATATTGGAGAGCAGAATTTGGTCCGATCCTGCAGGTCAGGTACAGGGACCCCACTAGTACACAAATTTGTGCACCAGGCCTCTAGTACTTAGTAAAAGAAAAACTAAAAACATAGGAACTTCAGTAATGGCTAAGAAAATCCTTATTTAACCTCTCCCTTGGAAACATTTCAAGTAATTTTAGAGGCAATCCTGAGAAACTAACAATGATTATTTTATGAGTAATTTTTAAAATCTCTACAATCCATCCAATTGAACATTGAAAATTTTAAACTTAAAGACCATAATAAAAGCAGCAAGATAAAACAGGACAGGTGTAAGGAAAGTCACATTTAAGAATCTCTTAGAATATTAGAATTATCCACTTTCAAATTGGAACTATTAATACACACACACAAAAAAAAAAACAAGTCAGAGAAATGTTTCTTCAAACTAAACATTACATGCTTTTCATCCTCCCAGTATTTGTGCAAAATGATTTTTCAATAATTTTTGGGGCAATAGTCAACTTATTTATAAAGCCTCTGAGAGGATTAGGTGTACCCTTTATAACAACATACAAGGTTTACTGAATTATTTCTCTTGGTCACTTTGTCATTTTAAAGTTCAATTACTAGGAGGGTTACCATCATTAGACCTTCAGTGTCTGTACAAGTGTATATGATGATCACAAAGAAGTATATACTGATAGCCACATCAATGAGAAGTTGTTGCATTTTAATGAGATAGTTCTGAACATTTCTTAATAAGTTGCTCTTAACTGCTAACCTACCCCACTTTTGCTGCTTCTAATAATCTCTTCAATGTACACCCATGTAAGATAAAAGAGGAAAAAAACATGTAAACTTTTAAAACCAGCAGTCTTCATTTTACACTCAACTAAAAAAAAATTATTTTCCTAAAGAGAAGTATTTGGATATTTCAGGCAAGCATTTTAAACTTACTATAGTTCCTCTGTACTCCTTGTTTGTGGTTCCACCAACACCAAACGTTTTGTCAGTATAGCCAATACACAAAAGATATTCTGTGATTTTAAAGTTTAAAAATTTAAACAAACTCTGAGATTACTGTGCCAATTTTTAAGAACTTGTGTTCTACTTATCCCCTCTCCAGCCTCAGACAAAGAGATCTGGACTTCCATCCATTATCCCAAATTATCCCTTTACATATTCACTCTCTCTACACTTCTTAGTACTTTCTTTTTAGACATATCACTATTTATACATATGTAGAAGAACACATCCCAATTTTATTAAAAACTGGATTCATATTCTCTGTTGGCTGTTCTTGCTCTGTCACAAACATGCAGTTGTCTGAGAATTCATTATTGTTTCCCATAATTTCTCCTGCCACCCACGAGAGTCCAAAGCTCAAAGATGGGGAGCAATTCTAAAAAGTTGACATAAAAATGCTCAATAACTATTGAATGCATAAGCCACCTGCAATTCTTATCCACACACTTCCAACTGGTAGTGAAAACAATAAATCTGTGCCAAAACTTGGTATTTTTCTCATGAATTTTCCTTCAGCCTGGTCAAAAAATACTGCCAAACATTGTGCTATGATACTGAGAACATTAATAAAAGATTAATAAAATGTGGCACAAAAAGTAAATATCACATGCTGACAAAGTGACAAGAATGAGAAGAGATAATATGTCCTTCTACTGGGGAGCTCTTTCTTTAGAAACCTATCAAAATACCCGGGGAGACAGAGGAACCACCCGAGTGTTTAGGGAGCAAGAAATGAAAGGTGTATGAGGTTGGAAAGCTCCACTGAGAGCAGATCAAATAAAGCCCTGTGCCCTCCGATGCAGTTGGATTTTGACAGACAGAAAGTGACTGCATCTGAAGGACAGGAACAATAGTCTAACTCACATTTCTAAAGGAAGCAGCAGATATTACTTGGAAAATAAACTGCAAGAGCAAAAGTAAAAGCAGGACCAATCAGGGCACCAGTCACTTTCAGCAATACACGCTAGTGCCCTGAGAGAGAATGCTTTTACAGGCAAACAAGTTGTCTAGTTTTTAAAATCCCAACAACCATAGGTATTCAAAACCAAAATATATAAAATCCAACAGATTCCAACATCAATCTTCCTCACCCTCAGGCAGTCACCCACATCCCAACCACAATGTTGAACATACTTACCTTCCATGTCTGTTAACGGTATCACCTCTCCACCATTCAAACCAGAAACTCACAGACCACTGCATTTCCCTCTTCCCCATCTACACACCTATAAAAATGTTAAATTCATTTTACTTCTGACTTATTCCTGTCTGGAATCTGAGCAAACCTGACACTAAAGATTCTTTCAAATATCACATTGGGGGTGGGATAGTCGATCGACGTCCTGTCAGTGGTCGGCAAACTTCGGCTCATGAGTCACATTTGGCTCTTTGGCCCCTTGCGTGTGGCTCTTCCACAAAATACCAGGTGCAGGCATGCATGTATGGTGCAACTGAAACTTCGTGGCCCATGCACAGAAGTCGGTTTTCGGCTCCGTTGACTAATGAGTTTGCTGATCACTGTTCTATGTGGTCCCTCTGCTTTCCATTTCCTCCATTTACTATTGTATGTAAAATAACTGGCTGAGGTTCGATTCCAGTCAAGGGCATGTACCTTGGTTGCGGGCACATCCCCAGTAGGGGGCGTGCAAGAGGCAGCTGATCGATGACTCTCATCGATGTTTCTCTCTCCCTCCCTTCCTCTCTGTAAAAAACCAATTAAAACTATATTTTAAAAAAATAAAACAAAATAACTGACTTGACTTCTAGTTACCTAAAAGATAAAGCACAAAACTCCTTAACTTAGATCAATCACAGTTGATGTAAAATTTCTGCCTTCTCCACAGCATGTTCTTATTAACCTTTAACCACGCACTCCCTATCCTCTCAAAAGAAAAAATAATAAAATAAAATTATTTTTAAATCAGTAACTGGCAAGTACATACTCACCTTTAAGATCAGCTCAAGTTATCTAACTGATGTCTTCCCAACATAGGTATATATTTGTGTATGTTTTCAGAGCATTTGCAATTCACTTCATTACAACAAAATGGTCAGTATGCTTACAGCTCTACAGACACCCAATAGACTCCAAATCCAAAGAACGCAGGGACCACATTTTGTTCATTTTTGTCTTATTAGTAAACATCATCTGTCCAAATGTTTGTTAAGTATCATTCATTCACTTAACAAACGTTTAATAAAGACTTGCTAGAAAATGAAGATAAATCACTCAATGACAAATAAGATATCTCTATCTTAGAGCCGACATCCTGAAATGAAGTAAACAAATAAATAAATATGGAAACTTCACACAAAGGTTTTAAGAGAATTTTTTTTTAAAGAGAATCTTGATGACAAAAAATTTTCAGGACTTATGTTTACTTAAATATTTTATGAAGACTACCAAGTAGATATAAAACACAAAGGAAAAGTAATAAAAGTGAAAGTAATAAAATGAGAACTGGGTGTTCCAAAAACTCTCGCACTTCTGCACGAGCACCGAGTAAATTGGTCTCATCCTATTGGTATGTACTTAACAAACTTTAAAGTTCAACCTCAAATTATTTATTTAAAATTATGATAAAAATAGCCTGACAAGCATGACTCAGTGACTGAGCATCATATCCTATGAACCAGGAGGTCACGATTCAATTCCTGGTCAGGGCACATGCCAGTGTTTTGAGTTTAATCCCGTGTGGGGTGTGCAGGAGGCAGCTGATCAATGATTCTCATCTCTCTCTCCCTCTCCAATCCTCTCTGAAATAAAATACATATAGATATATTTTTAAAATAATAGATAGGTAGATATACAGATTAAAAATAAATGAATTATAATCACTACAGACCACATAATGAGATTCTGGGATTACAATCATGCAATGAAAAGATAAAAATTTATTATTTTAAACCAGCACTACCCAAAAGAAAAGTGTAAACATAAGAAATTTTTAAATTTCTTAGAAGCTAAGTTAAAGAAGGTAAAAAGCAAGATAAAATTAGTATATATACTATTAAGTATACATATTTTATTTAATATAGTCAAAGTATTGCTTCAATATGTAACCAATTAAAAATTAAGATATTTCACATTCATTTCTTCACACCAAAACATTTGCAATTGTGTTTATTTTACACCTCTAATTCAAGTGGTAAAATTTCTTTGATCCTTGCAGAGTTCATTAAATTTAGATGCACACACCCATGTCATTACAAGTTTGTTTACATTTGATAGCTGAATTTAAGTTAGTTGCACTGGTCCTATTGCTAAGGCCGCCACACAGGATAGCACTGCTTCCACACTGCACTTTACTGCATCCACTTATACCACCACAGCTTTGTTTTGCCAGCACACTAAAGTAAACAGAATGCTGCCCCTTTATCTCCTGAGAAAGGAAATTTCTAATCCCCTTATCTAAAATAGATGCTTTTTCTCTATCCTTTTGACATTAAGTTATTTCAACTGTTAGTCACTCTTCGTCCCTGCAGACTAGAACAATGTGCCACAGGGAGCTGAGGGTCTGTCTACTTTATGCATAGCTATATCCTAAGTGTCCGGAATGCAAGAAATTGTCTATATAGCAATTGTAGAAAACCAGTATTGAACATTTCAAATATTACTAAACCTACTTTTCCCCACCCCTGTATTTGATATATATGATTCTTATATGACTTATAAAAAAGAATTACAAGCCCTGGCCAGCAATTCAGTAGTTAAGCATAAGCCCACACACATAGGATCTCCAGTTGGATTCCCAGTCAAGGGCAAATACCAGGGTTTTGGGTTCCTTCTCTGCCCCTAGTGTCCTTTACGCATTCATGTTTCTCTCTCTTCTCTCTCTCCTCTCCTCTCTCCCTTCCATTCTCTAAAAATCAATGGGGGAAAAATATCCTCCAATGAGGATAAAAAATGTTTAAAAAGCATGAACAGAAACTGATTGTGACAGATAGCTTTCTTCCATATTGATCAATTGGGAAATAATCCGAATTGAGATCTGTAATTTTAATCAACCTATGGAATACCTCATAGGTCTAAAAGATCATAATATGACACATTATACTTTGAATTTACCTTACCTCTAACACTTGTAGCACAAATACTATGACATAGATTAAACTTAATATTCCTAAAATAAAAGCACATTATATTTATTGCAAAACAGAAACATCTAAATACGTATATTCTATCTTATACTTCCCACCCACCCCCAAATTTGGAGTATGTAATTTTCCAAAAACTTCTGATCTTCCTCGTACTAATATTTTAAAAGCATTAATAATTCCAGGTATATATACAGATAAGGAAGAAGAAAAAAAAAACCAAGGTCTTTTAAAATTTTCCTAGTTAATCATCATGCATAAATCTAATAATTTAGGCAATAATTCACATATAAATTTAAAACTTTAATGTCTAGTAGGATATAAGTAGGGCTATTATCACATAAAAATGTATGGGAGGACCCCTAGCTGGCTTGGCTTAGTGAATAGAGCGTCAGCCTGCGGACTGAAGGGTCCCAGGTTCGATTCGTGCCAAGGGCACATGCCTGGGTTGCAGGCTCGATCCCCAGTGGGGGGTGTGCAGGATGCAGCCGATCAATGAATGATTCTCATCATTGATGTTTCTATCTCTCCTTATTCCTTCCTCTCTGAAATCAATAAAGAAATATATTATTAAAAAATGTATGGGAGGAGAAAAAGCAGAGAGTATAGAGAAACATTATACCACCACAGCTTTGTTTTGCCAGCAGACTAAAGTAAACAGAATGCTGCCCCTTTATCTCAAATGAGAAACTCAAAATTCATTATATTTTTCTGCATTCATTTGTCTAAAAACAAAGTTAAGCACTAACTTCTGTAGAGATATGACTAACACATGGTAATCACAGGATTTCTTGATTAGAATAATTGAACATAAAAATAAATCTATGAAGAACCTAGCCTCGTATTTTTAGTAGATAAAACAAACTATTTTACTCTCATTAGCCTTCATTAGAATTGCTCAGTTGGAAAATAGGTTAAAAAGCCCCTTATGGTAAAGCAGACTCATAGTCCTGGGCTAAAAGCAGCAAAGAATCTTGACTCAATTTAAAAAAAGAGGGAGAGGAAGGTTGGTGCAAAGTTGAAAGATAAAAGGACTGATAAGAGGACTTCCTTGATCACAGATATACCCTCCCAAAGCCAAACACATTTCAACCTCACACAAAAAATACGAAAAGGGTGGACAAGAGAACTTCTTGGGCAATTGAAAGCACAAGAAGCAAGTTATCATAACTTTGGGAAGTAGGAGAGGCACACAGATGACATCTAGATTAAAATCCTGTATAATAAAAGGCTAATATTCAAATCAACCAAATGGCAGAACGACCAGTCACTATGATACACACTGGCCACCAGGGGGCAGACGCTCAATGCAGGAGCTGCCTCTTGCTGGTCAGTGCGCTTCCA
The DNA here is from genome assembly GCF_964339955.1 of Pipistrellus hanaki. Taxonomy (NCBI): domain Eukaryota; kingdom Metazoa; phylum Chordata; class Mammalia; order Chiroptera; family Vespertilionidae; genus Pipistrellus; species Pipistrellus hanaki. The sequence continues at coordinate 97,181,766 of NC_140505.1, forward strand.
TAGGGGAAGCACGGCTCAGCCAGAAGCTCTCCCACTTCCACTGCAGGCACACGGTAAGGAGCTAGGGGTCCTAGACCACGAGAGCACCACCTCTGAGGGCGCAGGACAGGTCGAGGGACCCTGTCTCCGGTGCACAAGCCTCTAGTAGAAATAAGTATCTATTCTTGCTTCTTATGTAGAGCTATTCTTAGCAGACATCTACCACCATGTTCTAGAAACTACCAACTGAGATAACTTAGAAGGCTGCAAACCAGGTGACTTTCTTAAAATTTTTGGAAGAAACTACTGTCAATATAGCAGCTAAGCACTTTAATACATTGCATAATTTAAAAAACATTGAATCGCATCTGTATGTAGTACAATCCTTATAAGGTCTGACAAGCAGCCTATAACTTTTTACCATAAAGCCACTTAATCCTTATTTATTGAACTCCTCAGAGGGCATTCCTTTCTAAAGTGATTAATAAAGATAAAATGGGTCAGGCCATCACTTAATCTATCAAAATGGTATCATATTTTCCAAGATAGTAAGTTATAAACCCTTTATAAAATTTTCAAAATGCATTTATTATTACCTCATGACTTAACTAGTCTTGTGAGCACAAGAAAATCCTATTTCTACCAAGGCAATGATGCTGTCTAGTCAAAAGTAATGGAGGTGGTGTAATACTTGTTAGGTGACAATAGCTGGAAGAGTTGGGGCAGGGTGCAGGGGTGTGGGGGAGCGGGCACTATCTATAAACTGCCAAGAATCCTAGACAATGTCAAAGGAAGAAACATTCAAAAGTAGAGAATTTTTTGTTATTTGAGCCAAATTGTCAACAATTGCCCAGAAGCTAAATCTCAACAGATTAGGATAATGCTCCAGAGAATGGCAGTTTTGCACCGTATTTTTTACTTGACAATAAAAAGATGCAAGTGCATAACATGAAATTCTCTGATAGATTGGAGAGGTGGGAAAAAACAAAGCAGGGGAAACCTCTGAGATTGGATGAAAAGGTAAAATGATAGACACATCTTTTACACAGGTGGATACAGGATAGTTAACAGTTAACGATTAACAATAACAATGAGAGGATTTAAGGTCTCTGGCCTGGTGAACTGGTTGTGTCTGTAGGGGTCTGGAAAAGGGGGAGTTACCTTGACATCCCAAAAGAATGTTATCCTGGATTGCAAAAGACAACAGACAGGCTTAAAGAAAAGCTAGACATCTGTCTGGGAAGGTTCTGCCTAGGACATGAAGACCTGCCATAAACTGCTTTTATTTGTACCTATTTTTAAAAAAATATATATTTTATTGATTTTTTTACAGAGAGGAAGGGAGAGAGATAGAGAGCTAGAAACGTCGATGAGAGTGAAACATCGATCAGCTGCATCTTGCACACCCCCTACCGGGGATGTGCCCGCAACCAATGTACATGCCCTTGACCAGAATCGAACTCGGGACCTTTCAGTCCGCAGACCAACGCTCTACCACTGAGCCAAACCGGCTTCGGCCTTAAACTGCTTTTAGTTAAAAGGTTTTAAATTCAGACCATCTTTTGTAGTTACTTAAGGTCAAGCATGTAAAACTCATAGCCCGTAGATTGCATGCAGCCCAAAATGAATATTTTTGTGGCCCAGTCAATGTAACAGTAGGTGAGAAATTTTTTAATAAAAATTTTGTAACTTAATTTTTACAATATCCTGTTATACATAATTAATAACTATTAATAATGAACTACAGTGTTCTCTAATGACTGATTACTATAATTATGTTGCATTCATTTCCCTTACACACCATTTCTCTCCACTAATACTAGCAGTGAATCTTTTGGCAGTTGATTGCCACGTCATTAGTCTTGGACTGACTTGTTTGGTGTTCAGAACAGAGAACTATTTCACTTTTTGAGAACAAGCAAAATAAGTTTATTTGCATTACGCTTATTACTTTGTGCAGTTGTTCAGTGTACAAGGAAAAAATATTTTTATTAAAATGTTCTATTATTTTAACCATCACTCATTTCAGTCCGTCGCTTTCAATATGTTTCTATCGAAATAAACCTACATTTCCATGAAAACTGAAACTTTTGTGTTTTTTTGCAACCCACATAAACTTAAACCTTATTTGGCCCATGTTAGCCTTTGAGTTTGACATGCTTGCTTTAGATCTCTGAGTTTGCAAGGCTGTTATGCAGGCATTCCCTGAGCTTCTCAGGTTACCATGTGGCCCCTTTTTGTCTAAAAAAACACATAATATACCAGGATAGTCATTATGCAACAAAATCAACCAACAAAAACATTGCCTATTTTGAGTAACACCAGAACAGAGGTTCTCAAAGTAAGGTCCCTAAACCTATTATCAGTATCACCTGGGAACTTGTTAAAAATGTACATTGTTTAGCCCTCTTTAGGACCAGCTGAATGAGAAACTACTTCGTAGAGCACAGAAGTCTATTTTTTAATGAGCCCTCCAGGGAATTCTGAGAGAACAAACAAGTTAGGGATTTTGTTCTCCCACTGCTTTGCTATCAGCCCTAGGAAAGGATCCAGTCACACAATAGGGCCCCTTGGTAAATAGTAGTACAATCAATAAATGCATAAAGGGAAGTTCTGAATGGCATGGCTACCCCAAATATTCTATATGGCTGAGAAAGTATCACTTTGTACACAATTACTCCAATTATTATGTTCAGTTTGCCCAACTATTGGCACCATAGTGATCCTAATGTTTAAAATATTCTAACCAAGTCCAAGAACATGTAAATATTCTAACCAAATTAAAGCATTAACATTATAATCACTCAGGAAGTCACTACTGCCTTCAAAACTAAAAAGGTCAGAAACTATTAAGAGAATCACTTCATGTGTGATTTACTTTTTCTCATTACATTACAAAAAAGATATGTAAATCTAAGCAATGTCTCACATATACCAACTGACATTATCTAATAATCTGTATACCCTGGGGGAAAATTAATGAAAATTATTCTGGCAAAATATACAATAAAATAAAATGTTCTCTATTTTCACATATGATAATATGGATAATTTGGGGGGGGGGGGGAACTTAATTAAGCACAGAAAATTTTATTCACCGTGATAAGGACTGTTTACACAGTTCTAAAATCCAGAAACAGCCGAAACCAGTTTGGCTCAGTAGATAGAGCGACAGCCTGCAGACTGAAAGGTCCCGAGTTCGATTCTGGTCAAGGGCATGTACCTTGGTTGGAGGCACTCCCCAGTAGGAGGTGTGCAAGAGGCAGCTGATTGATGATTCTCTCTCATCGGTTTCTAAATCTCTATCCCTCTCTCTTCCTCTCTGCAAAAAATCAGTAAGATATATTAAAAAATAAATAAAATCCAGAAACATACTTAAAAATCTCACATTTACAAAAGTCCACCTGAGTGACAATCTGCATAAGAGATTGAACAAGGAAGACTATGTCCTAGAGATCCAGTCACAGATATAACATAAAACATAGTAAACCATTGTGGTTTTTCATTTAAGAGTCTGATACTACCTTATATACATATATTTTCTACCTTAAATTGAGATGTATAATCTATACTAATAAAAGAGAAATATACAAATTGGTCAGGTTGCCCTCATGCAATAACCAAACAGCAGGCTGTATGGGGCGACCAGGCTGGCAGAGAGGGGCAGTGAGAGGCAAAGAGGCCGGTAGGGGTGACCAGGCCTGAAAGGGATCAGTGAGGGGCAGTTAGGGGCCATTAGGCCAGCTGACAGAGGCAGTTATGGGTGATCAGGCTGGCAGGGGAGGCCAGGTAGGGGCGATCAGGCAGTAAGAGGCATTAGGAGCCAGCAGTCCCAGATTGTGAGATGGATGTCTAACTGCTGGTTTAGGCCCAATTCCAGGGATCAGGCCTAGACCAGCAGTCAGACATCCTCCAAGGGGTCCCGGATTAGAGATGGTGCAGGCTTGGCTTAGGGGACACCCCCCCCTCCCCCCCGCACAAATTTTGTGCACTGGGCCTCTAGTATATAATAATAAAAATGTGAAGTTTCATACTGACAATTTTAGAACTAGAGATTAATTTTAGTATAAATATCAATTCAAAGACTTCAACACTACAGATGACACACTTACTTATATAGAGCATTTAAGAAGTATATGGTCCACTTAAATTACTATGCACTTAACAAAAACATTTCTTATACTTTTTTAAAAATAAAACAAATTTAATAGAAAAAAGGTCAGATATTCAAACGAATTACATTTTTTTTTTTTACCTAAATTTACTATTTTGAGTCTTAATTTTGAGAGAAGTGCCTCACATGAAATTTAGGTGACTGTATTTTCTGAAAAAGAACTGAAATTTTATTTCTAAATATAAGCAGAATACCATGTCTCCTAAAACTCAATGCTTTAACTCAGAGACAAATTAAATGGTAATGTTAACTTAAGATTTTTAAATGAACATAAGTCAACAAAATATAGTATCTGTTCCAGAGCAAAGAGGTGTTGGTATAGATTTAGTAATTTGAGCAATAAAACAATACACTTGAAGATGATTTTTTTAAAATGGGAATTACGAACTCCAGCTAAATTACTTTAAGGGATGCAGTATCTTCTACCTAGAAAATATAGTCTTTTCTTATTGACAAGGAAAATTAAATATTATATAACAAAGAAAGTACAGACTGCTAATTCTACCAGGTAAATAAAAATATAATTGAATAATGCCTGGCTGGCTTGGCACAGTGGGTGAGCGTCGACCTATAAACCAGAAGGTCACTGTTCAATTCATAGTCAGGGGATAGGCCAGAGTTACAGGCTCAATTCCCAGTGTGAGGCGTGCAGGAGGCGGTGCATCAATGACTCTCTCTCTCATCATTGATGTTTCTCTCTCTCTCCCTCTCCCTCTCCCTTCCTCTCTGAAATAAATAAAAATATATTTAAAGTATATATATATATATAATTGAATAAGAAGATTCAACCAAAAGGAAGCCCTGGATATTTATAATCTACACATGGTTTTATAGAGAAAGACATGTGGCCAAAAAATATTCCCAAAATAACATAGCACTTAAGTATTTTCCCCACATTTAAAAGACAGTGCTCGCCCCCACGCCCTTCACGCAACGCACGTTCGTGGGGAACCTGGCGCTAAAAGACAGTGCTATTGACAAAAAAAAAAAAAAAAAAAAAAAAAACACACACACACACACCACAAAAAAGAGCTAATGAAGTACATAAATGCATATTTTAAAGATCAGATATTATAAAAATAGTGAAATTCTTTACTATTTACCCAAAGTGACATTCCATAACTTATATGATCACATTCAATTGGGAAACTGTATGCATACTTCATTTTACACAACTGGAGGAAATATATACAAAGTGAGCACATTAAAATTGATTTTTTAAATTTAGCAATGAAAGATTGTGTAAAGAAAATACTGCTCGTTATGTTAAAAGTACTGTTTATTTTACTTAATGATCATTTCTTTACCATGAAATACTTTGAAATAGTAATGCCACTGTCTAAGAATATGTCTATAAAATAATCACAGGAAAACATTTACATCTAGGAGTTAGGTATGTGGGTGTTTACTAGCTTGTTCTTGAAATTGTGACTTTTTACATTATCACTACCCTCTCAAATTTCAGGAATGTATTTTAACATATTATTAGCTATTGTAACAAAACACTTCACACACAAAAAACATAAATACCACAGTACTCCCCAAGATATTCACACTACTAAAAAAAAAGAAAAAAAAGTACCTTTTATTATGAATTAGTCCCATTTGACACTAAATTTCCAACCTTTTAGAGGTTTAAACATACACCTGATTACATTATTTCATAAAATATTTCATTTCAATCACACATTTATGTTCTTTTTCTCATTCAGAATCTAGGTTGTAATTATCAACCTAACCCTCATTTTTAATTAATCAACTACTGATTAAAGCAACATTTAGCAATTATAGATTTTACACATAAACACGAAGTTACTGAAATATTCAAGAATGTTTCTGATTAAAACATGAAGGTATAAGTTTCCATTAGTATTTGAGAAACAAGATTTCAGTTACTGTCCTTACTGATAATTTCTATTAAATTACAATTCCAACTAAACAATAATTTTCCCTAATATAGATATCGTAAAGTTTAAAAAAAATATTTAATTTCCTCCAATGAACACTCAGCACTTATTTAAAGAGAAAAATCCAAAAACTCAAGAAAGAATAACCAATTAAGCTTTATGAAATATAAGAGAATGTAGAATCCTTCAAATAAAATGTATCTCTCAAGAAAATGAATGCATTTATTTTCATAAGCATATTTTCATAAGCAAAAACAGGGAAATTCTGAGAAAATACACTGCTGAAATAAAGCAATTAGAAAAATGAATGTTTCTTTATTTTATGCATATTAATTACACATTAATAGTATATGAAATCTAAATCCTGCAGACTTTAAACCGTGTTTCAAATCATGGCACAAAACATAATATTGTGATATTATAATACTAAAATTGTTTCAATTACCATTTTATGGAAATAATTATGGTAGCATATTTAAACAAACTTACAATTATTTTCATATCTATCACTTTTAAGCAAATACCATTGAAATGTATTCATTGGTATGCTAATTCACAAGAAAAAAATATTGACTAATCCAGTCACAGGTGTTTAACTCTACAGGCACACTAAAACCTGAAGCTAGGAGTTCACAGATGCTCCACTTGACTGTCTCCCAGAAGCTGACTGTTCCCAGGGTAAACTTGGTTAAGCACTGGAACAAGGATTTTCTTGATGCAGGGGAAAAGCTGTGCAGAACTCTTTTCTTGGAACCAGACCTGAGCCGTATACTAGAATGTTCAGCAGATTTGCACGACTTTGTGCACTGGCTTTCAAATGTTCTTGAATGAATCTTAAAGAATTCCACAGCCTTGGCCAAAGATAGTTTAGTATTAACATCAAAGGATAAAGTTTTTCCCAACATCAATTCTGCTTCGAAACAAAATATAAATCTAAAAATTATTTAAGAACTGTATGGAGAAAAACAAAACAAACAAATAAACAAAACAAAACAAAACAAAAATACCCATAGATGATAGGAAAGGTATAATGAAGTGCAATATATATTACTTTAAAATTTTAGCTAATGTTTAAACTCCTCACACTGAAATTAATATACAAATTAAAACAAATTCCACACGCTGCCAATATATATATTCATAGAAAACAGCAATGAGAATAATCTTTATTTTTTTACAATCTCCATGACTGCCAAAAAAAACAAAAGCCTGTGATTAGTGCAAATTTTAGAAAATAATTCCACCCATACTGTTGTATCTAAAAAATAGTACATAAGAACATTTTAACTGGTACAAAGGAAGTCTTCTTAGTTATACTTCACACCCAACTGTGTTTATGCAAGATTTTAAATTAAGCAAATTTATTTCTTTCCAAAGTATGCCCTCCAGCAAAAACAGAAACCATGCAGCAGAAATAAAAGGTAGTATTTACATGCTATTCATTTTATAATAGTGTATTAGTCTTCCAAAAGAAATGCTAAAGTATGATATAACATTAAAAAGTTCTGAAGAAAAAATATGCTGTGATCAATGGCTAATGTGTCAATTTGCAGTTTAATTTAAAGATATGTTCCTTAAATGCAATTTAAAACATGCATGGCTAAAAAACAAAATTTCAAACACAGGAAAGACTTTCTTTTAAATAAAAATTATAATGTCATAAAATCAGTTTTTCCCTGGTATTGAAACTCAAATTTCTAATTACATATTCAATAATAAAGAGATGTATTATGATTCCAATGACTTTAGCCATTCTCAAGTTAATTCTGTTTTTTAAAATTAAACTTGTATTCCTTGAAGACAAACACACCTAACCTGTCAGACAAGTTTTAGTGGAGACTTGCCAATTCTAGGAAAATATTTACAACACTGCAGAGTCAACCATCTTTAATATTTTTAGAAACTTCAAGAAATATCTTACTTCTTCTACATCATGCAGCAAATCCTCACTTAGTATACAATCTAATAGTATTGTATATAATTTTAAAGAAAATTTAAAGGATAAGATCTAGATATTGACAACAGATGGGAGGAAAGATAAATAAAAAAATGAAAAACACAACATTATATCATAAGCAAGGGAGATTTGCCTTCAAACAGTTTGTTTGTTTTTTCCAATATTGAAAAGATTTATTTGAAAAAATCAGCATAGGACAAAGGTATCCTTAAGATTCCTCTTGGAATATCTGAATATTCAGATTTTAAATGAAATCTGACGGAACTCTGGTTTCACAGAACATGAATGGTTTACACAAATGTAAACTCCAGGCCAGATCCCTTATTAACATTACCTTTCACTAAGCTGCTATCTTCAGTGCTACTTGCACAAACTAAAAAGCAGAAAATCCATTTTCATTTTCAGATGGCTGGATTAGTTAAAGCAACCCAAGTATTACTGTTACAGCCAAGTTCAGCAAAACTGTAATAGAATATACCACTAATAACATTTGTAAATTATCCAAAATGATTTCTTTATTGAAGTAACTACATAGATTTCAACAGTACTATGGGATATTTATATTTAGCTAACGTCACAAACACATTTTAACATTCACAATGATGAGCATCAGCATTACCATTCTAATCTACAAAGCTCATGAATAAAGAAAAATACAAAACCTCGTTTTACAAAGAAATATTTTAACATCTGCATACATTAACAATAAAACCATTCTTCCAAAGTAACAGGTTAAGTGTAAAGTCATACCACTGAATTCTTTTTCTCTAAATAGGAATGAAAGAATGTCTAATATCTACGACGCTTATTAGGGCCTTCAAAGTTGCCTGCTTGGCCTCCTCTACCAAAACCACCAGGACCACTACTAACAGGACCTACGCCACTCATGGGTGCTTGAGGGGTTTCAGTCCCTGCTCTACTCCCCATAGGTGATCCCATCTGAGATGGTGGTCCTTGGGGAAATCTATCATTGTGCTAGAATACAACACAATAAATATGAAGTCCATTTGAGACACGCCAGATATAAGTGACAAGAAAAATTGGCAAAATCCCAAGTAGTGATGTCATGAAGTTCAGCAGAAAGTCCAGCAGAATCAGGATCACACATAGAAGGAAGAAAGGAGCAATTTAATTAGTTACTATGTTTAAAAAAAACCAAAACATCCGAAGAGTTACATACTGCTATATAATGCCCCAATTTCACGAAGAACAAACTGATTTTAATGGAACAAATGCCATCTTAAAAACCTCTAATCAATATTATAGTACTATTCTGGTACTTTTTTTTTTTTTTTTAAGTTTATATTGCATGTAACTGTGGTGCATAAAAAATACTTTTAAAAAAACACCAGAGATAAAACTGAGGAGTAGCATCATATTCAGAAAGTAAAAAGTTTTATGAAATCTTTGAGATGTTTTTTGGAAAGACTATTATTGAGAAAATAAAATTTTTTTAAATTAACAAACTTTCACAGTAATAACCACATATATTAATCTCAAAAGTTGAACAGACTCAAAACTCCAGTGTGAAAAAGACCGAAGACACTATTTAAATAAAGTGTACAATTTCAGAGGGACGGGTGGAAAAATTGGCCATGTATAGCACTTCAAAATTACTACTAATGATTATATTGCTACACAAAAGTTTAAACAAGGTGTTACAAGTTTTCACTAGCTTTCAGATATTTTACTCTAAAATAAAGTATCTGAAGTTAACAAATACGCTAATTACATTAAGCGCCATCTGATCACAGCAGATATGACAGCACTGCCTCCCTTTACATTCATTTTAGGAAACACTGTTAGCATGTCTAATTTCCCCAATTCATAAAAGATAGCATTTAAAGTAAATAAATTTTAAAAAATTAAGTAAGTAAATTCTAAAATGGTAAAATGTTGCATCCACCAATTCTAAGACACACATTCACTTTTAACACCTCTGAGACCAGGAAGAAGTTACAGCTGATGGCATGTCTGAGTTTAATTTGCAGTGCTTTTTCTTTCTTAGCAGCAATGGCGCCTTAAGATTTTTGTAGTGGTTTTAAAACTAAATTTCCTTTTCAAAATATAGAGTCAACCAATTTTCCTTTTCTAAATGGTACCTAGAACAGCCATTAACAAAAAACAAATGAGAAAATGTTTAACTAATATAAAGCTCATTTAAACAGTGATTTACTTTGAGGGAAATGAAACAGGTATTAAGTCTTGCTATTGATATTCAAATATAAGAATTATTATTGAAAAACTTTTTTTGAAAAACATTTTTGTAATAACGCACACAAAGATATCTTCACACTCTCAAACCAAGACATAAAACTGTCTACTTTTAACATAGTAACAAATGTAATTAGTAATTCTACAATGTAACTTTAAAAGCTTAAACTTATATTTACAAAAAAATTGTTTTCACACATACTGGAGTTTCGTCCCCCCACCAAAGGTAAGGAGTCCAACACAGGTAAGAACACATAAAGTACTTGAATGCTGGTAAGAGGTGGATACAAATTTAAAGCACTGTAAAAATAACTGTAACATATGTGTTTGCTACATACTTAAATACAAAACATGCCATGGATGGTAATCATAACTCTCTCAAGATACTTAAAAATTGCCTCATAAATTAACATATAACATTACAAGATTGCATTTACTTCATTGCATATTAATATTTACTGCCAAAGCAAGTTCCAAGTTATCTTTAAGTGTGAAGTTACCTTTGGAGCATAAGTATATATTATTGAATATAATCAAAATAATAGTTATGATACATTACCACTGCTCCATTATCTGGCATCATTGGAGTTCCCAAATTTGCAGCTCCTTCTGGTCCCATGGCAGGACCAGGCCCCATTGGTGGGCCAGGGATAGTTCCTCTGTTGTTCATATTCATACCCATCATTGGAGGAGGACCTTGGTTACCAGCAGGTGCTGGGCTAAACCCATCTATGCAAAACAATCTATACTTAGAGCTGTCCTATCTTAGTTCAATAAACATTAAAAATGTAACAACAACAACAACAACAACAAAGTAACAACACTTAGGAAATGTATACAGATGACATCATCAAAATAATTTTCCTTCTCTTAGCTAACTACTCTGTAACAGAGTGTTACCTACACTAATAGAATTTTCATTCCAAAAACAAAAGTATAAAAAACATGAGACAACTATCAATCACTTAAGGACATTTGAGACTGTAAAAGCTTGAGAATTTAAAAAAAAAAAAGTCAGTATGATTTCTATAGTTTGCTTTTTAACCAAATACTCCCTTTACATGGTGGCTAAACTCTACCAATTTAAACGAAAAGCAAAAGATTAGCACTTTGAAAACCAATTAATATTTTTAGTCGTGACTAAAAATGTTATGTAAATTGCATTAATTTTGAGAGAATCCATTCCCTTAAATATATAATGTTCACTATAAGTAATTTCTTGACTTTTATATAATTACTGGACATCTCCAAAAATTATGAGGTACTGTTTTTTTAACTTTATGTATAAATATGCAATCTAAACAAACAAATTGAAATGACTCTCAACATGACAAAGCTTATTTTTAAAAGGCACTGCAACCAAATACAGATATAATATTAATACATTAGATTTATATATTTTTCAGCACGTTGAAATTCTGAAAATGGGAACAAACTTTTTCTTAAGAAAGATGAAAACTACAATAGTGTTTGAGCTATAATACCACATTTATAATGGCCTCAAACACAACATTTTTAGATACCTTCTACAAAGTTTTAATTTTTAAAGTACTGATATATTTATCATTAAAAATTCATAATAAAAATGACTCAGCCTGGCTGTGGTGGCTCAATAGATTAAGTGTCATCTCAGGGACCAAGAAGTCCTGGGTTCTATTGCCAGTCAGGGTATACAGTAGGGAGCATGCAGGAGGCAGCCAATCAATGAGTCTCTCTCATCATTGATAAATATATATTAAAAAATAAAAAAATTTTAATATATATTAAAAAATTAAAAAATTGACTTTTAACTTCGAGTTTTTTTCTAGTGTTTCATTACGTAGGTCAATTTTATAACATCTGAATTCAATTTCTCATAAACACATTATAACATGAGTTGAAGTTTTCATTAAAACTGTCATGTCTAAATGGCTGAGCATAAGGAACAGCTGCAAGAAAAAAGTCCTACTCCTTTATCTATCCCTGACAACACATTATTGCTCTTTCTGAACCCAATCCTCAGGAATCTAACAACTTCTTAGGGGAAGAATTATTCCCTTAATCCATAAATGTTCTTCCTGATAAATCTATACTTTAACTAACCAAAAAATTTCTATTCCTTAGCACAGTTATAAACAAAAAATTTTACTAGACTTCCAAAATATCTCTCACAATGGAAATAAGAAAGAATAAAGACATGAATCTGGGAGGAATCAATGTAACCTCAACTTTCACAAAAACAACAGATTATATATCAGGGAGGGTTTTTTTTTTTTTTTTAGTAGAACAGAATTGTTACATCTAACATGTGAGATTCAAATATAACTATGCTACTATAGGCATAGTAAAATAACTAAAAAAAAATATTTCCAACTATCAATAGTTGAAGTATCGTCTTATTTTTACTAATTACATCTTCTACCACACAGCTGTAATTAAACCGAACTTAACAAAATCTAAGCCCTGGCCAGTGTAACTGTTGGTTGGAGTATCATCCCGTGCACCTACAGGTTTTGGGCTCAATTCGGGATCAGGGCACACATCCAGGTTGCAGGTTTGATCCCTGGCCAGGGCACATGCTGGGAACACCCTATGATGTTTCCAACATAAATCAATCAATCTCTCTCTCTCCCCCCCTCTCTCTCAAATCAGTTTTGTAAAAGCTACATAGTACGTATTTAAAAAATAAAAATCTAAGGCCCTGGCCAGTTAGCTCAGTTGGTTAGAGAATCTGCCCAGTATGCCAAGCTGTGGGTTCAATTCCCAGTTGGGGCAAATACAAAAATCAATGAATGAATACATACTAAGTGGAACAACAAACCAGTTGTGTGTGTCTGTCTCTCTCTCTCTCTCTCTCTCTCTCTCTCTCTCTTTTTTTCTTTCTCTCGCTCTCTCTCCCATCTCCCTCCTCTCAAAAAAAAAAAAAAAATTAATTAATTAATTAAAGATCCAAGAAACCTTAGAATTATCTGATCCCATGAAAAACAGTTTTGTAATCTATTTTCCACTTAGTATGTACACTGGTAAACATAGCAGAAAATCTATTGACACATTCCATCAATGTAACTTGACAGGATGTGAACTGACACCAGAAACAAAACTATATAATGATATACAACCCAGTAAATCATTAGGAGAAAGTATCATGTTAAATAAAATGTAAAGAGGAAAAAATTACATGGGTTAGACTTTAGGAAGTTGAGTAAATACTCAAATGTAAATATGGTTCTCTGGTGAATAAAATGCCATAAAATTTGTGATTCTCTTAAATTCATAACTAAATAAGGAATCTAAAGGCACAGTTTTATATTTCTTCTGATCAAGTTACTAGCCAAGCAGTCAGAATGTTTTTGCATCCGTGGAAACATGAGATATACTTTAAGTTGGTTCTGTTATTAATGACAATCTAATAATTAAAATGGCATTTCAAACTGAACTACAATCTATAAAATCACACTTATATTCTTAAAACAACCTAGACCAACCCACAATTTACTTTGAAAGACATAAATACTAAACTACTTATACTTTTTATATATACAACTGTGTTCCATAATTTACAATTAATTTACTCTGCTGATTACTTTGTACCTCAATTGTATTAACTCACAATGGAGTTGATTATGAGTAAGGGCCATATTTCATGCTTACTTTGCATACCAGAGATTCTCAGTTACTACTTTAGCAGGTAAGAAAAGTGAACAGCAATAAATGATTTTAGATCATCTAATTGTCAGTGGCAAGGAAACTGCCATGCAGAGGAAGGAAGTTGATAATGGAAAATACTTGTATCACACATTAGAGGCTTTAAGATTTTTGTATTCCGTATACTATGTAATCTAAGTACAATTTAAGTTTGTTCAGTGGGTGTGCATATTGTGCATATTGAAATGTTAAGGTAATATAATTTTTACAACAATATGTACATGTGTGTTATGTAAAGATTTATGTAACTTTTAAATGCAAGACACTTCAAAGTTAGTAACATGAAAAACTTCCATGCTTACTTTTCCTTAGCTTACTCAGTGCTATTTCCCTAAAAACATGGTTATAAGCCAACAAATATTAAACATGTTATCATCATAGGCATTTTCTTAAAAACTTTATATCAACTCTTGCCCTGGCCGGTATAGCTCAGTTGGTTGAGAGTTGACACATGCACCAAATGGTTGCTGGTATGATTCCTGGTCAGAGCACATGCCAGGACTAAGGGCTTGATCACCAGTAGGGTGAATAAAAGAGGCAGCCAGTAAATGTTTCTCACATGAATGTTTCTCTCTTTTCCTCTCTAACATCAATAAAAACACACATATACACACAACTATATCAACTCTAAAGTTATGTATTAACCTAAGTGTGTAAGACATCTCATTTCCTTCACAGTCATAAATGTTTCCAAAAAGCATGTTTCTGTGCACAATGTGGCAAAATATTAAAAACAGTAAAATAAATAAAAATAGGTACACAACACGAAGTTACAGAAAAGGTACCTTAAAATAGAAATTTCTAAAATACTCCCCCAAAAGTTTAGACACTCTACAACTCAAAAACTACCAAATTTCCAAAGTAAAAATGTCAATTTAAAGGTATGAATATTTTGATTTTTGAAATATTATGCCATGCAATTAACTGAACAAGTTTCATATTATATAAAAACATGTTTACAGGTATTTTTCATTAATTCTATTAATAAATAATACAGCCTGACTGGTGTGCCTCACTGGTTAAGTGACAACCCATGAACTAGGAGGTAGGTCAGGGCACATGCCCAAATTGCAGCTTGATTCCCAGTAAGGGGTGTGCAGGAGGCAGCCAATTGATGTCTCTCTCTTTTCAATATTCCCATCTTTCTATCAATCTCCCTTCCTCTCTCTTAAAAAATAAATAAATATATATATATATATATATATATATATATATATATATGAAAACATATTTAATAAAAAAACGAAAGATACTGCCTATTTTAGCTTTCAAATAAACAAAATGAAAAAATTCTCCCTAGGCATATATTTATAAATATACTTGTATCTTTTTAATATCATAAATGTAAGAGATTTCATCATTAAAATGTTGATTCCAAATTTTATTTGTTACTGACATGTAGATACCACAAATAGCATGTACCGTTGCCCAAAGAATTACAAGTAAGTTATAGAAGCCTTTGCTTCCAATCCCTACCTCCCATGTTTATTGCTCCACGGGGACCCATATCACCCATTCTCATTTCCTGTTCTCTCTGTAAGTAAACATAGTTGTCACAGTCAACCTATCGATCTTATCACATTTCCCATCTAAAATCAAAAAGAAAAGAATAAATTGGGACAAAACTTTCCATTTAGAATTTTTAATTTTCCAATACCTCTTACTGTAAAGAAACTTCAGTTTCCCAGGCTTACCATACCATAATGTTTAAAGTACCCAGTTTATAATGCTAGATTATAAATCAGATTAAATGAAATTTACCACAGAATATTTTTAATGTTTTTGTTCTAATACATCAAAGACATATGCCTAGATTTTTTAAAAATCTCATGGTAATACCCACCAGGGCCAATTATTTTTTCCTCCCAGATCACTAAAGTCTTCAAACAGAAATGACTGTTACCACTTTTATATTCAAACACATTCATACATACAATCCAAACAGCTGAGGGACACTAAGCTAAAACAGTTATAGATTATTTTCATTTCTGAAATACTATAATTCATCCTTGCCTTTAATTCAAGTATTCAAGCATTATTTTACCCACAACAAATATAATATAGAGTTACCATAGAAGTCACCACAAAATTCAATCAATTATTGAATGCTCAATTTAACACTCCCTTCTTTCATTAGAACAGTGTTATTTGGAAACCTAAACAAAAGTGGCATTATACAGGTGGCAAGTTATGAAATAAAATGCTCTTGAGATGAACACAAAAGGTCGTATAAATGTATAAAATGTAAAATATCAATACAGAAACTGTTTCCTAAAACTTTTCATTTCATTTGGTGAAATGACTCAACATATTATAGTAACAATTTGCACTACTAATTGATCCTCTTTTCTAATATCAGACAAATATGTTAAATGTAGTGATCATAAAAACCGGTTTGGCTCAGTGGATAGAACGTAGGCCTGAGGACTGAAGGGTCCCAGGTTCGATTCCGGTCAGGGGCATGTACTTTGGTTGCAGGCACATCCCCGGTGGAGGGTGTGCGGGAGGCAGCTGGTCGATGTTTCTTTTTCATCAATGTTTCTAGCTCTCTATCCCTCTCTCTTCCTCTGTAAAAAATCAAAAAAATAAAATAAATAAAATAAAATATATTTTAAAAAAAACACACTCAGACAAAAATAACAATGTCTGAATCTAAAGAAAGCATAATTTTTCTACTTTTAAAATCTATTTTAGCCCTGTGCATCAACCTATGAACCAGGAGATCACAGTTCTATTCCCAGTCAGGATACATGCCCAGGATGTGGGCTTGATCCCCCAGTATGGGGTGTGCAGAAGGCTGCTGATCGATGTGTTTCTCTCACATCAATGTTTCTCTCTTCCACTCTCCCTAAAAATCAATAAAAAAAATCCTTGGTGAGAGGAGAATCCAAGATGGCTGCTCGGGTAGGCACCTAGCCGCAGCCGCACGCAACAATTTCAATAAAATACAACTAAAATATAAAATGGACATTACCCAGAACTACAGGAAAGTCGACTGACTGGAAATTCTACAACGAGAAGCAAGGAGAAAACCAGAAGGAAGCGCGGAGGAGCTGTAAAAGCCCAAGGTACGAAGACACGCGGCTTGCGCGGAGAGGACAGAGCCGGAGAGGAGGGAGGCCGAGTGCCTGGCTGGCGTTCCCTAGCGGGAAGGAGATAAACACTCGGACTGTGCTGGGCCCCCAACTGCTCTGAACCCCCGTTCTAGGCCAGACCCCGGGGACCCAGGCTCATCCAGAGGGAGCTGGGCTGTAAGGCGGTACGCGGGGAAGCAGCGAAAGGAGGTCCCAGAGGCGCGCACACAGCGCGCAGAGAAGGGCCGGCCGGCTGTGCCATAGGACTGCCCTGGCGGGAAGGAGACAGGGGCTCCAGACTGCTCTGAACGCCATCTCCAACTCCACTTCCAACTGAACTGAACCCCAGTTTCGGGCCCATTGCGGGAGAGCCTACACAGTTTGGTAGCAGGCGAAAATCGAGGGCACCTTTCTCTCAGAGGTGCTTGCAACAAGTACTGAAGGACCCTGAGTCTCAGGAGTCGCATAGGGCGGGGCTGACGGAAGCCAAGGCTGTAGGCTCCACCCTGAAACCCCGCCCCATCAGAAAAGCTGCCTGCGAAAATGGCTAAACCAAACAGATCACAAACGAAAGAAATGGAGGACAAAAAGCGACTGGATATAGAGTTCAAAACCACACTTATAAGGTTTTTCAAGAGTATCCTAGAAAAGGCCGATAAAATAAATGAGACCTATGAGGATATGAAAAGGGATCAACAAGAAATAAAGAATACATTGTCTGAAATAAAAAATATTATACAGAGTCCTAAAAACAGAATAGAAGATCGCAAGAATCAAGTCAAAGATTTGGAACATAAAGAGCCAGAAGACACTCCTCTGCAGAAGCTAGAAGGCAAGAGAATCCAGAAAATTGAAGATAATGTAAGAAACCTCTGGGACAACTTCAAACGATCCAACATCAGAATCATGGGGGTCCCAGAAGATGAGAGAGAGCAAGATATCGAAAACATACTGAAAGAAATAGTGACAGAAAACTTCCCCCACCTGGGGAAAGAATTGGACTTACAAGTCCAGGAAGCACACAGAACTCCAAATAAGAGGAATCCAAAGAGGACCACACCAAGACAAATCATAATTAAGATTCCAAGAGCAAAGGACAAAGAGAGAATATTAAAAGCAGCAAGAGCTAAGCAGGTGGTTACCTATAAAGGAGCTCCTATACGATTGTCAGCTGATTTCTCAACAGAAACCATGCAGGCCAGACGGGAATGGCAAGAAATATTCAAGGTGATGAATAGCAAGAACCTACAGCCAAAAATACTCTACCCAGCAAAGCTATCACTCAGAATTGAAGGTCAGATAAAGAGCTTCACTAATAAAAAAAAGCTAAGGGAGTTCATCACCACCAAACCAGAATTATATGAATTGCTGAAGGGGGTTCTTTCAGAAGAGAAAGTAAATAAAGATAAAAATTATGAACAACAAATACGTAACTATCAACAAGTGAATCTAAAAACCAAGGAAATTAAAAAAAAAAATCTGATGAACAATATTAACTGTTGAATATAATAGAATCAGAGGTATGGAAGGGGAGTGAACTAATGATTCTTGGGGAAAAGGGGACAGGGGAATGTGGGAAGAGACTGAACATAAACTGTGCACCTGTGGATGAGGACAATGGGGAGTGGGGAAAGGGCAGAGGGTGGGGTGGGAAGGGGGGGGAAGGAACACTTGTAATAATATGAACAATAAAAATTTATTAAAAAAAAAAAAAAAAATCCTTGGTGAGGATTAAAAACAACAAAAAAGAAATGTTGTCACCTTATTTAGAAAATTTAAAAGCCAAAACATTATCATTTTTTTTAACTCCTAAAAATGATTTTGACTCATAAAACTTGATTAATTGTATCATTATTCACCAGCAATAAAACTAGACCATTTTATAAAACTGACTAGTAATAAAGCCATATAACTTCCTAATTGTAGGTAAATATTATTTTACAATCACACTTGGTACAAGTACCAAAAAGTCAAACAAGTTGTCATATCCAAACCTATTGATAAAGTGTGGACAGCTTCAGCATACCCAAAATCTTCCAGGCATTATTTATAGCAGATACTTAATTTGTGAATTTTATGATCATGACATTGGGGGGAGGGATAGGAGAGGACAAGGGTTCAATTTGTATTTTTACTTTTATATTTGATAGCTACGAAGATTAGAAATGCAGTTAACAGAAGGTAATTATTATAGTCTCGCTGTTTGAAGCTTCAATTTTCAAATCCCCCTTACATACCCTAACAACCCAAATCAATGCCTATGATTCACTGGTGGGTTAAGGGGGAGAGACTACCATTTCTATTATCTTTTTATAACTTCAGCTTTACCTAAATCTATCACTTTCTGAAATAACATGTTTAGCTTTATTATTCACAAAGTTAAGTACTTTAAAATATTCTTAAATTGTTCTATGATTCCACTTTCTTAGTTAACATAATTTTGTGAAAATCATATTAACACAGTGAAGAGATCTATGATTTTAAATCAACTGTGCAACAGTGGCTGTAACATTCCCTTCCTTATGCTCTATTATAACCTGGTTGCAATTCTAAAATATATTTCTAAAAATAAAATAAACAAAAGCTTACAATAATCCATGTTAACATAGCAACTATATTGTATAGCATAGCATGCTTCACTAAACACACATACAATTTATTAGTGTTGAGATTTCCTTAGAGAGTATAATATGTGCTTTTATACAGCTTCACTTATAACTTTTAAAAAGACATTATAATTAATCATTTTTAAACTATTTTAGAAAGAGCAAAATTTTCAGGTTCCTAGTAATGTCTTAAGGTTACTATTTCCTTCTATAAATCCACTGCTATATACTTGTAATAAAATGAAAGAAGCAGAGATTTTATTCAAGTATCATCAAAGGAAATTAAGACAGTAAATCTCATTATAACTTGCATATCAATAAGAGAATCACTTAAAGAAGTTCACTATGACTGTGTACCCACCTAAGAAGCAATTCATAGGCCTTCACGTCTCTTATAAATTATTATTATATATTTCAAATTAGAACTGGCTCACAGTATGTGGGATATTTTTATAATACACATTTTAATAATGCTTTATTACTTTAGCATAAATTAAGAGTTGTGGTTTAACATAAGACAACCTATAAACAAAACCTCAAAAGACTGCAGTGTAATAAAGCTAAGATAAAGCTATGAAAATTGTTTTTAATTCAATTAAACCTCATAGCAATCCTGTAAGGTTTTATATATATATATATGGTTGAGCTGACCTATAAAATTCTGCCAAAACAGAGTTCATGAAATTTTCACTTTCATAAGACACCTTCATTTTTTAAGAATTTCAACAAAAACTAACAAAAGACACAATTTTTAAATTTATCCTTACAATGTTTATAAGAAGGTATGCTGTCCATTAACAGTTATGCATATTTATCCCTGAAATCTTGTCACTAAAGAAAACTTAAATTAACATATTACCAACAAAATCAACCAAAGTATGACTGATTTTCAGAAGTATATATCAAAGCAACATTCCATTCAAATAGCAATTCTGGAAGTGTGGTTCATGAAATACTCAGAGTCCCACATCATTTCATGAAGTGCACAGATTCAAAACTGTTTCATGCCTTATTAACACTAGAACATAGTTAAAATGTTATGGTATAATCGTGCTTTTCACTCTACGATATCTGTGGATAGTGCAAAAGCAATGATGGGCAAAAATCCTGTTTTTATGGCAAAAATCAAAGCATTTGTATTCAAATATTTACTAGAAATCATTGAATTCTTCACATGCAATACAATAGCAGCTTAAAATTTTCAATTATGATACCTGGATGGAGCAATAAAAATTAAGTTTATTAAAATCACTATCCTTGAATACTTATCTTTTTAATATTCTATGCAACAACACAGAATATATACATAAAACATGTCTGCTCCATTATGAAGTACAATAATTATTTCAAGAAAAACAATTACTATGAGTGGGTTAGAAGAAGCTGAATGAAACCCTTTTAGGCTTGTAATAAGAATTTCTCTTGAGACAGCATTAGGCAAATTTTTGCAGACATTTTATGACATCAGAGTTAGTATTAAAATGTGGGTTTTTATTTTGTATAATAAAATACATTAAAACCTGAAATATTTGTGTAACTTGATAAACCAGTATTTTTCTAATGTTAGGCACATGACATTAAGAAACATGCCTGGGTAAGAGAGCCATTCAAAGTTCAAAGTAGGCCCTAGCTGGTTTGGTTCAATGGATAGAGTATCAGCCTGCAAACTAAAAGGTCCCAGGTTCGATTCTGGCCAAGGGCACATGCCCAGGTTGCAGACTTGATCCCCAGTAGGGGGTGTGCAAGAGGCTCTCATCATTGATGTTTCTATCTCTCCCTCTCTAAAATCAATAAAATACATATATTTTTAAAAAGTTCAAAGTAGACCAATATGATTTAATGGAAATTACTCCCTATCAAGTTTTACTATAGTATCAAACAAGCATATCCACAATTACCTGAAAAAGTTAAAACACATCTCCAATGTGAACTCATATATACTGAGTGGCCAGATTTTTATGATCTCTGAACGCATAATAATCTGGCCATTGTATATCCTATATAATAAAAAGCTAATATGCAAATTGTCCCCTCGACCAGGAGTTTAACCAGCAGGCAGGCCAGCCAACCGCCCATATACCCTCCCCTTGGCCAAGCTGGCCAGACCCCACCCATGCACGAATTCATGCACCAGGGCCTCTAATATACACACATTCTCTCTCTCTCTCTCTCTCTCTCTCTCTCTCTCTCTCTCTCTGAGTGGCCAGATTATAGCCAGCCATTTTCCATAAAGGCAAACATTAAATAAATTTACAACACAGTAAAATAATTACATTCTTCCTACTACATTACAGTCGAGCAAAAAATATATATAAAATAAGGCCATTCTTCTCACCAACCCCCCCCCCCAAATAAATTTCTTTTAAATTTCTAATATGGTAAACACTGATATAACCTAAACAAAAGCTCTTTGGGGGTCCTAATTTTTAATAATCTATAAAATAGCAGAAAATTTGCACTAATGTAAATTAACTAAAGCAACGTACCCTAAAGTGCAGCCAGCATCTGACATTATTTTGTATAATGTAAGGATTTTTCCCCCCTTTAATATAAGGATATCAATCTGTGATTTTAAACACATTTATTTCCCTAGGTAAAGGTTTTACACAGTATAAAAATAAGGCTAAAATTATGTATAACCCTTGACGGTGTAAACAGTAGTTGGAGCATCAGTGGCTGAATCCCAAGCCAAGGGCACATGCCTGTGCTATGGGTTTGCACCCTGTGCCCTTGCCTGGGGCATGTGCATGAGCAGGAGGCAGCCAGTCCATTCCTAGGCAGGGCACACACCCAGGTCTCACATCGATGTTTCTCTCTTGCTCCCTCCCTCCATTCCTCTCTCTAAAAAAAAATAAAGAAAAGGAACTGTAAAACAAGAGTGAATATTTAAAAAAAAAACCAAATTTATATATTTCAAATTAGAACTGGCTCATAGTATGTGTGATATTTTTATAATACAAATTTTAATAATACTTTATTACTTTAGCATAAATTAAGAGTAGTGGTTTTAACATGAGAAAATCTATATGTAAACAAAATCTCAAAAGACTGCAGTATAATGAAGCTAAGATAAAGCTATGAAAATTGTTTATAATACACTTTTTATAATACACAGGGTAGCTTTATAACTAAGCATGAATTTATAAAGACATCTCTATTATGTCCCTAAAAAGATTCTATGGATTGTCTAGGGAATACCATGAGCCATTTAGATTCCTTGTCTTAATAAGGAAAATGCTCAAAGTCCTGTTATAAAAATACTAATAGAGAACATATTAAAAAAATATGATTACAGAGAAATGTATTAGTTTTGGCAGTTAACAAAACTCAACTTTTTCATCATCAAATATTCCAAATCTTTTTCCTAAAAAGAAATTACACTTACCACTTAAAAATTTATATTTTATTTCATTAGAGAAGTAAAGGAATAATAAGTTGATTAGATAACCAGTCAAATTGTCATGGGAGAAATTAGACAATGTTACTATCCAGAAATATTAGGTAATAAACAATATATTCTGAGGAATGGACATCAAGTATTTGAAATATTAAAATAGGTATAAAGAAATGTCTGAAAAGTAGGCCCTTTTGCCAATAAATTATTCACTCATTTAAAAGGTGTTAAGATATTAAAAGGTATGCATCAACAAAGTATCTTTTCCTTTAAAAAGTAAATAAATTAATTTTAAACTAAAAAGGTGAAGACATGTTGCCCTTGATACAACTCAAATAATTTCATGCAAACTTCCCAACATAACCAAAAAAGAACGTTTGGAAAACTTGCTAGACAAGGAAGGAAAATCTTTTAATATTCAATCCATGATGGTTTTTTTCTCTCAATTTGAATACATTCATGACAAAATATCTGCATCTATCAATACTGGGGAAATATTTTTCAGTTATGTTATTGTTAAAATGAAATTTTACAATATATATCATCAAGGAATTGCAAATTAAAATAATGATACCAAATACACCCATTAGAATGGCCAAAATCTTAAACACTGGCAACATAAAACACTGGCAATCACATGGAGCAATTGGATCTCTCATTTATTGCTAGTAGAAATTCAAAATGGAATATCCACTTTGGAAGGCAGTTTAACAGTTTCTTAGAAAAGTAAACATACCAGTACTCTTACCAAAGATTCCAACAATCACACTCCTTGGTATTTACTCAAAGGAGTTGAAAATTTATGTCAATGCAAAAACCTACACATAGATGTTTATTGCAGCCTTATTTATAATGGTCAAAACTTGGAAGCAACTAAAATGTCCTATAGTAGGTGAATGGATAAACACATTGTGGTGCATCCAGACAAAGGATGCACTAAAAATAAATGAGGTAGCAAGCCATGAAAACACACAGAGGAACTTGAATGAATATTACTAAGAAGCCAATATCAAAAGGCTACTATGATTCCAACTATATGACATTCTGGAAAAGGCAAAACTATGAAGAAATTGTTTGCCGGATGTTGAGGAAATGGGGGAAAGAGGACAAATGACCAGGTGGAACATAGAAAACTTTAGGGCAGTGAAACTACTCTGTGCGATACTATAATGGTGTATCCATGACATTATACCTTTGTTCGAACCCAGAGATGTACAACACAAACCATGACCGTAATGTAAACAATAAACTTTGGGTAAAGAGGATGTGTCAATTATAACAAATGTACCACTCTGTACTGTGGGAATTTAATAATGGAGTCTATGTGAATGTGGGAGAAGGAGCCACATGAAAATGTTCTATACCTTTTGTTCAATTTTGTCCTGAACTTAAAACTACTTTTATTTTTATTTTTTTGTTTGTTTTGAAGGTATTTTAAAAACAAACTTTATAGCACAACTTTATCACAAGTACAAACATAAAATAACTCTAAAACTAAATGCAATCAAAACCAACACACATAAAATGTCATTAGCTTTTGGAATATACTAATAGGATCAAAGGCTCTGAGCAGGGTCAGCTTGCTCTTTGTTAAAATGGGAGATTTGTAAATCTTAAGAGAATATTAAAAACATGGGTACCAAACTGAGACTTCTTGAGGTAAAAAAAAAACACACACACACACACAAAAAAACTACTTTTAAAAAGGCTATCTTAAAAAAAAAAAAAAAAAAACTTTAAAAATGTTTTTGCACAATTATCCTACTTTATATCATAAGTATGTCACAAAATAATATTTGTTAAATTTCATATCAGAGGGAACAACAAATGTAAGAAGGGGAACTTATTCTTAGCTCACTGTATTCATTAATCAAAAGATATATATATATATATATATATATATATATATATATATATACACATACATATATATATACCTCCACTTAAACTAGATTTACTCGACAATGTATTTTTTGTCCAGTTCAAGTAATTGAGTACACAGATTATTCTGATGTCACTGTCAAATTCAACTGACTATGTAGCAAATGCCACTTTTTATAATACACAGGGTAGCTTTATAACTAAACATGAATTAAAGATAATAACATATAATCCAGAATGCATCAAAACAATTAAATTTATATTCAGCTTTGAATTTATTTTTATCTATTGATATATAACTCAGGAACATACTCAAGATTAACATTTTCAATTGCTATGGCAAACTCTCTGAAGAGGTGCTTTAAAAACTGAAATTGATTAGAATTTACTCTTCAAATTTATTTTATCTCAAATTCTTAAAGAAATCAACAACAACGATCTCACAGCTACTCTAAAAACACAGTACTTTTAATACAGTATCACATCAAAGTCCACATGATACTACTTACATTTTTTTATCCATAACACCTTACCCAGTACACTTCCTTATCAAAATCAAAACTACTACCATGACTAGCCAGATTTAAGTATGAAAGATTAAGCTAACAAACAAATATAAACTGTACAAGAAGTTATTCCAACTTGGTCCCACAAATAGAAGCAAGCAGTAGAAGAAGTAAATAAAGCCTATGGGTTCCAGTGTATGAAAAATTAAATACATACTTAATAGATAGTATCTTTTTCTGTTTGTAATACTAGAAATTAAGCAAATTATCTTAGTCTACTGAAGCTTTGAAATTCTATCAAAGAATATATTTTTCCTAAGTAGATAACTCAAAGCAACAGATTCAATACATAGTAATTTTTAATTATTTATGGTAGTTAAGTTACTTTTGAGAAACTTACAACCAGAAAGAATTAAAAACATATTGGGTCGGCAGCTAAGTAATTGCGGATTTTTTAAAGAAAATCAAAGACAATTTTTTCATGGAACTAAATAACTTTATTCTTTAATGTATTGCCCATTTTGATCAATGACCTTTTGCCATCTTTCAGGCAGCATCATAATCCCACGTTCAAAAAACTTCTGTTTTTTATTAGCAAAAAACTGAATCAGGTACGATTTGACATCATCATCATTATTGAAATTTTTACCATTCAAGGAGTTTTGTAAAGATCGAAACAAAAAGTAATCAGATGGTGCAAGGTCAGGACTATATGGTGGATGTGGCAAAACATCCCAACCAAGCTCCATTAATTTTTGCCGAGTGACCAAAGATGTGTGTGGCCTTGCATTGTCATGATGGAATACAACACCTTTTCAATTTGTCAATTCGGGCCGCTTTTCTTCAACTGCATTGTTTAATTTCGTTAGTTGTTCAATGTAGACATCAGAATTGATCGTTCGGTTGGGTGGTAAGAGTTCAAAGTAGACAATTCCTTTGTAATCCCACCAAACTGATAACAAAACCTTCTTTTGATGAATATCAGCTTTTGATGTTGTTTGAGTTGGTTCACCTGGCCTGCTCCACGATCTTTTCCGCTTGATATTGTTGTAAACAACCCATTTTTCATCGCCAGTTATCAGTCGTTTTAAAAATGGATCATTTTCATTATGTTTCTTTAGCAAATCGCAGCTGCTAATGCGTTGCGTTAACTGTGATTCTTTCAGTTCGTGAGGAACCCATGTATCGAGTTTTTGAACATAGCCAAGTTGTTTTAAGTGATTTTCAATGCATGTATGTGATACATGAAGCTTCTCTGCAATCTCACGTGTTGTACTGTGACAGTCCAAATTGATTATTGCTTTGATTAGGGCGTCATCAACTTCAACTGGACGACCAGAGCGTCTTTCATCTTTGAGTGAAAAATCACCAGAACGAAATTTGGCAAACCAATTTTGACACTGCCGTTCTTTTAAGGCTTCGTCACCATAAACAGCACATAACTTTTTATGAGCTTGTGATGCATTTTTCCCTTGCGGAAATAAAAAAGCAAAATATGACGAAAATGTTCCTTTTGATTTTCCATTTTTCAACGAACGCCAAACAAAAACTACAAAACAGATCAAAAAACTTTTTTTACTGATTAACAGCTGAATAGCCAACTATCAAATACAAAATGTGTTTTACATTTGTACTACGTCTGCAAACCTAAAAATTCAACTGAAGCCATATGTGTGAAACCCGCAATTACTTAGTTGCCGACCCAATAGTATATAATATATGCAGGATATGATAAGACGAATAAGCAAACTTACCTATGTACTTTTAACTGAAATCTTAAGCAGAAACAAATACATTTCATCAGCAGAGAATGCTTACAAACCCAAATTCCTATCCCCTATATCACTAGTAATTTAGTTAATAATTACACATGGACACTGACATTTATATCTATCTTGTTAGATCCAGTATAAAATTCTACCATTTCAAGTGATACTACCAGAGCTTACTGACTTCCATATGAAGTACAGAAGATACTACAGATTGGCCTGTAAAATTTTTTATATAATCACCTTGTGTAATTATATAAAAAATGTAAAGAAGCTCTAAATATTATATCAAGAAGTCACAAGGCAGCAATAACAGGTTAAATAAAATGTTTTGCTATTAATTCAAACTATTTAATAATTAAAATGCTTATTATTCATATTACATATACTAGATATTATAAAAATGTGTTTGTTTCAGTTGAAAACTATTTGACAATCTTCACTCTCCTCTTCTCTGACCCCTCAAAAAAGGTGTCACTAAAAAATATTATCATTTTGAGTCAAGTAAGATTAGAACTTACCATTTCAAATGAAAAGATATGGGCTATACCTAAAACACAGTGGGATAATAAACCAATCATGTCATTTACGAACAAAAAAAGAACCGAAAATAATTTTGACAACAGTGCTGAGAATGCTCCACAAACCAGGCATTCCCTAATAGAGAACCAGTAAATTCTCTAAACTTCTTAACTATCTCTCCCTCATACTCTAGCAAGCATATCAAACTCACGGTTTGATATGTTTGCTCTACAGAAGTATCCATACCTAAAATACTCTGAAATCCCCTCTGTATCCTCTGCTGTACTAAATGGAACCTCCAGGTCTTCCTGTAAGTCTAATGCTCTGAAGGGATAATCAATTGGAAACAGTATATTGAAATATTAGGTGTACTGAAAACCAAATACACAAAAATTATGGTCATTTAACTGTTTAAAATTTACTCTTCATTATGTTATTTCATTATGAAGTCTAGAAAAATAGTGGTGGCTCAATGCCACCTATTTTTCAAAAATACTGATGTTAACATCTGTAAGGAAGTATGGTAGCCCATAAAGAACACTGAAAACCATGTGATTGAGCTGCACTGGCATGTGAAACATCACACACCAACATCAGACACCAACCCCAGCTCAGTTGGTTGGAGTGTCATCTTATACAACAATAAATTTACAGGTTCAATCCTCAATCATAGCATGTACGGGAGGCAACCAATCGATGTTTCTTTCTCATATTGATGTTTCTCTTTCTCTCTCTCCCATTCTTTCTAAAACCAATAAATATATCCTTAGATAAGAATTTAAAAAAAAAATCAGACATCAAGCTACTGCTTAATTCTCTCAGCCCATATCTATGAGACTACAATATGAAAAAGTCTCCTGACCTGAAAAAATTTAGAATTCAATATTAGAAAGACAAAAAGAAGTATCTGAATCATCTAGTATGACATAGAAGCAATTTAATTCAATAAAGTGTCCTCTGATAGTGTGTATGCAGGGTGTAAATAACTCAGGAATCATTTTCATCTGGACTTATTCAGAAAACCTTTATTCAGATATTAGACACACACACACACACACACACACACACACACTAACCATAACAGTACCATAATCACTTCTCCCAGTTTGAATGAAACTTTTTGTTGCCCCTGTATATGATGGATTATTAAAACTATTAAATAATCCTTTTGATAAGTGATCAAAGATATCAAGTTTGTTCAAATTAACATATATCTTCAACTCAAATATCCCAAATTGTAAAAATCCTAGAGATCACTTCCAACTATATATGTAAACATTATAAACATCCATTTTTGTTTTTCTGACTATAAAAGTTTAAATCAAGTTCCAATAATGTAGCATCCCAAATATGCAGTTCTTAGTTCATTGTAGGAAATCAATTTTTTAATGAATAACTTTTTAAAAACTGATCATAACTAGAGCATTATATTTTAGAACACTGCAATATAACTATTATTATCCAATTTGATTTTCAACATCATGTCCAAACCATTGGAATTGGCTGCCATTATACTAAAGCAGGTCACATCTAAACACCAAATCCTACAGCAAATAGTTCTTCAGTGATTTCCATAAATAATGGAGAGCCTATAAAAATCCTTGTGAAATATTCAATTGCTCGAAAGCTTAAAATGTTTAGATTTTCAAAAAACCAATATTCTACTGCAATACAATCAAATCTCTTAGAGGGACTAAATATTAAAAAAAAGAGGAGTGATGGCCATGTGGAAACCACAAAATGGCAACTTCTTCCCCCTGCCCTCGAAAATTCACAAACCTTTTCAGAAAATGTATTTAACATACTCATTTGTACCTACTCAGTAGATATCAGCTCTCTCTGCTAGCACTTAATAATAAAATTTTATTATTGGCTTAAGTTTCTATTTTGAGTTTTGTACATGGCACATCAGGAGAATTTTGGTTATAATCCAGGGTTAATAAGAAAAAGAATACCCACTCAAGAAGCAGAAAAAAGAGACTGACATAAAGAAGTGACTGACTAAACAACAAGCTAAATATGGCAATACTGATCAAGAAGAAATAACATCTGATCAAGAACAATGCATCCTGGGCAGTTTGCTCACTGTCCCATGCAGGGCTTGATTCCCAATCAGGGCATATACCTAAATTGAAGGTTAGAACCCAGGTCCAGGCTTGTACAGGAGGCAATCAATTGATGTTAATCTTTTCACATCAATGTTTCTCTATATCTATGCAATAAAAACATCCTCAGGTGAAAAAATAAATCCTCAGGATTTAAAACACACACATACAAACAAAAATAATGTTTTATGTGATAGAAACTCCATCAGCTGTAGTGCAGCAATGCTTTATCAGTTCTTCCCATAAATTTACTCTGACTTATATAACCATGACTATCAATGAACCTTCTGGCACTAATTTGGATTGTTCAGGAACTTTGGGTCTAAGAAATGAGGTGCTCTGCTCAATAAGCCTTCTAAATACATTGGAAAAGAACATATAAATTAATACATTTCCATTTTAATTCACAAACTTTTCTGGTTAAGGTCCAGATAGTAAATATTTCAGGTTTTGCAGGTCAGAGAGTCTTGATATAGTTGCATATGGTTGTGTCTCAACTAGACAATTCTCTGCCACATCAAGGCAAAGCAGCCATAAACAAAATATAAACAAGGCTGCGTTTCAATAAAACTGTTCCATAAAAAGTGTTCAAATTTGGCCTGAAACCAAAACACAAATAAATTTATAGGTTGGAGTCCTAAGAACCCATATTTTAAAATAGCTCCCTGAGTATGTATTATTTGAAAATGTCATGGAAGAGCCATTATACCTTTAGCCTCTTGGTCACATCTCCTCAATGCTTTTGATGTCACTATTTAATAATCCCTGGAGCTATAATGGAATAGCCACTGACAAAGAAACATGAGTGAGTCAAATTATTGCCATAGCATATAATACACATTCATTTTCAGGTTCATTTATGCACATTTGTTCATATATTATGGGCATATTCACACCTATTCACACCTATTCAAATAGGAATAAAAACTCTTCAATATCAATTCATATATATATATATATATATATATATATATATATATCATCAAATATGAAGACCTATTCTTCAATAAAAACCAAACATAAATATCTTATCAGAGGATACTTTTAATAAATTAGCACCCAATTTTCCTAAACAAAGTATTTTAAAACTACTATAGCTAGAATGACATTTAGAAATTTTTATGAAATTACAATTTTCCCAAGAAAACAAAGTTTACTCTAGAAACTGCAGTCTTTAAAAATCTAATTAAAATGTTCCTTTTACTTCAACTCAGATTGAATCCACAAATAAAGGCTGGAACAATGTAGTACATCAGTGTTTACACTAATTTAATCAATAGTAAGTTGAGCAAACTAACACGAAGACAATCACAAGATAATTTCATAAATTCCTATTGTTAATAGAATAACCTCTTGTGATATGTCCAAAAGCTATAAAACTGTGCTAAGTAGAAAATTTGAACCTCGTAAATAATATCTAAAATATGGTTCAAATACATTCTACACTATAATAAAGATAAAAAGTAAATGTAATGAAGGCATAGTATAAAAATATATGCATTGCTATGATAGTCAAAAATACATTATGCTACATGTTTAATTTATAATTGCTAGAGCTTTTATCATAGAGCTTGACATTCTTTAAGGAGAAATAAGATATAAAATAAAAATGACAACATCTAAGTGATAGAGTACTGACATAGCCTTGAAACTTTTAAAAATATATTCACATGTATACCATAAAATCATGATAAAGTTAAAGGCTAAGAGAAAAAAAGAAAGAAAAAAAAATGGCCAAGCATGATACACATTTTCCCTCATTTTTTGTTCCATTTTTTACAAAGTATTATTAAAAGACACAAAATAAGAAAATCAGTATTTATCTTATACTTCAAAGCCCATACTATTATTTGTTCTGAAATACTTCTAAGAGAAAAATTAGCAAGAAATCAGAGGTGGCATCTTAAAACAAGTAAATCTACTTTACTCTTACTATGTGGGCGAGCTGAACACTTACCATTTGATTCCTTTAAACTGAACAGTGAAAAAGAGAAAGCACATAAGAAGGCCTAATTTTCAAGGCTTTTAAGAACAAAAACAAACATTAAAAATTTTAACAAGTTTTCCAAAGGCAGTTTTCAAAGTAAATATAAAATAACTGAAACAATTGCCTCAATGTTTTCTCCATTAGCATAAAAATAGTCAAGACCTACAGAGCTTTTGTTAATATTTCTATAGTACTTGATTAGTGTACAGTAACAAGTTTCAGAAAGTTAGATATTAAACAAAATTGACAGCAATTGTGTCTGCTCTTAATTTCTAATCTCACAGATCTAAAAATAGGACAAAGATTATCTTCACCCAAAGATTTCATTATTAACACACTATTTTAAATATGGATCTTCTTCAAAAAAATTAACAACTTAGAAAATTTTGAGGACTAACAAGAGTACTAATTCAAAGAGAAAAAAAAGAAGAAGAAGAAGAAGAAGAAGAAAATCAACACTCCTGCCCAGGAGTCAGCACACTGTTTCTGTTAAGGGGTCAAAGAGTAAAATATTTTGCGTTTTGTGGTCACAAATACTTTCTAATATTCCTTTGTCCCATCAACCCTTTAAAAATGTAAACACTATTCTTAAAGGTTCTGCAGTAGAGTGGAACAGTAAATAATCCATTTTTCAAATGCCAATATAAATCCAACATGAGTTGGATTTATATTTTTTATACACAAAATTCATTAAATATTTATAAACTTTTGCCCACCAATAAAATGCATTTTAGGCCCTGGCCAGCTAACTCAGTTGTTTAAAGCATCATCCAGATACATCTAGGTTGTGGGGTTCGACCCTGGCCAGGGCACATATAAGAAACAAGAAACAACCAATGAATGCAACAAATATGTATAACAAAGCAATGTCTCTCCTTTCTCCTCTCTCTCTAAAACCAATTTTTTAAGAAAGATGATAAAAAGTAAAATAAAATGCATCATAAACATACAAATGTTTTAAAATTAAAAATAAGGCTACGTAGTATTTTAGTGTTAAATTGTAGCAACATTTCCAAGTAGTTTTTTAATAGAAAAGTAAAATTATAATAATCTGTCCGTTAAACATACTTATAGTAAATGACAATGAGCATATTAAAACACTGGTATTTTGTAAACTGAAAAGATTTCAAATAGTCTGCAATGAAGTTTGTGATGGTAAACTTAATCAAGTTTAACAGTAGGATAGTAGTATGTTTTAATCATTTCCTTCTACAAACCTAAATGATTTATGTATATCACATTATCACAAATAGCTACATGTTTTCTCCAAGGATGTAAAGTTTATGCCAGAAAAATATTAAGAATGTTAATTCCACCAAGTAAAAGAAATGTTCAGATACATAAAAGTACTAGGAAGAATTTTCAAATCCTCGGTGAAATCAAATAAAATTTTCCTAAGAAAAGGTTAACACCTTGACTATATTTGAAAAGAAAAACACTTAGCAACTAGTTTTCAAAATATGGGCATGAAAATTTAAATTCTACTTTCTTTTATAACATCAGAAAATAGCCTGACATTGATAAATCCAACAGGTTTATATTCAAATATAACAATCAAAGAAATCTAAAACAGTTTAAAATATGCAAAGAGAAAAATAGAATTGAAAAATGTTAGAAATTATTCAAAAACTATTTACAATGCTTAAAAAAACTTACTCTTCTAATGTGGTGATGAATTTAAAAGTAAGTTAAATCTTTAATACATCTTAGAGATTTTTCTTTTACCTTTGGATATTATTTTATTGATTTGAGAGAGAGTAAGGAAGAGAGAGAGAGAAACATTGATGTGAGAGGGAAACATAGATCGGTTGCCTTCCATACATTCCCTGACTAGGGATCGAAACTCCTAACCCAATTATGTGCCCTGAGCAGGAATCGAACCGGCAACCATTTGGTGAACAGGATGATGTTCAACTAACTGAGCCACTCCATCGGAGCTCATATAACTTATAAATAAAAATTTTTAAATTGAATTTAAATGATGCATGATAATATTTACTTGATGAGAATGAAGATAAAAATTTCTTACCACTATACAAGTTAGAACTTATTTTGCAGTGTGAACATTCTTTCAAATAAGAAAGTTGAAAAGTGTTCTAGGGATAGCCCTGGCTGGTATGGCTCAGTTGAGCATCATCCAATCCATCAGAAGGTCACTGGTTTGATTCCCAGTCAGGGCACACACACACACAGGTAGGTAGCTGTGGGTTTGATGCCCGGTAGGGGTGCATGTGGAGGCAAGCAATCAGGTTTCTTTCTCAAATCAATTCTCTATCTCTCTCTCAATAAAATAAAAACATTTAAAAAATAAAAATGTTCTGGGGTCAGAAAAAAACAGGAACAAAGAAGGTCAGAAAAAAGGGCAACAAAGACTTGAATAGTTTTAGCTTCAAAAACTTATTAAAGAACCATGGCTTTTAAACAGCTAGAGAAAAAATAGTAGTAAATATTTTTCAGAATGAATTAAGCTGGTATTCATATAATATAAATGATGAGATTCTGTTACTTATCATTAAAAACTTGTGAATTTTAACATATTTAAGGTATCCTTGTTTGCCCTAGCATTTTGCCTCCCCCAAAATAACCACCTGGTCAGATCATCTATTTTGAATTAACTCTACTTTATGAGAAATTCAGAAAAAAAGAAACTTGTTAAGCACTCTACAAAAACACATTCAATAAAATTCATATGAGATAATGTATACAATAACACTCGGGGGAAAATGCCGCAGCTGGATGGCTCTGTTGGTTGGAGCACAGCCCCATACACCAAAAAGGTCTCAGACTTCATTTCAAACAGGGCACATACCTAGACCTAGAGTGCAATCCCCCGTAAGGGTACATAAGAGAGGCAACTGATGTTTCTCTCTCTTTCTCTCTAGCTCTTGCTCTCGCTCTCTCAAATCAATAAATATATCCTACAGTGAGGATTAAAAAAAAAAAGGGGGGGGGGGGTGACTTAAAAATGAGAAAAAAACCTATGAACTAAAATGATTGGATTTATCAGACAATTTGAAGAAACCAATTGTCTTAAAAAAAAAAAAAAAAAAAAAAAACCTTAAAAGCCTGGGCAAATTTAGGCATTTATTAGTTAACTAGAGGCCTGGTGAATAAAAATGCATGCACTGGAGGGGAAGGTCCCTCAGCCTGGCCTGCCTCCTCTCACAGTCCAGGAGCCCTCATGGCAGGAGGAGAC
The DNA here is from genome assembly GCF_964339955.1 of Pipistrellus hanaki. Lineage (NCBI taxonomy): Eukaryota > Metazoa > Chordata > Mammalia > Chiroptera > Vespertilionidae > Pipistrellus > Pipistrellus hanaki. The sequence goes on from NC_140505.1 coordinate 97,216,721, forward strand.
CTGGTGATCAGGGTAAGGCAACGCCCCACCACACCTCTGCTGCTGTCACTGCCAGCAGCGCAAGCCTTGGCCAGTCCTGGTTACCTGAGCCTTGGGTGGCCCTGGGCGATTGGGCAACTGCCATCAGAGGCTTGCCTATGCCTCGGGCCAGCCCTGGGCTGCTGGGAGGCTTGAGGGTACTAGGCACCACCATCTTGTGGCTATGGGTGCCACCATCATTGAGGGCAGGGCAGTCAATTAGCATATTCCCTTCTTATAGGTTGTGAGCTCTGCCAACTTTGCAACAGCATTAGGGTCAATTAGCATATTCTGCCTCTTTATTAGTCAGGATATTAGAGAAGTGACAATTTGTTGTCCTGCCAAGAGTGGTTCAGCGGTAGAGCACAGACCCATACACCAAAAGGTCACAGGTTTGATTCCTGGTCAGGGCACAAGCCAAGTTTGTAGGCTCAATACCCAGTAGGGGGTGTGCAGGAGACAGCCAGATCAATGATGTTTCTCTTTTATCAATGTTTCTATCTCTCTATCCCTCTCCCTTCCTCTCTCTCTCAAAATTTAATAAAAACATATTTTTTTAAAAAAGAATCAACAATTTTTAAGATATAAAGATAATTTCAGAGTCCTGCCCTGGCCAGGTGACTCTGTTGGTTGGAGGGTCATTTGCCAGGTTTGATACCTGGCCAGGGCCCATACTGGAAATAACCAATTGATGTTTCTCTCTCTCTCTCTAAAAATCAATAAAATCATATCCTCCAGTCCTTATCATTTCAAAATACATAATAAAATAGGGATGAGTAAAATCATTTGAAGTTGGGAATTTTATACAAAATAATTGGGGAAAGTAGATATACTTGAAGAAAAAGATCAGTGGGGTGTTGGTAACTACTATTTTTGGCTGATGAACAAATGTGAATCTACTTTTACAATATCTAAAATCTTACAAAGTAAACAATTTGTATTACTATTAAATGATGAAAATCAATCAAGTGAAGATGGATTTAAAGAGATTTCTAATTAAGTAACATCTTTTAAATAAGGTAAAACTGAAGAAAAATTAACATATATTTCATGAAGCATGAATATTACCATCGGAATCTAGTTTTAATTTTCTATCTGAAAGAGGTTTAAAAAAATCATTTAACACACAAAAGCTTGAAAAATTCAGAAAGATTAAAAAAAAATATTAATTTATAAAGCAATACCTAAACAATTCTCAACATACATAACCCCGACAATAAACAGTAATTTTAATTAACTAGTATTTTACTTACATTTTCCATATAATTTGGCTTAAAGCCCTCTTGCTGTCGCCTCAATTCCTCCTGTTCTCTATGTCGAATCATTTCTTCCTCACGACGACGATGCTCTTCTTCATGTCTAAAAGAGATTTATTAAAAACTTCAGTATGATTGCTTTGTAAGTCATACCAGGTATTTAATTTCAGGTTAAAAAAAATCATTTATGCAAAACACACTGTCAAATCTGTCAACAATGACTGGTTTAGCAGATTTACTTTCCCTCTATTTTGCTCTAAATCTTTAATAAATAAAATAAACCAAAAACATAAAATAACTTAATTAGAATAATTCCAGAAAGATAACAACATATAACCAATAAAGTTAAATGCTTACAGTAAAACAAACAAAACAAAAACAAAAACAAAATTTCATAGTCCAAATACTCAAATATGTACTATATTGCTGTTTAAAAAGAAAAGCCTGGGATCAATCACTGGTATAGAAAGTTCGCACAGACACTCAGAATGTATCCCTATGTGAGACAGTGCAAAGGATTGTACTGTCTAGACAATAATTCTATTACAAATAGGAGGCATTAAACTCTCCCATCCCCATTTCAACAAACCACTGGCAAATCCCTGTGTAGCAAAGGACAGCCCACATCAGTTTTTGTAAATTAAGTTTCATAGAACAAGCACTTACTATTTATGGCTACCTCAGGATAAGTAACTGAGACAGACCGTATGACCTGTACGTCCTAAATTGTATTTGCTACCTATCCCTTTTCCCAAAAACGTTTGTCAGTCTCTGTCCTATAAATGTATTGAAGAATTAATGAAAAAGTAAAAATAAAAATAAGGCCATATATATGTGTGGATTACTATTAAATTAGTAATCCTAACCTATATAATAAAAGGCTAATATGCAAATAGACAAAACAGCTGAAAAACTGAATTGGTCACTATGATGTGCACTGATCTCCAGGGGGCACTCTCGGAACGTGTCAGGTGTCAGCAGAGTATGGAACATGGTGGGCGTTGGCCACAGTGGGATGGTGGAGCAGGAGAACAAGGCAGGGCAGTGGGGGCTGTCATATGGTGGTTACTGAAAATTCGTTGCTCCCAAACGCTGCAGTCCTGCCAGGTGCTTGCACCTGCTGCCGGCACTGGCCCCGCTAGCATCCACTGCTAGTGCCAGAGCCGTGGCTCACACCCGCTGCCAGAGCCGGTCCTAAACACCCCTGAGGGACTCTCCACCTCCCTCTGCTCCTCAGGGGGGGATCAGGAAAGTAGCTGCCACTTGCATCCACTGATGCCACTGCCCCCAATTTTTCCGCACCATCAGTGGGTGCAAGTGGGGCCAGCGTCATCAGCACGTGGGAGTGGCAGTGCAGGAGCAAGGCTGGCAGCAGACATGGGCCACTACAGGAGGGGGCAGGCAGGGGCACAGCTGAGAGCCATCCCTATGCCCACGGCAGCCTTGCGACCCACAGCTTCTTTCAAGGTGCACAAATTTGTGCACTAGGCTCCTAATCTCTATATATAAAAGCTTAAGCAATCGAAAGACTGAATGACCGGTTGCTATCATGTGCACTGACCACCAGGGGGCACATGCTCAAAACAGGAGCTGTCCCCTAGTAGTCAATGCACTTCCACGGCCTGAGCACTGCACAGCTAACAGCTGGGTGGCAGATACTGGGCTCATAGCTGGTGAGCGCAAGCCTCTCCTATCTCTATAGCAGTGCACTACCAAGTGGCAGCGGAGGCAGGTGCAGTGAGGCTGGGATGAGCGGGATCAGTGTGGTGCCCAGTCCAGCTCCTTCCCAGCCACCTGTCACTTCATGCACTACTACATCCCCCCAAGGGATCCCGGATTGCAGGATTGCAAGAGGGCGCAGGCCAGGCTGAGGGACCCCACTATTGCACAAATCTGTGTACCGGACCTCTTGTTAGTTATAATATGACTAGAGGCCCAGTCCACAAAATTCACGCACTCAACCAGTATGGGCCCTTTCACAGTCCAGGAACCCTTGGGGGATATCTGACTGACTGCTTAGGCCCGCTCCCAATGGACATCCTTAGCATTCCTGCGAAGGTGGGAGAGGCTCCCGCCACTGCCACTGCACGGCCCCTGTGGAAGCACACTGATTACTACAGGGCAGCTCCTGCGTTGAGTGTCTGGCCCCTAGTGGTCAGTGCATGTCATGGCAACCAGATGTCCTGCCATTGGGATGATTTGCCCATTAGTTTTTTATTATATAGAATTAAGATGAAATCCTACAAAATAATAGTAAAGTAATACTCACATTAAATTGACATTTAAATCTAACTCAAATACAGATACCCTCCACCCAAAAACAAAAAATTTAATACATATATATTTTAAATTTCAGAGAGGAAAAGAAGGAAAGAAAGAAATAGAAACATCCACGAGAGAGAATCATTGATCAGCTGTCTCCTGCATGTTACCCACTTGAGATCTAGGCCGCAACCCAGGCATGTGCCTTGACTGGGAATCAAACCATGACCACCTGGTTCCTAAGTTAACACTTAACCACTGAGCTTCACTGACCAAGCAAAAAAAAAAGTAATTTAAATAGTAAAGACTAGCCTAGTTGATATGGTCAGTAGGTTGAGGGTCATCCCATGCACAAACAGATTGCTAATTGGACTGTCAGTCGGAGCAGATGCCTGAGTTACGGCATTGATGCCTGGTGAAAGTTGTGCAGGAAGTAGCCTATCTATGTTTCTATTTCTCTCTCCCCCTTCCTCTCTCTGGCTCAGTGGATATAACATCAGGCTGCAGATTAAAGGTTCCCAGGTTCAATTCCAGTCAAGGGCATGTACCTTGGTTGTGGGCACATCCCCAGCAGGGGGTTTGCAGGAGGCAGCTGATCGACGTTTCTCTCTCATCGATGTTTGATTCTTTATCCCTCTCCCTTCCTCTCTGTAAAAAATCATTAAAATATATTTTAAATAAAAAGTGAAAATAAAAATAGTAAAGACTATATTAATGCTGATGCCCTCTCAGTAGGTCTCATTTTCCAGGTTACTCTTTTATTTTTTAATGTTTTTATTGATTTGACAGAGATTGGAATAAAGAGAAACATTGATAAGAGAGACAGAAATATTGAGTACCTGCATCCTACAAACCCTCTCCTGGGGATAGAGACCCTAACTCGGGCATGCACCCTGATCAGGAATTGACATCAAAACCTCTCAGTGCACTAGACAATGCTCAACCAAGTGAGCCACACCATCCAAGATTCCAAGTTATTCTTATAAGTACCTTTCGACACTGCGTGTAATATTCAAAATTTAAGAAATTTTGTTGTTGTTTGTTGTACAACAAGTCCAAGATCTAAAAGAAATGGTGAAATCTCCCAATAGGAAAAAAATGGCTGTTAGGACTTCATGTCAGACCACATGCAATTAATAGGACAATGTTCAAAGAGATTTTAAGCAAACTCTGAAATATTTTGAGAATAACGTTCCCTATATAAAACTCTACTGAAGTAAATTAAATATTCAAGTAAATTGGTTAATCCATTTCTTGGACATTAACACACTCATAAATTTTACTGTTAAGAAAATACTTTCAGAGACCGGTTTAGCTCAATGGATAGAGCATCGGCTTGGGGACTGAAAGGACCCGGGTTCGATTCCGGTCAAGGGCATGTACCTTGGTTGCAGGCATATCCCCAGTAGGGGGTATGCAAGAGGCAACTGATCGATGACTCTCTCTCATCGATGTTTCTAACTCTCTATCTCTCTCCCTTCCTCTCTGTACAAAATCAATAAAATATATTAAAAAAAACAAACAAAAAAAAAAAAACATTATCACTTAAAAAAAAAAAAAGAAAATACTTTCAAATACCACATGATCTCGCTTATATGTGTAATCTATAGAACAAAATAAATGAACAAAATTAAAACAGGTTCATAAATACAAAGAATAGACAGAAGGAAAAAGGGGTGGCAATCAAGCTCACATTGACATTCTGTCTTTCCCACTCCCTTCCATTCTCTCTCTCAAAAAAAAAAAAAAAAAAAAAAATCAATAGAAAAATATCCTTGGGTGAGGATTTTAAAAAAGAAAAGATTTGCTGAAACCGGTTTGGCTCAGTGGTAGAGCATCAGTCTGCGGACTGAAAGGTCCCGGGTTCAATTCCGGTCAAGGGCTTGTACATTGGCTGCGGGCACATCCCCGGTAGGGGAATGTGTAGGAGGCAGCTGGTAGATGTTTCTCTCTCATCGACCTTTCTAGCTCGCTCTCTCTCTCTCTCCCTTCCTCTCTGTAAAAAATCAATAAAATATATTTTTTTAAAAAGAAGAAAAAAGAAAAGATTGGACATTACCACAATCATAAGTGCAGGTCAGGTTTTTTCCATACAACACACTCATATCAGATCCTATCACATAATTTTACATGAAAAGGCATTGGGTTTCAGTGTTTTTGGTCTTTGGAATTATAACAATGACCTTGTTGAGGGCCAATTTGTAATACATACATAGATAAATTTAAATGTGCAAGTCCATTCCCAGTAAACTAAAAAGAAATATCTACACAAATGTGCAAGATTGTCTATATGCATATATATACTGTGGCAAAGTTTGTAGACACAACCTCCCCGCCCCCCCCCCTCTCTATATATATATGCTAATATGCTAATATGCTAAGTGTCCTTCCCTCTGTCCGGTAATTATGTTACATAGCAATGACGGGCTTCCTCTACCTGGTGACGACTAGCCTCCTTGCAGTTTCTGCAGCCTAAGAACACAACTTCCTTTACAGCCAGGTGGAAAACACTTTACAATGTAACCAAATGTCTGTGAAGTGAAGCATATTCCCGTGCCTCACCTCATTTGATCCTCACAGAAGTCCTGAAGTAGATAGTGGACTTGATGAAATCCTATTTTCTTTTCATTAGCCAGAAAATGGAAATTTATAGCTTAGAAACTTAACCGACTGAAAAGAAGAAATGGTGAACCTTGAAAATAACTTCAGGTTTTCTCACTGTGCAGAATATAGTCAAACACTGCTACAGTTAAATATTTCACTCTTTGTTCTCCCTGGGAGATCTGTAGTAATAATTTGCTTCCTGTTGATATTTACTGCCAGCAGTTACCTGAAGTAGAAGTTGGGGTGCTTCACTAGGCTATAAAAAGTTTAGCTAAATCAGAAAGTAGGTCTAATTAAGCATGTTTGTTCTATATCAATGCTAAGTTGACTTGTGCATGCACAATATAGATAAAGCTCTCGTAGGCACCAATTGCACGTGTGTGTTTTCAATTGTCATTGTCTGTCATTAATTTGACTGACACTTCTATTATAGAGAAAGGGCAAATAGCAATATTAAAATATTTCTTCTAATTAATTTCCTTTCAATGTGCACGAGTTTGTGCATCGGGCCACTAGTCAATTATAAATGGGGGGACAACTATGGTTCCCAAAGCCAAGAACACTACACAACTGTTAAAAGAAGTAAATTCAAATTTGCAGGTATGAGTGAATGTCCAATGTATTGTCAGAAAAATGAGCAAGTACAAGAACAGCACTCCTATTTTTTGTTGTTGTTGTTAATCTTCACCTGAGACATTTTTCAATCAGTTTGTAGAGACAATGGAAGGGCAGGGGAGGAAGGAGAGGGGGGGGGAGGGGGACAGAAAGAGAGAGAGAGAGAGAAATGGAAGTTAGAGAGATACATCGATTGGTTGCCTCCAGTACACGTCTTATCCAGGGCCAGGGATCAAGCCTGCAACTGAGGTATGTGCCCTTGACCAGAATCAAACCTGGGATCCTTTAGTCCTCAGGTTGATTGATGTTCTATCCACTGAGCTAAACTGGCTAGGAGTAGAACAGTACCTCCTATTGCTGCTTTTTTCTTTTTAATATATTTTTACCGATTTCAGAGAGGAAGGCATAGGAAAAGACAGAAACATCAATGAAAGAAAACTGGCTGCCTCCTGCACTCCCCTGTACTGGGGATAAAGCCCACAACCCGGACACATGCCCTGACCAGGATTTGAAACATGATCTTCCGATTCATAGGTTGATGCTCAACCACTGAGCCAAACCAGTTGTATCTATTGTTTCTTTAAAAAAACATTTTGTTGAGGAGAAGAGAGTATGAAAACATTTACATCCACTGGTCATTGTGGCTCAATTCGTTGGGCATCCTCCCATGGACTGAAAGGTTGCCAATTCAATTCCCAGTCAGGGCACATGCCTGGGTTATAGGCTCTATCCCTGGTAGGAGGCATGCAGGAGGCAGCAGATCAATGTTTCTCTCTCTTCCCCTCTCCCTTCCTCTCTCTCTAAATAGCAATAAAAAGAAATTTTTTAAAATAAGTAAACATATCTACTGCAGGAAAAAAGAGATAGATAGAAACATCAATTTTTGTATTTTCTTTTTATTGATTAAGGCACACATGTCAAACACAAGGCCCGTGGGCCAAATCCGGCCCGCCAGGCCTTGCAATGTGGCCCGCACCGCGCTGTCATCACTGCGCTCCGCTGTGTTCCATCACAATGACGCGCGTTGACATAGGAGGCTTGTGATCTCGCCGGCCACCTCGCCGGCCGCCTTACTTGCTATCTATTACGCATGCGCATAGATAACAAGTCACGCGAGATTCAGGAGGCGTGACCTATAGTCTGGCATCCGATGTGGTTGTGCGGGTGGCAGAGCAGAGAGAGTGAGTGTGCGGGCATAAAAAATACACAGCAGAAGCTGCCAGTTCCTGGCATAAAGTGCAGGCATAAAAATCGCAACAGAATCTGCTATCTGTACCCAGCCAGGCATTTATTGACTGACTTTTTTTTTCTCCACTCCATCTGCCAAATCAAGCTATCCCTGTGCAGTTTTCAACTTTTTCCTTCTAACGCAGATTTCCAATAAACTACATCTTTTATTGCCAATATTGATCCCAAAATGTCCAGGAAAAGAAAAGTTGATGGTGAAGGCAGACAATTTAATGACAAATGGGAAAATGAATACATGTTTGTGCTTAGAGAGGGCAAACCAGTGTGTATATTGTGTTATGAGACAGTGTGGTGATGAAAGAGTACAATATACGTCATCATTTTGACACCAAACATAATGTTAAGTATGGCAAATATACTTTGGAAGAAAAACATAAAATTGTTAAAGAACTAAAAGGCAAACTACAATCACAGCAGCAAATGTTTACAAAGGCTACAGCGAAAAATGATGCTGCAGTGAAAGCAAGCTTTATAGTGGCTGAAGAAATTGCCCGTACTTCAAGGTGTTTTTCAGAGGGTGCCTTTTTGAAGCAATGCATGCTAAAAGTGTGTGAGCAAGTATGCCCAGACCAGATACAGAGTTTTCAAAATGTCAGTTTGTCAAGAAACACCATTGCAGATAGAATTCAAGAACTCTCAGGAAATCTATCATCACAGCTGGCCGAACAGGCATGCAGTTATCTCGCTTTTTCACTTGCTTTCGATGAAAGCACAGACAACACTGATACAGCGCAGCTATCCATCTTTATACATGCTACGAAGACCGACCTCTCTGTCACTGAGGAACTTTTGGATGTAGCTGCCATGCATGGGACGACGACTGGTAGAGATATATTTGAGGCTGTGGAGAAATCTATAAATAATTTTAAATTACCCTGGGAAAAGTTGGTGGGGCTAACTACCGATGGCGCACCTTCAATGTGCGGAGAAAAGAAAGGCTTGGTTGGACTAATGAAGGAAAGAATGCAAAAAAGTCACTGCCACACACCCTTGATTACTTATCATTGCATTATCCACCAAGAGGCTATGTGTGGAAAAGTTCTGGACATGAATGACATAATGACCGCAGTCATTAAAACTATTAACTTTATTCGGGCACGTGGCCTGAATCATCGCCAGTTCCAGCAGTTTTTACAGGAGGTGGGTGCAGAGCATGGAGACGTGCCATACCACACAGAAGTAAGATGGCTGAGCAAGAGCGCAGTCCTCAAAAGATTTTTTGAGCTCAGAGAACAAATTGCTCTTTTCATGGAAAGTAAAGGAAAGCCCTTGCCTGAACTGTCGGATCCCGCCTGGCTATGTGATTTTGCTATGATGTGTGACATATGCGAGCATCTCGCCCAACTGAATCTGAAGCTGCAGGGACGCAAACAAGTCATCACGAAGATGTCTGACATGATCACAGCATTCCAGCGTAAACTTCAACTATGGAAGTCCCAACTGGAACAGGACAATCTTGCCCACTTTCCCGTTTGAGTATCTCAACCACTATTTCTGGTACTTTTCCTTGCAGTCGGCTGGCTACCAAAGTTAGCCGTTTACTAAGTGAATTTGAGCGGCGCTTCTCTGACTTTAGAACACAGCACTCAGGCTTTGACATCTTTGCCAATCCTTTTACAGTTGATGTCAACAATGTGCCCCATCACCTTCAGATGGAGATAATCGAGCTTCAGTCTGACAGTGGCCTGAAATCAAGGTTTCAGGATGTTGAAATTGAGGACTTCTACCCTCTACTGCCCCCTGACTCAATGCCAGAGCTCCGACTTCATGCTGCCCGTATTCTATCCATGTTCAGGAGCACCTATCTTTGTGAACAGATGTTTTCAATAATGAATCTGAACAAAAACAAGCACAGATCACGCATTACCGATGACAACCTCCATGCTGTTTTGCGGGTTGCTACAGCCCAAGAAATAAAACCGAACATTGACTCATTGATCCGGGGAAAACGGTGTCAGACATCTAGCCAGAAAACAAAACAATGAGCATTTTAGGTACATTCCAATATTACTGTTTTGCTTGATACCAATATTACTGTTTTGCTTGATAGCATGTGAGTTGGTTAACAGCACTGTTAAGGAAAAGATTGTTCCACTCATTTTAAATTCACATTTCTGGTTAACATTGTCAGTTTATGACTGTTCAGTAAACCATTCGGCCCGCGATTTAGGCTGGATTTTAGATTTTGGCCCCTTCTCTGATTGAGTTCGACACCCCTAGGTTAGAGCATCAGCCTGAGCAGAGGAGGGTAATGCGTTCAATTCCAATCCAAGGGCACTTATTTGGGTTGCAGGTTCAATCCCCAGCCCAATTCAGAGAGGCAACCAATAGACATCTCTCTCTCACATCGATGTTTCTCTGTCTCTTCCTCCTTCCTCCCTGCCCTCTCTTAAAAAAATCAGTGAAGGTTCCAAGATGGCTGACAGGGAAACACCTAGCCGCAGCCACACACAACAATTTCAATAAAATACAACTAAAATATAAAATGGACATTACCCAGAACTACAGGAAAGTCGACTGACTTGAAATTCTACAACAAGAAGCAAGGAGAAAACCAGAAGGAAACGCAGAGGAGCTGTAAAAGCCTAAGGTACGGAGACACGCGGCACGCGTTGAGAGGACGGAGCCGGAGAGGAGGGAGGCTGAGTGCCTGGCTGGCGTTCCCTAGCGAAAAGGAGATAAAACTCCGACTGTGCTGGGCCCCAGTTCCGACTGCTCTGAACCCCCGTTCTAGGCCAGACCCCTAATAAAAAAAAGCTAAAGGAGTTTATCACCACCAAACCAGAATTATATGAATTGCTGAAGGGGGTTCTTTTGGAAGAGAAAGTAAATAAAGATAAAAACTATGAACAAAAAATACGTAACTATCAATAAGTGAATCTAAAAACCAAGGAAATTAAAAAAAAAAATCTGATGAACAATATTAACTGTTGAATATAATAGAATCAGAGGTATGAAAGTGGAGTGAACTGACGATTCTTGGGGAAAAGGGTAGAGGGGGATGTGGGAAGAGACTGAACATAAACTGTGCACCTATGGATGAGGACAATGGAGAGTGGGGAAAGGGCAGAGGGTGGGGTGGGAACCTGGTGGAGGAGAGCAATGGTGGGGGGGGGGGAGAGGAACATTTGTAATAATATGAACAATAAAAATTTATTTTAAAAAATGAATCACAAAAAATAATAATAATTAAAAATAAATAAATAAATAAAAATCACTGAAAAAAAATATCCTCTAGTGCCCTGGCCAGCAAACTGCGGCTCGTGAGCCACATGCAGCTCTTTGGTCCCTTGAGTGTGGTTCTTTCACAAAATACCACAGCCTGGGCGAGTCTATTTTGAAGAAGTGACATTAGAAGTTTAAGTTTAAAAAGTTGGCTCTCAAAAGAAATTTCAATCGTTGTACTATTGAAATTTGGCTCTGTTAACTAATGAGTTCACCAACCACTGGTCTAGTGAATATTAACAAAAAAAAAAAAAAAAAAGAAGAAGGGGGGTGTTAATGTTGCCCTGGCCAGTGTGACTCATTTGGACTGGCATCATCCACTGCACCAACAGGTTGCTAGTTTCATTCCAGTCAGGGTACATGCCCAGGTTGTAGACTTGGGGCTTGCAGGAGACAGCCAATTTATGACTTACTCTCCCATCACATCAATATTTCTATCTCTAAAAAGCAATAAAAAAAAAAAATTTAAAAAAAACGAGTGCTAATGTTGCCAAGGGTGTGAAAGAATGATCACAAGCAACTAAAAAGGTTAAAAGAACTGTTGACTTGGAATAAGTGACATCATTTCAGAGGTAATGATATGTGAAAAAGCGAAGATGCCTCATACTGACCCCTGGAACCAGTGTTGGAAATGATTTGTTTAAGGCAATTGAAGTGTAGTTCAATAAATTTAAGAAAATGTTTGTTTATAAACAGTACTGTACATAGACATACTGTACATAGAAATATTTAAACAGAATCATTTGAAGTCTAAAACAAGTTAATACAATTCATGTTATTTCTAATGGGAAAAAATTATTTCAGTTTTCAAACATATCCCTTGCCTGCTGGAATGAAGGTTCCACTGTATCTACTGTAAGTGAAAGCTGAATTCAGATAGAGTTTTTTTTATAAAAGGGGAGTATTCTTTTTCTTTGTAAAAGTAGAAGAGACTTTAACACATTCTCATAAAAAGAAAAGAAGATACAAGAAAAAAGGTCTCTCATGTTGGGGCAATAACGACTCTGAAGCTTTAGGGAATCTCAGAATTACATAGAGAATTTATTAAAACTCTGTCCCTATACTTTATGAGGAGAGGTTTGAGACTAACCATTTCCCCAGAACTCTGGTGTGGCCTGATCAAGTACTACAACCTACCTAATAAAAGAATAACATGTTAATTGACTGTACCTTCGTGATACCCACCAAAAATGATACCCATCTTTGTTGGGTTAATTTGCATACCCACTCCAGATTGGCCAATCTGGAGTGGGTATGCAAATTAACCCACCAAAGATGGTAAGTTAATTTGCATACACAGGCTCCAATGCAGGCATTCCGCAAGACCCCAGTAGCTCCAGGCCTCTGGGCAACATGGGAAGGCACAAAGGCAGCTCCAGGCCAGAGCAGAAAGGCTGCTCTTGCCGGCAGCCAGGAGGAGTAAGGCCCATTCATGCACAAATCTTAACACATCAGGCCTCTACCCTGTTTCCCCGAAAATAAGACAGTGTCTTATATTAATTTTTGCTCCCAAAGATGCACTAGGTCTTATTTTCAGGGGATGTCTTATTTTTCCATGAAGAAGAATACGGTACACATTTATTGTTAAATGAAAATAAAGGAAATTTATTACCTGTATATGGTATAGTAGTACGGTAGTTGTCAACACAAACCAGACAAACTGTGAATCCTACAGTATCAAGAACTTACTCATTAATTCAATGACAATCATGTCATCATCTTCTGGAACATCATCATAACAATCCAATTCCTGAATTTCCTGGTGAATTTCTTGTGACTCCAATTTTTTCAGAATCAGTGGACCAAATCTCTCATGTTTAGCCTTGGGGGGGCCTATTTTCGGGGGGATGCCTTATATCTCACTCAGAAGGAAACCTGTAAGTAGGTCTTATTTCCGGAGGATGTCTTATTTTAGGGGAAACACGGTAGTTTGAGAATAAGTGGGTTTGAGTAAAATCAGAGTAGTTCCAAGATTTAAACATATACACAAACCAGGTACAAAGTTGGAAAAAATAAACTAAAAAATACTGAATACTACCTATTCCCAGACTATGAAGACACTTCACATTCATTCAAGGTTTTTTACTTTCTTCTTTATTTTTTATTTCCCATGAGCACCTTACTTCCTATATAAGAACTTACTACACTTTTAAAATACTATCAGGAACAAATTTTAAGTTTTCTTTAATCTATCATAGCTTTGTTCAGAACATTTCCTAATTGTTATGATTTTTAACTTTTAAGAATAACATTTACCTCATTTTTCACAATTAAATATTACAGGTACATGGAAAGATATTTCAGAAGCCCAAAGATGCATTGAGGATTTCATAGCAGTATCATACACAGGCAAAAAATTAAAACTAAAAAAAAAATAAAAATGCAGTAAACCATAGTGCATTCTTACAATAAATTGTATGCAATAATGGTTAGGCCCCATATGTAAAGTCACAGTGTATGCCTTCGAAGTGTCAAAAACCAGCTAAAGAAATCCTAAGAATAACAAAATAAATACGCTACTTTGTGGAATAAATCCCTAAGTATAGTCAAAAATGGACAATTTTGTTTGTATTTTCCAACTTGTACAATTTGTTTACAATGGGAGAGTGATGTTTTATTAGTAACACACAAAAACTATGTGTATTCACATCTATGTTACAATGTATTTGGTTTTTGGTTTTTACCTCAGTTGTATCTGCTTCCGTTTTTGCAGCTCTTGGTTTCTGAGTTCTTCCAGGCGTCTGAGTTCTTCTTGACGCCTCATTAAATCTATAAAATATTGATTACCCATTAATATACCCATTTATATTTTAGCTTGCCTTCTGTACCTTTTTACCAATGACCATATAGACTCTCTATTACTGGCAATATACATAATAATTTATTCATATTCATGCAAAATTCAGTGATTTATTCTCATTCATGTCTTTATTATATAAACTTATAATTAAAGATTATAAGCTATGTAATTAATAAAATTAATATACTTCATTTGTATAAAGAGAATAAAATTCATCCTTTTCTTCGGAAATTAAAATAGATGTTTTTAACATAGGACTAAAACATACTAAAAACAGGATAAATGATAGCTATATTTTCACTTACACCTTTTGAACAAATAAGAATTTTTCAGTAACAAGTGCAAAGCCCAAAAATATTCTTGGGAAGACATCAGCAGAGTGCATGTAAGAACCACACCACACAGCCAAAACCGGTTTGGCTCAGTGGATAGATCGTCATTCTGTGGACTGAGAGGTCCCGGGCTCGATTCCGGTCAAAGGCATGTATATTGGTTGCAGGCACATCCCCGGTGGGGGGTGTGCAGGAGGCAACTGGTCAATGTTTCTCTCTCATCAATGTTTCTAGCTCTCTATCCCTCTCCCTTCCTATCCGTAAAAAATGAACAGACTAAAAAAAAAAAAAAAAAAAAAAAGAATGACACCAGATAAACAGTAGGTATAGAGGTTATACTAAGTCAGTGTCATACAAAAAGTGCAAAGAGGAAAAAATTCCTAAAAAAGGAAAAAGGCTGAATACTGCGATGAACAAGATCATGTTAAACAAGATAAACAAAGCACTCCACTCGCACTGTTACCATACTTGCTATATTAAGAACAGGAGTATAAAATAACAAAAAGTATATTTCTGTTGAGAAGTACTGGATTAAATTTCCAAACGTTAAAATCTTTGTAATATCACACCAAATTATGTGTGCATACAAGCACAGATTAAAAAGTATCAAAATATTAAAATACTCTGAATTGCAAAATTATTGGTTACTTTTATTTTCTTTTGTCTCTAATCATGATACCAGAACTTCTGATATAAACAGAAATTATTTCAATTTTAACATTTCATAATAAATCACTAAATTCAGAACTTACAAAATATTAACAGTTCCAGTTAATTTTCTATGTGACAATAACCCTATCATCAAAACCAAAACAGGACTAGAATCACACCCCTAACAAGGTAAATATTGTCATGTCATCTTATAGATTAGAAACAAATTGTATGTTATGCTCTCTCCCCCGAAAAATGATTCAGATATATTATAAATGCATTCTAGGCATTCAACTATTGCTCAATTCAACAAGAATACACAGCCAAATGTGTCCTAATTACAAAGCTCTTTCCAAAATGTTAGTACCCTAAGCATGGAAAATTAGTAACGGAGGGAAACTTATAAAGTAGAAATTAAAAAACAGATTTTGGAACTCTGTGCAGAAAAGTCAGTTTTGGCATATGGGATAGGAACCAGGCAATTATAATAACACTACAGGTCCAATGCACGAAGATTAGTGCAAGAATGGGCCTTCCTTCCCCTGGCTGCCGGCACCACCTTCACTCCAGCCTGGAACCACCTTTCTGCCTTCGGTCCAGCCCGGAGCAAGCTTTCCGCCTCCCCACGTTGCCCACAGGCCACGGCCACTCTATGCCTGCATATAGAAATTAACCCTCCATCTTTGTTAGATTAATATGCATACTCACTACTGACTGGCTCGTGGGCATTGCAAAGGTACAGTCAATTTGCATCTTTCTCTTTTATTAGTATATATACACAATGAGATAACAGTTAGCTATCTTAAAGAAAATCAAATGTGACTAAAATTATTTCAAATAGTTACACAATTGTCAACCACTACTCACTGCAAATTAGAATTGCTAAAATACCTTTTAACCACAGACCAATTAAAGGAAAATGTCGAGAACAAGAGAGAAACCAAGATGGCGGCATAGGTAAACGCCTAACTGCAGCCTCACACAACAATTTAAAAAAAATACAACTAAAATACAAATTGGACATTATCCAGAACTACAGGAAAGTTGACTGACTGGAAATTCTACAACTAGAAGGAGAGAGAAAACCAGAAGGAAAATCAGAGGAGCTGTAAAAGCCTAAGGTACGGAGACACTGTGTGCACCGGGAGAGCATGGAGCCAGAGAGGAGGGGCGGCTGAGTGCCTGGCTGGCATTCCCTAGCGGGAAGGATATAAAAGCTCCAGACTGTGCTGAACCCCAGTTCTGGGCGAGACCCTGGGGACCCAGGCTCATACAGAGGAAATCTAGGCTGTAAGGCGGAGCAGCGAAAGGCAGTCCAGGAGGCGCGCACATTGCGCTAGGAGGACGGACTGTTGACTCTGCTGCTAGACTGCCCTAGCAGGAAGGAGACAAAAGCTTCAGATTGTGCTGAGCCCCAGTTCCGACTGCACTGAACCCCAGTTCTAGGCCAGACCCTGGGGACCCAGGCTCATATGGAGGGAATCTGGGTTGTAAGGCGGAAACAGGGGTGCGGTGAAAGGCAATCCCAGAGGCGAGCGTGTTGCACACAGAGGACAGACTATTGACTGTGCTGCTGTATTGCCCTAGCGGGAAGGAGACAAAAGCTCCAGACTGCTCTGAACCCCACTTCCAACTGCACTGAACCCCTTCCAGGCTCATTGTGGGAGAAACTAGACTGTCTGGTAGCAGGTGAAACTTAAAGGTACCTTTCTTTCAGAGTTGCTTGCAGCAAGTACTCAAGGACACTGAGGAACACTGAGACTGCGGAACCTCATAGGGCAGGGCTGACTGAAGCCAAGGCTGTTGGCTCCACCCTGAAACTCCACCCCATCCAAATCGAGCACAGAGGCTTTGGCATTTTTCAAGTCTAGTCTCCTGGCATAGACACAGCTGATCCTCACAGCCAATTGGCCTGGAGGTCAGTTCCTCCCAGTGATATTAACAACAATCAAGACTGTACACAAAGTCCACAAAGGGGTGCACCAAGAGTGTCCACCTCAGGTAACTGGAAGGCTGACCCACTGAACCACATAGAACACCTTAGCACACAAAGCCACCCTACCAACTCAGGGAAGCAGGGAAAATGCCAAGACAAGGAAAAGATCACAAACAAAAGAAATGGAGGACAAAAAGAGACTGGATATAGAGTTCAAAACCATGCTTATAAGGTTTTTCAAGAATTTCCTAGAAAAGGCCGATAAAATAAACGAGACCTTTGAGGATATGAAAAGGGATCAACTAGAAATAAAGAATACACTGTCAGAAATAAAAAATATTATACAGAGTCCTAAAAACAGAATGGAAGATCGCAAGAATCAAGTCAAAGATTTGGAACATAAAGAGCCAGAAGACACTCCTCCACAGAAGCAAGAAGACAAGAGAATCCAGAAAGTTGAAGATAGTGTAAGAAACCTCTGGGACAACTTTAAGCAAACTAACTTCAGAATTATGGGGTTCACAGAAGAAGAGAGAGAGCAAGATACCGAAAGAATACTGGAAGAAATAGTGACAGAAAACTTCCCTCACCTGGTAAAAGAAATAGACTTACAAGTCCAGGAGGTGATCAGAACCCCAAACAAAAGGAATCCAAAGAGGACCACATCATAATTAAAATTCCAAGAGCAAAAGACAAAGAGAGAATATTAAAAGCAGCAAGAGAAAAGCAGGTAGTTACCTATAAAGGAGCACCCATACTATTGTCAGCTGATTTCTCAACAGAAACAATGCAGGCCAGACGGGAATGGCAAGAAATACTCAAGGTGATGAATAGCAAGAACCTACAGCCAAAAATACTCTGCCCAGCAAAGCTATCACTCAGAATCAAAGGCCAGATAAAGAGCTTCACAAACAAAAAAAGCTAAAGGAGTTCATCACTGCCAAACCAGAATTATATGAATTGCTGAAGGGGTTCTTTAGAAAGAGGAAGAAAATAAAGATAAAAATTATGAACAACAAATACGTAACTATCAACAAGTGAATCTAAAAAACAAGGGAATTAAAAAAATCTGATGAACAATATTAACTGTTGAATATAATAGAATCAGAGATATGGAAGTGATGTGAACTGATGATTCTCGGGGAAAAGGGGAGTGGAGGGTGCGGGAAGAGACTGAACATAAACTGTGCACCTATAGATGAGGACAATGGGGGGTGCAGAAAGGGCAGAGGGTTTGGTGGGAACCTGGTGAAGGGGAGCAATGGAGGGGGGAAAAATGAGGAACATTTGTAATAATATGAACAATAAAGATTTATTTTAATAAATAAATAAATAAATAAATAAATAAAGGAAAATGTCTTGCCTCATCGGTTTGGCTCAATGGATAGAGCATCGGCCTGCATACCAAAGAGTCCCAAGTTCGATTCTGGAGAGGGGCACATACCCAGGTTGCGGGCTTAATCCCAGTGTGAGGTGTGCAGGGGGCAGCCAATCAATGATTCTCTCTCATCACTGATGTTCCATCTCTCTCTTCCTCTCCCTTTCTCTCTGAAATCAATAAAAATATTTTTTTTAAAAAATAATAAATAGTCGAAACCGGTTTGGCTCAGTGGATGGAGCATCAGCCTGTGGACTGAAGGGTCCCAGGTTTGATTCTGGTCAAGGGCATGTACCTTGGTTGCTGGCACATCCCCAGTAAGGGGTGTGCAGGAGGCAGCTGGTTGATGTTTCTCTCTCATCGATGTTTCTAACTCTCTATCCCTCTCTCTTTCTCTCTGTAAAAAATCAGTAAGATATATTTTTTTAAATAAATAATAATAAATGAAAATGTCTTAGCAAGTGGACCAGACATCAGTAATTTTTTTAACCTCCATAGATGACTCCATTGTGCAACCAACATTGAGAGCCACAAAGCTATCACACAATTACTTTAGTGGGAGAAATTTAAAATATGAAATCAACTTATATTTCTAAGAGAAATTCTAACTAATAAAGAGGGAATATGCTAATATGCAAAGATGGCAGTGCCCACAGTCAATAAGGAGGGAATATGCTAATTGTCTGACCCACCCTCCAAAAAGGGGGGAATTTGCTAATTGACCCACCCTTAAATATGGCAGCACCCACAGCCAATAAGGAGGGAATATGCTAATTGACTGCCCCGCCCTCAAACATGGTAATGCCCACAGCTAAAAGTGAGGAGATATGTTCATTGACTGCCCTGCCCTCAACAATGATGGCACTCACAGCCAATAAGGAGGGAATATGCTAACTGACTATCACAACCTCAATGATGGCAGTGCCCACATCCACAAGATGGCGGCATCCAGGGCATCGCCTTCCCCTGATCGGGTCACCTCCCACCTCTGAGGGTTCCCGGACTGAGAGAGGAGGCAGGCTGGGCTGAGGGACCACCCCCCTTCAGTGCATGAATTTTCACACATTGGGCCTCTATTCCTATATAGTAAAAGGCTATTATGCAAACTGTCCCTGTGCACTGACCACCAGGGAGTGGTGCAGAACAAAGGAAAGCCCCAATCAGCCCTGATCGCCAGTTAGGCCAAGGGACCCTACCCATGCATGAATTTTGTGCACCAAGACTCTAGCTCTTCAATAAGCGAAGGTATGAAAAATGTTCTACTATCGCCGAAACTGGTTTGGCTCAGTGGATAGAGTGTCAGCCTGCCGACTGAAGGGTCCCGGGTTTGATTCCGGTCAAGGGCATGTACCTTGGTTGCAGGCACATCCCTAGTAGGGGGTGTGCAAAAGGGAGCTGATCGATGATGATTCTCTCTCACTGATGTTTCTAACTCTCTATCCCTCTCTTCCTCTCTGTAAATAATCAATAAAATATATATTTTTTTAAAAATGTTCTACTATCATTAAGTACCCAAGAAAGTCAATCCGGTATAGCCTGTAAAAATTTATCATACCTTTGTAGTTTTTGAGACTACCTACCATATCCTATATAATAAAGAGCTAATATACAAATGGTCATCATGCCCTCGAGCCCTCATGCTGGGTTCTGGGGAACTGAGGCTGTGCCCCCCAACTGGAGAAGCTTGACAGGAGTGGGGCTGGCCAGGTCTGGGTCTCACATGATTCTCATACACACATAGGTGGCCAAGGAGGCAGTAGACTCTGGCAGGAGAGAGAGTTTCATATATATTCTACAGATTTTTTCATCTCTGAAAGAAAATCTTCTATTATAGAGAAAGGGCAAATAGCAATATTAAAATATTTCCTTCAATTTAATTCCCTTTTAATGTGCATAAATTTCATGCACCGGGCCATTAGACTATAATAATAAAAACATAATATGCTAATTAAACGTGATGTCCTTCTGGACGAAGCTGAGGCTGTGAGGGAAGCCCAGATCCTATATGCATGCTGGTGGCCAAGGGAAGCCTAGGTTCCGGGTGCCTGAGGGGAGCCTGGGTCCTGGGCACCAGAGGGAAGCCAGTGCCAGCAGCCAAGAGAAGGGAGACCTACTCTTGCATGAATTTCATGCATCGGGCCTCTAGTATAATTATAGATGTAAAATATGCATTACAATCCTGGCCCGTGTTCTCAATGGTTAGCACCAAAGGGTCGTGGATTTAGTTCCTGATCAAGGGCACATACCTAAGTTGCAGGATCAAATGCCAGGCCCCAGTTGGGGCGAGAGCAGGAGACAACCAATAGATGTCTCTTTCTCAAGCAGCTGTTTTTCTCCTCCTCTTCCCCCACTCCCACCCTTCCACTCTCTCTTTAAAAAAAAACAAAAAATCAACTCTCTCTCTCAAAAAAATATCAATGGGAAAAAATATCCTCTGTGAGCATTAACTATATGTATATGCATTACATTTTTGTCCAGGATAAGGAATAAGAAAAAAACATGAATGTTTGTTTTCTGACAACTGGATCTTCTTCTTTTAAGTTGTGCTAGTTGATAAAGCTGCTTTACCCTCTCAGATGACATTTCCTTACCAGTAACTTTGGTATAATAATTAGTTCAAAGGACTGAACAATGCAATTCAGATAAGTACATTATCTGATACTAATCAGACACATTATCAAGTTAAAACTACCAGTTTACATTCACTAAATTGCTTTAATTGATTTGAGAAAGGAGAAGGGAGGGAGGAAAGGAAGGAGAGGAGAGAGGGAAGGAGGAAAGGAAGGAGAGGAGAGAGGGAAGGAGGAAAGGAAGGAGGGAGGAAGGGAGGGAGGGAAGGAAGGAGAGAGGAAGGAAGAGAGGGAGGGAGGAAGGGAGGGAAGGAGGGAGGGAAACTGATTTGTTGTTTCACTTATTTATGCCTTAATTGAATTGATTCTTGTATGTGCCCTGACCAGGGATTGTATCCACAAACTTTCTGGCATACTGGGACAATATTCTAACCCACTAAATAACCAATCGGATCTAAATTATTTAAGTTTTGTTAATATCCAAAGTTGCTCCAAGTTTCACTAAAGTGTATATACCTGTACACTGCAATAACATCCTTCTTGGGGTAAATTATCAAAAATATATATAACTTTTATCCTTTGATCCAGAAAATCATACCCCTATAGGAATCTTTAAAAAAATAACCCAAAGGGCCTGGCCAGTTTGGTCAGTGGGTAAAGTGTTGGCCCATAAACTAAAGGATCTCAGGTCTGATTCCCAGTCAAGAGCAGTAAAAATATAAAAATAAAAAAAACTTTTGCCTGGCTAGCATGGCTCAGTGCCCAGATTGCAGACTCCATCCCTACTGGGGGGTATGCAGGAGGCAATCGATTAATATTTCTCTCTCATCAATGTTTTTATCTATTTCTCCTTCTCACTTCCTCTCTGAAATCAATGAAAATACCTCTATAACATTTTTTAAAAACTAACACATGGAAAGATGTAATAAAGAAAGAATGGTAAAATGTTAATAATAGAAATCTAAGTAGTGAGCACCTTAATATTCTTTCAAGTATTTCATTTAAGATTCCTCATAACAAAAATTTTTGGGGAAACATGTCCTGGATAAGTTACTAGACTGTAAAAAGAAAAATTCCACATCCAGTAGGAAGAGTACAGGAGAAAGCAGATCGATGTTTTTTTTCTCGCTCTTTCTCTCTCCTTTTCCCTTTCACTCCTTAAAATCAATGAAAATATAATTTAAAGCCTGTCAGCATGGCTCAGTGGTTGAGCATTTACCTATGAATCAGGAGGTCACAGTTTGATTTCTAGTCAGGGCTCAATCACCAGTAGGGGCATGCAGGAGGCAGCTAATCAATGGTTCTCTCATCATTGATGCTTCTACCTCTCCCTCCCTTTCCTGTCCTCTCTGAAATTAATAAAAATATATTACAAAAATATATATTTTAAAAATACAAAACAAACTTAGGAACAGAGGAAATAGTGTTTCCCACAGAAAATAGAAAGTGGGAAAGGCAAAAGGGATTTTTCCTGTACTGTTTGAGCTTTCTCCTTCCATAATAGGTCAAAGGAAAGTCCCATGTTTCCACAGAGCCACAAAAAATAAGATTACCTAGAAGTCCTTCCCCCTCTTAAAACCACCCTTAAAAATGCTAGACGAAATATATAATAAATGTAGAATAAAAAAAAATAAAAAAAAGAATTTTAGACAAACTAACACTGAAACAAATTTATCACCTGCAGACTTTTGCTGAAATAAATAGAAGATGTACTTCAACAAAAGAAAACCCAGAAGCACAGACTGGAAAACATTAAGCAATGTGCTTTTTAAACTTTATAAACCAGAATATCGTTAACAAGGATTATAAACAAAAACACAAAAAGGCAATAAAATAAAAGCTCATGAGAATTAACTTTGCAAAATTATTTCAGAAGTCAATATACCCTTTGGGTAAGGCAAGGCAAAACGGGGTTTGTTGTTTTTTTTTGGTGTGTTTGATTTTTGTTTTGTTTTTATTTCAGAGAGGAGGGGAGATGGAGAGAGAGAGAGAAACATCATTGATGAGAATCATTCATTGGCTGCCTTCTACTGGGAATCCAGACTGCAACGCAACCATATGCCCTGACCAGGAATTGAACCTTAACCTCCTGGTTCATAAGTGGATACTCAAACACTGAGCCATGCTGGCTGAGCGGGGCAGTTTTCTAAGAGCTCACAAGATCTCTATGAGGCCTAAAAAAACACATATTGTTTTTTGTCATCACTATATCCTTAATACCTCAGACAATGTTTCTTACAACTAACATTAAATGAGTGCTGAAGTAATGACTTACACTACTGTCAGTTGCAACAAAATATATTTTAGTGCTTTCACTTTTTCTTTTTTTTTAATTTTTTTATTAAATTATTATCTCTGTACATATATCATAGTGCTTTCACTTCTTATTTTACAAACAAAATATCTTTTAGTGCTTTCACTTCTTATTTACAGATAGCAGGAAACTAAAGTGGTAAATAACCTAACTATAGATAGCAGGAAACTAAAGTAGTAAAGGACCTATAAACAGAAAATAATTCATATCAGATAGTGAGAGGGCAGGGCAGGGTGAGACTAGAACCCTGACTCCACTGTGGGGCAGGGCAGAGTTATTCTCTATTCTGTGTAACTGGACCCTAGCCCTCACCCAACCAATCAGGGTCAGCCTGAGCAGTGACATCACCACTGGTGTAAAACCCCTGGATTTGGTGAAGTTCGCGCTCTTGGGCATGTGTGGGACAGAGCCCATGTTAACATGGAAGAAGCTCTCTTGTTAATTGCATCGGACTTGGCTCCCTGCTGGTCTTTGGGGATCATGGAATCATGGTACAACAATAGAAGTGCTATTGCCTAATAAATCAAGTTTTTAAAATTCCCCAGTTAATTCTGATGTGCAAACAAATTTTAAAACCACAAACCAACCGAACTGAATGAACCTTAACCTCTCTCTTTCAGCTCTAACTAGCCAATGATTCAGAATTTTATCTTAGGTAACAATTTTCAAATATTCTTCAAGAGAAATACTTTTTAAGCATACTATATCATATAAATGAACTCAATTTTATTAGAAAACTTACAGAAAATCTAGGTTTAGGGTCTAAATTAAAAGAAATGTCTGGTACTCACTTTAGCAGCACATATACTAAAATTGGAACGATACAGAGGTTAGCATGGCCCCTGAGCAAAGATGTCACACAAATACAAGAAGCCTTATATATTTTTAAAAATCCTATAGAATGAAGATGTAATATGCAAATGGTCATTACACTGTGAAGCATTAACAACTGATCAGCAGAGGGTAGGGCGGAGAGCTACAGGACAGGGCAGGGCAGCAAGCTATTGGGGGGGAGAGGGGGGCTGAGGGAGCTACAGGAGGGCAACAGTGAGTTACTGGCTACAAGCAGGCGGCAGAGAGCTGCAGGAGGGGGCAGGGCAACAAGCTATGGGGGGTCAGGAATAGCTACAGGAGGGCAGGGCAGTGGGCAGAGAGCTACTGGAGGGTGGCAGCAAGCTACTGGCCCCCAGATTCGTGCTGTGCGCAGGGCTACTAGTAAATAAAATAAAAGTCTAACCAATTTCTATTTTTGGTTGAGCTGGATTTTGTTTTAACTTATTTGGTATCAGCACAGTTATTCAGAAACTTGGCATAACTGTTCAATGAACATTTTCTGAATAGAGAGAGAGAGTAAAATCCAGTATTTTTGTTCTAAAGGAAATGAGAATCTACTAAAAGGATTTACAAATTAAGTGATAAATAAATTTAAATCTTTCAAAGAAATACTGGCTCTAGAATTAAAAAATAATGGTTTAGCCCAACTGGCGTGACTCAGTGGTTGAATGCCAACCTACAAACCAGGAGGTCATGGTTCGATTCCTGAACAGGGCATGGCACTGCCCAGGTTTCAGGCTCAATTCCCAATGTAGGGCGTGGAAGAGGCAGCAATCAATGATTCTCTCTGTTCCTTGATGTTTCTCTCTCTCCTCCCTTCCTCTCTGAAATCAATAAGGGAAAAAAAAAGAAAAGATATATATATATATATGTATATGTATATGTATATATATATATTTTTTTTTTTAATTTTTATTTTCCTTTTTAAATGGTTTAGATGAGGATTGCAAAACATCTGATAAGAAAGCTACTACAGAAATCCAGAAAGGCATCTGGGAGGGGAAGGAAAGGGGGAGACCTTGATCTCTGGGGACAGCCAAGAAAAGGTAAACATTTACTAAAATGCTAAATTAAAAAAAAAACATGAGGAGGCAGGCTATAGGGGGTCAATGAGAGAAAAAGGGGGACATATTTAATACTTTCTTTTTTATGATGAGAGAGAATTTATTGATCAGTGCCTCCTGCACACCCCACACTGGGGGATTGAGCCCGCAATCCTGGCACATGCCCTGACCAAGAATCGAACTGTGTACTCCAGATTCATAGGTCAATGCTCAACCTCTAAGCCACACCAGCTGGGCCATAATACTTTCAAAAATAAAGATGTTTAAAAAAAAGATTTAAGAGCAAAATAATAAAAATTACCGTATTTTTCGGACCATAAGACGCACTTTTTTTCCCCCAGAAGTGGGGGGGGGGAAGTCCCTGCGTCTTATGGTCCAAATATAGCCTACACATATACTGTAAAAAAAAAGTTTTTTTACTTGCCCGGCTCTGTGTGATCTCTGTGTGCTTGCCCGGCTCTAAAATGGTTCTAAATGCTGCTGTTTACTTTACAGGGTTGATTACATGTGTTTATGACTGTGATGTTGGGTTTTAATGCACATAAAATATTTTAGGACAGTATTTGTTTCAGAATCTTTTTTTCTTCATTTCCCTTCTCTAAAAACTGGTGCGTCTTATGGTCCGGTGTGTCTTATGGTCCGAAAAATACAGTAGGTGCTTTTTTTGTTATAAATACAAAGCTATTATAAATAGTAAAAAAGATGAGTGGTAGGAAGAACCAGAAAAGACTATTTGGAGAATTAAGGAACAACAACAAACAAACAAAAAACAAAAAAAACAAAAAAAAAAAAAAGGAAAAGAAAGTAATAATAAAGATAGGTATAAAAAGAAACCTAGAAAGAGGAAAGGGGACAAGAAGTGAGCTTCTGATGTAGATTTAAAGAGCTTATCATGTTGTTAGCTATTTGACCAGTAAATTACGACTGCTCTTAGAAATTCAGTTAGCTCTGTCTCTAGTGTTTAAAATGTTCTTGCAATCACTATGAATTTAGTCTTCCTAAATCATATCCACCAGTACACATGAATCTTTTCAATTTCTTAAAAATAATTTTATTGATTTCAGAGAGGAAATGAGAGAGAAACATCAATGAGAAAGAATCACTGATCATCTGCCTCCTGCACAACCCCTACTGGGGATAGAGACCACAACTCAGGCATGTGCCCTTGACCGGAATTGAACCTGGTATCCTTCAGTCCACTCTATCTACTGAGCCAAATGTCTAGGACATGAATTTTTTTTTTTTTTTTTTTTAATCTCTGCCAAAGAATATCCATTTGCAATCTTTTCACATGTGGTAAAAATCTTAAATAGCCAGCAATTGGCCTAATTCTTTCAACAACAAAAAATATCTTGATGTGTGACTTTTTAACATTATCTACATACCAAAAATTATTTATTTCCCTGATTTTTGTCAGCAAAATTTAACATTCTTAATTGCCTCCAACAACACTACTTGTTTAGGGAAATTTTTTTCTTTTTTTTAATAAGGAGATTCAGAAAAAGGGAGAACGTTGTTTCTAGTATGTTGAGTTCCAACTGTCTCTAAACAACTAAATGGCGACTTAATTACTAATAGATGTCACAGGGAACTATAAATAAGCCTTAAGGAAAAAAAAAAAAAATCAACCCATCTACGTGAACCCTCCTTACCTTGTCTCATCAACATCAACTGGTGCTCATGCCTGGCTGCTTCCATTTCTGCCTCCAGCTTCTCTTTGGCTTCTCTGATGTTTCTGTCAACCTGCTCACGCTGCTGCTTCTCCATTTCATCAAGAGCCTTCCATCTAGATGCATACTCAAATTCAAACGTCCCAGGCTGAGCAAAACGTGGTGGCTGTTCTCTTTCCCTAAGTTTACAATTAAAAACATACAGAATTGTATGTTTAAAAGGTAAAACAGCTAAAAAATAAAAGCGCCAATTACTGAGCACTCACAATATTCATGGCACTGTCAGGCAAACACTACCTGAATTGCCTCATAGCAATACTGTGATGCAGATTTTAAAAAGCCTGATTTTGAGAAACTGCCCAAGAATGCCCCAATAATTAGTAATGAAAACAGAATTCAACCAAAACCGGTTAGGCTCAGCGGTAGAGCGTCGGTCTGCGGACTGAAAGGTCCCGAGTTCGATTCCGGTCAAGGGCATGTACGTTGGTTGCGGGCACATCCCCGGTAGGGGGTGTGCAGGAGGCAGCTGGTCGATGTTTCTCTCTCATCGACGTTTCTAGTTCTCTATCTCTCTCCCTTCCTCTCTGTAAAAAAAAAAAAAAAAAAAAAAAAAGACAAAATAAAAAGCTTTTTTACAGCAAAAGAAACCATCAACAAAACAACAAGAAAGCCCTCTGTATGGGAGAACATATTTGCAAATATTATCACTGATAAAGGTTTAATCTCCAACATCTACAGACAGCTTATACAACTAAATAAAAGGAAAATGAACGATCCAATTAAAAAATGGGCAATGGACCTAAATAGAATATTTTCAAAAGAAGACAGAAGGAAGGCCAAAAGGCACATGAAAACATGCTCAAAGTCACTAATTATCCGAGAGATGCAAATCAAAACAACAATGCAGTACCATCTCACACCTGTCAGAATGGCCAACAACAACAAATCAACAAATGACAAGTGATGGCTAGGTTGCGGAGAAAAAGGAACCCTCGTGCACTGCTGGTGGGAATGCAGACTGGTGCAACCACTGTGGAGAACAGTATGGAGTTTCCTCAAAAAACTGAAAATGGAACTCCCATTTGACCCAGTAATACCACTCCTGGGATTATATCCCAGGAAACTAGAAACACCAATCAGAAAGGATATATGCACTCCTATGTTCATAGCAGCACAATCTACAATAGCTAGGATTTGGATACAGCCTAGGTGCCCGTCAGTAGATGATTGGATCAAAAAACTATGGTACATCTATACAATGGAATATTATGCTGCCATAAAAAGAAGGAATTCTCATCATTTGCAGCAACCTGGATGGAATTGGAGAACATCATGCTGAGTGAAATCAGCCAGTCAATGAAAGACCTCACTCATTTATGGATAATAAAGAACATCATAAACTGATGAACCAAAAGATAGATATAGAGACAGTAAAAGCAACAAGCAGACTGTCAAATTACAGCAGGGAGAAGAGGGAGACCTGGGGGAGATAAGAGATCAAGGACTTGTATACATGCATATAAGTACAACCAATGGACACAAAACTCTGGGGAGGGTGGGTATGTATGGGGGATGAGGGGCAATGGTAAAATATGTACACAGATAATAATTTAATAAAAAAAGAAAGGAAAAAAAAGAAAAAAAAATCAGAATTCAAACCTATGCAAGAGGATACTAAACCTGTACTCCCCTAATTATCACATACAATAAGGCCTTTCTAGTATTCATTCAACAAACAATTTTACATAAATCTGCAACATATAAATCAAATGTGTCAGAAACTGTCTGGAATCAATTTTGTTTCCCCTTTTAAGTAGTAACTTTTAGAGATAGTAGTAAAAGCAGGTAAGAGTTTACTTAATTTAATGTGCCAGGATAATTGACTAGCCAAAAAATAAAGACCTAACTTACTACAATTGTAGTTATTTGTTCAATACTTGTTTCCCTTGCTATTCTGTGAACTCAATAAAGACATGAAATGTCTGTAAACAGCTGTAACACAATATCTGGCACAATGCATACATTTATTATTTATTACCATGAGCCAAAAAAATTACCTAAATTAAAAAAAAAGAAAACCTATGAATATACCTGAAATTCAAAGAAATTCTCCAATTATATTTGCCTATGATAGCTTCTATTAAAAAGTACTCATAAAAATAGAATCCCCAACCCACAAATACAAGTGTAAAAAGCAATATATTCATAAATTTTAACTTCTATTAGGGGGTAGGGAGGGGAAAATGGGTGAGTGGCTGGGACAAAGTTGGGACATAAACAGAGAAGTTGTAACAAAGAAAAAGATACAGTGACAAGAAACAGTTTCAAAGATCTTCAGAGGAATATGAGGATAACCAAAATGAGCCATGATCTAGGTAATTTAACCCTAAAAAACAGACTTGAATTTTGTTCTTTTAAAAAATACTGTCTGGGGATCTGGCAGGTGGGAGTGTAATCTGTGCATTCCATTCACCAAAAGATCTCAGATTCCATTCCATCAAGGCACAAACCAAGGTTACAGGTTTGATTCACATTTGGGTTGCATGTCAGAGGCAACAGATCAATGTTTCTTTCTTACATCAATGTTTCTCTCTCTCCCTCTCATTTCCCTCACTCTCTAAAAAAAGCAATAAAAACATATCCTCAGGTGAGGATTTAAAGCACTCTCTAGGAAAGAAATAAGGGGATCTACCACCCTCTAATTATTCCCAAAGAATTATTAGTTAGTAGTTTCTCATTCAGATACTGATTATAATAATATATGTTAAAAATTATTCTTTCTGCCAAAAACGGTTTGGCTCAGTGGATAGAGCGTCGGTCTGCGGACTGAAAGGTCCCAGGTTCGATTCCGGTCAAGGGCATGTACATTGGTTGCGGGCACATCCCCAGTAGGGGGTGTGCAGGAGGTAGCTGGTTGATGTTTCTCTCTCATCGATGTTTCTAGCTCTCTGTCCCTCTCCCTTCCTCCCTGTAAAAAATCAATAAAATATATTAAAAAAATAATAACAATAATAAATATTATTCCTTCTCTCAAAGGAAACACTTTTGAAACAATATAAATTTGGGGATTTAAAATAAATTTGAATGGTGGCTCTAATGCTTTGTGAACATTTTTCCCTCTCAGCATCACTCTGCAGAAGTAAAATGTGGAATATACCGAGATCTTATGGGTTTGTTAGGATAATTAAATCAATACACAAACAAATGTTGTCCATAAGTTCCATTTCTTAAAACACCCTTATAATTCCAGTTTTCTAATTCCTGAATCCAAAAGAATCCTCTATTTCAAATTTGTAGTGATAAGCTATAACCAGAAAAAAGGTCAACAGAATAGGATATCATAGTAAGTCTTTGAAAAATGGCATAATGAGAGAGATTTAAATGGTTACAAATTATAACTAAGTATAGCCCCAGTGCACAAAATTCACACACGGGTAGGGTCCCTAGTGGCTGCTGACCAGGGACTCCCTTCCCCCAGCAGCCTGTCATCACTAGCCAGAGCCTCCCTCCCCTGGCTCCCTGCCTGCCTACCACCAACGTTAGCAGGGGTCTCCCTTCCCCAGCTGCCTGGTGCTGCTGCCAGCCGGGGCCTCCCTTCGCACCTGCCTAGGCCTGCTGCCACCCACTCACCTGCTCCACCATTCCACTATGGTCCTGCTCTTCTCAGGGCCCATCCAGGCCACCTGCACCTCCACTGCTGCCCGCCCCCAGCGCTGCATCACCAACACCTGCCATGTTCCGTGCTGCCACCCAGTGGTCAGTTCACATCTAATTCCCAGTTAAATTCCCACCCATAGGGACAATTTGCATATTAGCCTTTTATTATATAGGGCTAGTACTAATACTTCTTCCCTGAAATAATTCTTTCTCTTGCGTCCAGGATATTCTGTTAGCTGTCCTCCCTACTCCAATAATGGCTCTTACTCAGTCTTTGCTGATTCCTTCCTCCCTGTATATACCGTATTTTCCGGCGTATAAGACGACCCCCTAATTTTACAGTTAAAACATAGGTTTAGGCCTATATTCGCTGTATAAGACTGCTCTGTACCCGAAGCTACACTGTGTTCTAGTAAAAAGCCTGCTCAAATTGGCCAGAGTCAGAGAGGCGGTCTATTAAAAAAAGAACTGGTGTTGCCTCGGAAGTGGGGGGTAGTCTTATACAGCGAATATAGGCCTAAACCTATGTTTTAACTGTAAAATTAGGGGGTCGTCTTATAAGCTGGAAAATACAGTACTGGAATATTCCAGGGTTCAGTCCTTGGACATAGTTTTCTGTCACATGAGATAAGTGTAGCCCAGCCAGCTCATCTAAAATCCAAATAGAAATCCAACTACTGACTTGACATTCCACCTTAATGCTCAAAAGAGATCACAAACTTAAAATGTTCAAACAGCATTCCTGATCTTCCTCTCCCAATCTCCTCCCCCTACAGGATTCTGAAAATCAAGTCATTAGGAATGTCCATACTTCCAGTTACTTAGGCCAAAAACCTTTAAACACTGTTTCTCCCATATGCCCATCACATCAGCAAAATGCAAAGTCTATTCTCAAACTATATCCAGAATCTCACCACTTCTCACCATCACCATTGTGACTACTAATCCATTTTTTGCAAGGCTCCTAAACCCAACTCTACCCCTGGCTCTTTATAATCAACTCCACCTAAATTTAAGTCACTACTCTGAACCTTCCTTTCTCATAAAATATAAAAGGCAGTCAGCTCAACAGCCTACAAGGCCTAAAAATCCACATTCTTTCCAATTATGTCTTCTGTCTACCTCATCCATACATTCTATTTTCCACATACTACCGTGTTTCCCCGAAAATAAAACATCCTCTGAAAATAAGACCTACTTACAGGTTTCCTTCTGAGTGGAATATAAGGCATCCCCCCGAAAATAAGCCCCCCACCCCCCAGGCTCTGTCTCAGAATGAAAATTAATTTACCGTAAACTGGTCGCTAGGGCCGCCCCGACTGGCGTCTAGCAATCAGTGATGTTACTCAGAGTCCTGACATCACTGCTGTGTGAAGCTGAGCGGAGGTCAAAGTGAGCATTGAGCGCGGGGCTGGAGAGAGGAGGAGACTTTCGCAGATGCAGTAGAAGAACAGGAGGATTAGAGAAGACGGGATGCAGCGAAGGTGGTGAGTGCTGCTCTGTCTCTGGTGACACTACCTGATGCTCGAGGCCGCCCGCATGATGACTGAAGGTTCACAGACAGTGGCAGACCCTGCTCCAGCCCAGATCCAGGCCCCAGCAAGCCCAGTGACAGTCCCCAGGCAGGCCCCAGGGGGTAAATGTCTGATAAAGGGGTAGGGGGATGTCTGGTGAAGGTGTTCAGTGACACAGGGGTGGGGGGAGTGGTATCACTTAATGACACAGGAGGCTGAAACTGGTTTGGCTCAGTGGTAGAGCGTCGGTCTGTGGACTGAAGGGTCCCAGGTTCGATTACGGTCAAGGGCATGTACATTGGTTGCGGGCACACCCCCGGTAGGGGGTGTGCAGGAGGCTGCTGGTCGATGTTTCTCTCTCATCGACGTTTCTAGCTCTCTCTCTTTCCCTTCCTCTCTGTAAAAAAAAAATCAATAAAAATATATATTTTTTTTAAATGACACAGAAGGATCAGAGGGGGCAATCAAAATGACACAGAAGGATCAAAAGGGGTTACTAAAATGGTAATCCCCCCTATGATTCTCCTGTGCCATTTTGATTCCCCCTCTGATCCCTCCTGTGTCATTTTAAGTGACCCACCTCCCCCCACCTTGATACCCCAATTCCTTTTTTTTACCCCTAGAAATGAGCGCAAAAAGAAAAAGCTACTCTGTGGAGTACAAGAAAGGAATCGTGGAAGACTCTTGGGGCCAAAATCTTACTGCTTTCTGCAAAGAGAAGATGTTGAGTATCCGATTGGTCTGAAAATGGCGAGCAGAGTATGGTAACCTCATTGAACAAGTGGACAAGGGAAATGCTAAAAAGTGCAAGTGTGGATCAGGTCGCCAACCATTATTTTCTGAGCTGGAAGACCTGATATGTGAATGGGTTGTTGACAGGATAGCAGGGGCTTTGGTTGTGAATAGGGCTCAGATTCAAGAATTTGCCCTTGCAATGGCACCACAGTTTGACATAGCCCCCAAAGACTTCAAAGCATCACAACACTGGCTGGATAATTTCCTTCAGAGAAGTGAACTGTCTTTAAGAAGATCTACCGGTACAACATTGTTTAGGTTGGAAGATACTCAAGTTATTAAGCGAGCACTTGCATTCAAGTCCTTTATTGATGATGCTGACTTCTCTAAATACAATCTTTCCAACATGATTGCTATGGATGAAACTGCAGTGTTTATGGGCCAATCATCTCAAACAACAATTGAACAGCAGGGTGCCTCCTTAGTGTACATTCCCTCCACTGCTTACGAAAGGGCACGTGTTTCCTGTATTTTGGCAATTCATCTGGATGGCACTAAAATCCCACTTTAATCATTTCTAAGGGCAAGAAGGAAAAGATTGAACGTGTTTTGGGCGTTTTT
Organism: Pipistrellus hanaki; assembly: GCF_964339955.1. Lineage (NCBI taxonomy): Eukaryota > Metazoa > Chordata > Mammalia > Chiroptera > Vespertilionidae > Pipistrellus > Pipistrellus hanaki. The sequence goes on from NC_140505.1 coordinate 97,250,025, forward strand.
ATTCTTGAAACTGAAAAAGCCTGGGCCACACAAGCAGTTATAAGGAAGTGGGTCGATTTAATGCTGCCGCTTGTTATGCGAGGGAGCCAAAGAGGTCTGCTAGTCTGGGATGCAGCCAGCCCTCACCGCGCTAAAGACATGAAGACATTTCTTCACGAAAGAAAAGTACATCAGATAATGATTCCCGCAGGAATGACGGCCTATCTCCACACTCTTGATACTGCAATAAACAAGCCAGTCAAAGACAATTTGCACATGGAAATTAATGACTACATTGAAAATAGAATGGAGAGAAATCAGCGTGGAAACTTTGTGAAACCTAAAGTGCAAGAAGTTATGACTTGGGTGAAGAATTCATGGGAGAAAATCACTGACAGTTGCATTGCAAATGCACTGCGAGCAGGCTACCTTGACAAGAAGTACTCATTTAAAGACAGTGCTATTGCTAAACATGAGAGATTTGGTCCACTGATTCTGAAAGAAATGGAGTCACAAGAAATTCACCAGGAAATTCAGGAACTGGATTGTTAAGATGATGTTCCAGAAGATGATGACATGATTGTCATTGAATAAATGAGTAAATTCTTGATACTGTAGGATTCACAGTTTGTCTGGTTTGTGTTGACAACTACCGTACTACCATACCGTATACAGGTAATAAATTTCCTTTGTTTTCATTTAACAATAAATGTGTACCGTATTCTTCATGGAAACATAAGACATCCCGTGAAAATAAGACCTAGCGCATCTTTGGGAGCAAAAATTAATATAAGACACTGTCTTATTTTCGGGGAAATGGTATGTTCCAGCTAAACCAACACCTTTACTATTCCTGCAACATGCCCCTCTCTCAGAGCTATTACACTTACTATTCCTTCTGTTCAAACCATCATCCTTTACTCCACCACACTTCTGCAAGCTGCACGGCCAGCTTCTCACTCCCAACCCACCCCTTCAAGCTGTCACCTTCAAATATCACTATCTCAGGTTGGCTTTCTTAACATGTAAAATAGCCACACTTACCCTGACTGGTATCGTTCACCTGTTAGATGTCAGCCCAGGCACCAAAGGGTGCCAGATTTGATTTCCAGGCACAAACCTGGGTTGCATGTTCAATCTCCAGGGCGCATGTGGGAGACAACCAATAGATGTGTCTCTCTCACTTCAATGTCTCTCTCTCTCTCCCCACTTCATGCTCTTAAAAAATCTATGGAAAAAGTATCCTGTAGGTGAGGATTAACAACAAACAAAAAAGAGCCACAATCCTCTGCTCCCTAGCACCCACTTTTCCCATTCTATGTCACCATATTTTACTTATATTATTGATTATCCCACACTGCATGAATTTTACCACCCCAGACTGCATGAATGTCGTCTATTTTGTTCTATGAAACATGTTCATCACTAGGCATATAAGCAACCACTATATATCATTTGAATCAAATAAAATGAAAAACATTCAACTACACTAAAATTAAAAAATGCCAATTAAAATAACAGGCAAGATATAGTATTTTGAACAATTAAATCTTAAAATCCTAACACCCATTTATCATCAAGAAAAATATTTTTAAATATACATCAATTAGTATAAATTGGTATAAAATTATTAGAGAACAATTTGACAGTATCAATCAACTTTCAATATGCGTAACTTTTTATCTAGGCCTTTATATCTCACTTTAAGTGGTTCTTTTTTTCTTTTTTTTTAATATATTTTATTGACTTTTTACAGAGAGGAAGAGAGAGGGATAGAGAGTTAGAACCATCGATGAGAGAGAATCATCCATCAGCTGCCTCTTGCACACCCCGTACTGGGGATGTGCCCAACCAAGGTACATGCCCTTGACAAGAATCGAACCCAGGACCTTTTAGTCCTCAGGCTGACGCTGTATCCACTGAGCCAAACCGGTTTCGGCTTAAGTGGTTCTTTTGTCCCTTTTTTTTAAGGTTGTTTTTAAAAAGGAGAGGAAAAGAAATAGAAACACCAATGATGAGAGAGAATCATTGATCGACTGCCATACTGGCTAGGCTTTAAATAGTCCTTTAAATAGTATTTCTGCTCAACTGTTGTTGCTCACTGGTTGAGCATCAACGCATAAACCAGGAGGTCATGGTTTGATTTACTGTCAGGACACATGCATCATTACAAGCTCAATGCCATATATGGGGCATGCAGCAGGAGCTGATCAATGATGTTTCTATGTCTCTATCCCTCTCACTTCCCCTTTGTCTAAAAAAAATAAAATTTTATATATATATACACACATATTACAATAAAAATACTGATTTCTTTTAAAAAGTAAATTAAATAGAAACTCTCACTACTTAACAGATGTTTTATAATCTTTAGTCTATTATTTGTTTTATAAGTTTCTGGGTTGTTGGTTTTTTAACCAATTTTAGAGAGAGGAAGGGAGAGGGAGAGAGAAATATCAACGTGAAAAACATCAATCAGTTGCCTCTCATAGGTATCTAATAAGGGATGGAACCCCAATCTGGGTATGTGTACTGATTGGGAATGAAACTGGCAAACTTTTGGGTGCACAGGACGAAGCTCAACCAACTTAGCCACACTGGCCAGGGTGTTTTAATGTGTGTTTTTTTTGTTCTTATTTTCTATTCTTTGGTTGATTACTTATCATATATCTCCACCACCTAAAATGTAAGCAGCATAAGAGCAGTAACACTACAAAGTTACAATGGTAACAATCTAGAACAGTGCCTTGCACCAAGATATTCCAATATTTGTTCAATTCAGTTACAGTTTTATTCATTATAATAAACAAGTGACTGGTTAAAATGTATTTATACAGCAACTTACATAAAAAGTTGCATCAGCCCAGCTGATGTGGCTCAGTGGTTGAGTATTGATCAATGAACCAGGAGATCACCATTTGGTTTGACCTATGAACCAGAGAGATCACTGTTCGGTTCCCAGGGAGGATACATGCCCAGTTTACGGGCTTGATCCTCAGTGTGGGAAGTGCAAGAAGCAGCCAATCAATGATTCTCTCTCATCATTGATGTCCCTATCTCTTTCTCCCTTTCCCTTCTTCTCCAAAAATCAATAAAAATATATTTAAATTTTTTTTAAAGTTGCATCATATTGAGTGAAAAGCAACTGATAAAATAATATACGATATTTTAACAATAGGCTAATTTTCTTTTAAACCCTAACAAGAGATAAAATGTGCCAAGGTATTTATCTGGGACCGCCCCCAACTCTACTTCCCAAAAAAGTCTCCTTTTAACTAATTACATATCTGAAGTATACTAATTAAAGAAATATTTTCATAAATCTAGAGTTCATTGTTTCTCTAACATAAATACTGCCAATATTCTCCTACCTATCCACCACAGGCCATTATAAAAGTAGTGATTTTTCTAAGTATTAACTTAATGTTATTCCCATATACAAAGAAAACTAGCATTCCATGTAGACCAGGCCACTCTAATAACCAGATTATATGACTAAACAGAATACCTTATAATCCAAAAATATTTTAAAACAAATGTGATATAATAAATAGCCTAGATGGTACATATGTAAAATATCTTTATCACACAATCTTACTTATGATATTGTTGAGTTTTCTGCATTAGCTTCTCTGGCAAGCCATCTTCATCATCAAACTGCTCCATTGGTTCCACAATGACGGGACGTGGGGTCCTGGACAGGTAGGGAACATTAATAAGGATTAATATAGTATCTAAAATTAACATTCTGGGGCAATGGTATATGTACAAAGATAATAATTTAATTTAAAAAAATAAATAAAATAAAATAAAATTCTTTATCATTCCTGAAAGTGCTGCTGGGTACTGCATACAGGTGTTCAATTAGTGTTTATCAAATTGCAGGCATTCAGTGAGTAGCTGTTGACCTTATTTACAATCTTCTAATCTACACGGATAGCATATTGAAGTATTTTTCTCAGTTTCAATGGTATTCCGAATTTATTATTGTTGCTGCTACTGCTGTTAAACTTGATAGTACTTTGATTCATATATCATATTGATCCAAGTACTACTATTTTGTGATCAACAGAAACAAATTAACAAAAAAGCAAATAAATTTCAATGTATTTAATGCTGGGGGGGGGGGGAAATAAATAAAACAAACAAACAAACAAACAAATAAATAAAATTAACATTCTCTTAGCAATGTTTTACAATTCCAAGATATATACTTGGAAACTGTCTCTCAAGATAAATTTCTCTGCACTTACCATATATAATCAATCATAAAACCAATTACTATTTGCTGAGCCAGACACAGGTGAACAACAAAGTCAGACAAAAACGAATGCTTGTTCCTAGAGCACAGAGTCTATTTAAGATGACAGGGAAGAAAACCCACTATGAACCTTTATTAACATGTAGTTAACCTTTATACTGTATAAAGGATAAGAAAAGAAATGAGTACCTAATTCATATTTTATGTATATGGTATCATGTTCCCTTTTCCCACGACCTCAAACTCCCATCTCTGCCAACATCTCATAGCTTCTGTGTTTAACCAATCTTCTTTAGAAAAGTCTTTCTAAAACATAAAATGAGACCTAAAAGGTATCAGCCAGGCATAGGAGAAGGAAAGGGAGTTAGAAGATACAACATACTCGAGGAGCAAGATAACAAGAGGAGGATATCAAAAACAGTAGAAAATAATGTAAACTCTAACTGAAAATTTTTTTTGCCTTCACTAAAATGGTTTGAGCGTTGTCTCATACAATGGAGGGTCACAGGTTCAATTCCCAGTCAGGGCACATACCCAAATTGTGGGTTCAATCCTTGGTCAGGTATACATACAGAAGAAAACTAAGTATGTTTCTCTCTCTCCCTCTCCCTTTCTCTATCTCTAAAATCAAAGGGAGCATATCCTCAAGTGAGGATTAAAAAAAAAAATGTTTTTTAATAAAATAAAAAGACTCCTAACAGGTTTGGCTCAGTAGATAGAACATGAGCCTGCAGACCAAAGGATCCCAGATTCGATTCCCATCAAGGGCATGTACTCGGTTGCAGGCTTCTCCTCAGCCCAGGCCCTGGTTTTTATACCCAGTAGCAAAATGCCTTCCAAAAACAAAATAAGCAACTTGCATTAGCACCAGGAGTTATAAAAACGCCCATGTGCATCATTTTCATTCACTGTGTATTTTTTTAATATTTACCAACTTAAAAAATTTAAGTTTGTCTTTCTTTAATTACTAATTAAGTGATTTAAATATCCAGCCACGCCCTGCCTAGCCAGCGAGGTTCTATGGTTAGAGCGTCAGCAACAAAGGGTCAACGGTTCAAGTCCCAGTCAGGGGTACATACCTGGGTTGTAGGTTTGATCCCCATTCCCAGTAGAGGCTCCTGAGGCAACCAATAGATGTGTCATCTCACTTTGTTTCTCTTTCTCTCTCTCCTCCCCTCCCTCCCTCGCTGCCCTCCTCCCATTCTCTCTAAAATAGCAATGAAAAAAATATCCTTGAATGAGGATTAACAACAAATACCTACCCACAACTAACTCTCCTCATTTCAAAGAAAGTCCTAGAAGTTGAAGGAGAATTGGCATAGTAAGAAGAATTCTTTCTCAAAAAGAATAAAAATGAAAAGGACAAATTTATAGCAAATAGATTAATAGTACACATAACAATGATTTGAGCTACATCAATATGAGCTTGATCCCTGATAGGGGGCATGCAAAGACAGCCAATAGATGTTTCTCTCTCTCTCTCGTGTCTCTCCCTCTAAAACTCACTTTTTTTTTCTTTTCAGCACTGTTGCAGAGTGCCTTCCATTCACCAGCTACCGAGGCAAGCAGGGAATGGAATGGGTATCTCTGCCAGCCCTGTTTTCCCTCCCGTCTCCGAAGCTGTAAAAATCAATTTTTTTAAATTGTCCTTGGATTTACCATAAATAAATAAATCCCAAAGGTATTATTATATAAAAAATTAAGTTGAGATGTAAAGGAGAAAGTCCAAAAATGTATTGAAATCTTTCTATTTAAAAAAAAAAAAAAAGGTATAAACTTTTAAAACTTAAAAGAAAAAAACAAACTGAAGCACATTCTGGAAAAAACTGTCCTGAACTCTTCCAATGTCCTACCTGGCTGATGTGGTTCAGTGGCTGAGCATCAACCTATGAACCAAGAGGTCATCATTCCTGGTCAGGGAACATGCCTGTGTTGCAGATTCAATCCCTAGTGGGGGCATGCAGGAGGCAGCTGATCAGTGATTCTCTCTCATCGTTGATGTTTCTCTCTCTCTCTCTCTCTCTCTCTCTCTCTCTCTCTCTCTCTCTCTCTCTCCCTCCCTCCCTCCCTCCCTCCCTCCCTCCCTCCCTCCCTCCCTCCCTCCCTCCCTCCCTCCCTCCCTCCCTCCCTCCCTCCCTCCCTCTTCCTTTTTCTCTGAAAACAGTTTTAAAAAGAGAAAGGAGTACCTTAAAAAGCTTGATATAAACTTACTGTTTGCCCTGCTTTAAGAAATAAAAAATTAGCCTTAGCTGGTTTTGCTCAGTGGATAGAGCATTGGCCTATGAACTGAAAGGTCCCAGGTTCAATTCCGGTCAAGGGCACATCCCAGGTTGTGGGCTCAATCCCCAGTGGGGGACTTGCAAAAAGCCAGCTGACCCATGATTCTCTCTCAACATGGATGTTTCTATCTCTGTCTCTCTCTTCCTTCTTCTCTGAAATCAATAAATATATATATATATATATTTTTTTTTAAATATATTTTATTGATTTTTTTACAGAGGAGGAGAGAGGGATAGAGAGCCAAAAACGTCGATGAGAGAGAAACATCGACCAGCTGCCTCTTGCACACCCCCTACCGGGGATGTGCCCACAACCAATGCACATGCCCTTGACCGGAATCGAACCCGGGACCTTTCAGTCCACAGACCGACGCTCTACCACTAAGCCAAACCGGTTTCGGCAATAAAAATATATTTTTTTTAAAAAAGAAAAAAATCAGAAAAAACTTTATTTTAAAGTTCCAATGTCCTGGCACTGACATTTTGTCATTTGGAGAACTATTACAGATAAAGAAAGATGAAAACTAAATTCAACGTGTGGTCTTTGATTACTAGACTGAAAAAAAATTATAGACTATTACTATGCAATGGGGAAATTTAAAACACAGACTATATATTAGATAATACTGAATAAATGTTAAATTTTCCTAAGTGTGATAATGATATTGTAGCTTTTTGAGAAAATATTCTCAGGAGACACATGCCAAGTACTGTATTCAGGAGTATAGTATAAAATCTGTAGCTGAATGACACGAATTTGCAAGCAAAATTTGGGTGTATATATAGTGGGTGGGGGGGTGGGGAGGAATGTGGCAAATGCTAACTATTAGTAAATGCAAATATCATTAAAGGGTTGTTTTAAAGAGAAAAAATCTTCTCTTAACCAAAACTGAAATTAACACATTTTTTTTGTATTTTTCTTTTTTTTTTTTTAATTGATTTTTTTACAGAGAGGAAAGGAGAGGGATAGAGCTAAAAACATTGATGAGAGAGAAACATCGACCAGCTGCCTCCTGCACACACCCCATTGGGGATGTGCTGGAAACCAAGGTGCATGCCCTTGACCAGAATTGAACCTGGGACCTTTCAGTCCACAGGCTGTCCCTCTATCCTCTGAGCCAAACCGGTTTCGGCTGCATTTTTCTTTATGGTCCTCACCTAAAGGTATATGTTTTTATAGATTTTGAGAGAGAGAGAAAGCAGGGAAGAAACATCTACTGGCTGCCTCCAACCAGGTATGGAACCCAAAACCTAGATCTGTGCCCCTGACCATGAACCAAACCCACAACCCTTTGGTATACGAGACGACATTCTCTAATCAGGTAAGCCACCAGGCCAGAGTCACATTTTTCTGCTTTTAGGGAAGCAACTCCAACATCATTATTATTTTTTTAACTTTTTTTTTTATTATTATTTCAGAGAAGGAGGTAGAGGGAGAGAGAGAAACATCAATGATAAGAGAGAATCATTAACTAACTGCCTCATGCACGACCCTATTGGGGATCTAGCCCACAACAAGGGCATATGCCCTTGACCCAAATCAACCCTGAAACCCTCCAATCCTCAGTCCACCCTTTCCTCTGAGCCAAACCGACTAGGGCTCCAACATTATTTTTAAGTATCAGCTGATCAATGTTTCTCTCTCATTGATGTTTCTAACTATCCCTCTCCCTTCCTCTCTGTAAAAAATCAATAAAATATATTTTTTAAATGCTCAACAGTATAAAAAAGATATAACAACTATGAAAAAAGAACATCAGATAAAGCATGATATAACACATTGGAAGGAATACACAGCATTAGGGGAAGCTGAGGTTCGAATCACTGAATTAGAATAGAGTTGAAAATATCAATCAATTACAGAACTCTTTACAAAAAAACAATTAAAAAAACAGGAGGACAGCTTCAGGAAGCTGTGGGACAATGTGAAACATAACAATATTAGAATAGGTGTGCCAGAAGAGGCAGAAAGAGAGAAAGGAATAGAAAAGGTGTTTGAAGAAATAGTTGAAGAAACTTCCCTAACCTGTTAAAGAAAAAGCACACAAGTTCAGGAGGCACAGAGAACCCCAATAGACCCACACCCAGACACATCATAATTAAAATGCCAAAAATTAAAAACAAAGAATATTAAAGGAAGCAAGAGAAAAGAAAACTGTTACCTACAAAGGAGTTCCTGTAAGGCTGACACCTGATTTATCAGAATCTCTCAGGTCAGAAGGGAATGGCAGTGAAGTACTCAATGTAATGGAAAACAAGGATCTAAACCAAGATTACTATATCCAACAAAGCTATCATTCAAAATAGACGGTCAAATAAAGCACTTTCCAGACAAAAAAAGGCTATCGGGGCTCATCACCACCAATCCAGCATTACAAGAAATGCTAAAGGGATTGCTGTAAGGGATTGTTAAGAAGAAAAAAAACACAGAGGGAAACCTAGACATACAGAATTAAAATGGCTATAAATTAAGTACCTCTCAATAATTACCCTAAATGTAAATGGAATAAATGCTCCAATCAAAAGGTGTAGGGAAGCTGAATGGATACAAAAATAAAACCCAACTATATGCTGTCTATAAGAGACCCACCTCAAAACAAAAAACACACAGAAGATGAAAGTGAAGGGATGGGAAAAAAATCTTTCCATGAAAATGGAAAAGAATAAAAACTGGAGAACCAATACTCATATCCAACAAAACAGACTTTAAAAGCATCATGCTAAGTGAAATAAGCCAGTCAAGAGAAAGAAAAAATATCATATCATCTCACTCATTTGTGGAAAATAATGAACAATATAAACAGATTAACAAAAATGGAGCCAGAGAGGGGAAAATATCCTAGGATAGACGTAATCCTGTTATTTTCAGATTTGTAATATTTCCTACAACTTTTATAATATCATACTATTTTAGTACAGTTTTGATAATATTATTATACTTAAATTCCATTTATTCTTGAAATATTAATGTTTACTGCATGTAATATTATATGTAAGATCATTTTTTCTTGAATAATTGGTGTTTATTGCAGGTAACATCATACTTAAAATCATTTTTCTTGAGATATTAATGTTTATTACATGTAACATTATTATTTTAAGACCATTTTCCTTGAAATATTACGGTTTGTTGGATGTAATATTATTATATTTAAAATCATTTTATTGGAAATTTAAAAGAAAGAACATCAGCAAAGAAAATGCATGTTAATATAGCAACAGGTTTAATGACTATTGTAATTACATAAAATTAATTTTAAGCAAATGGAGAGATATACCATATTCATGGATTGGAAAATGTCAATACTGTGAAGATGTCAGTTTCCCCAAATGAGCTGTAGACTCAAAGTAATTACAATCAAAAGCCCAGGAGAGCCCTGGCTGGCCAGTTCAGTGCTTAGGGTCAGCCTGCATATGGGAGGATTACAGGTCCAATTCCCACCACCTCCCACCCTCCCGAATGCTTGTGGGAGGCAACCAATAGATGTCACATGAATGTTTCTCTCACTCTCTCCCTCTTTCTCTCTTTTTCCCCTCCCTCCCTTTCACTCTGTCTAAAAGCAATGGAAAAATTATCCTCACTCCTTGGGTGAGGATAAAATTTTAAAAAGGCTCAGTAAGATATTTAATTAACAAACTGATTTTAAAAAACAGTAAGGTTATAAAAAGGAAAAAATAATAACCTGAAAAATTTTGAAAAAATAAAGATGAATGATACTACCGGATTTCAAAAGCATAGGCTATATTGAAAAAACTAGAAAAAATGGTAACAAATGATCTAACTCTACAACTCAAAGAGTTAGAAAAAGAACAAGAAAAGCCCAGTGTAAGCAGAAGGAAGGAAATAACAAAAATTAGAGCAGAGATAAATGACATAGAGACCAAAGAAACAATACATAAGATCAACAAAACCAAGAGCTAGTTCTTCGAAAGGATAAACAAGATAGATGAACCTCTAGCCAGGCTAATCAAGAAACAAAGTGAGAGAGGACGCAAATAAACAAAATCAGAAACGAAAAAGGTGAAATAACAACAGACCCCGCCGAAATACAAAGGATTGTTACAAAATATTACGAACAACTCTATTCCAATAAACTGAACAACCTGGAGGAAATGGACATATTCCTAGAGAAATACAACCTTCCAAAACGCAATCAGGAAGAATCTATAAATCTCAATAGAACAGTAACTTGGGAAGAAATTGAAACAGTCATCAAAAAGCTTCCAGCAAACAAAAGCCCAGGGCCAGATGGCTTCACAGGAGAGTTTTACCAAACATTCAAGGAAGAACTAAAACCTATCCTCCTCACACTATTACAAAAAATCCAAGAGGAAGGAACACTTACAAACTCCTTCTATGAAGCCAGCATCACCCTAATACCAAAACCAGATAAAGACAACTCAATGAAAGAGAATTACAGGCCAATATCCCTCATGAACATAGATGCCAAAATCCTCAACAAAATTCTAGCAAATCGGCTCCAGCAGAGCATCACAAAGATGATACACCACGACCAAGTAGGATTTATTCCAGGAATGCAAGGATGGTACAATATCCGCAAATCAATAAACGTGATATATCACATAAACAAACTGAGAGATAAAAATCATATAGTCATATCAATTGATGCAGAAAAAGCATTTGATAAAATCCAACACCCTTTTTTGATAAAAACTCTCAACAAGGTGGGAGTACAAGTATCATACCTCAACATAATAAAAGCTATATATGATAAACCCACAGCCAACATCATACTCAATGGGCAAAACTAAAACCATTCCCTCTAAGAACAGGAACAAGACAGGGTTGCCCATTCTCACCACTCCTTTTTGACATAGTACTGGAAGTACTAGCCATTGCAATTAGACAAGAAGAGGATATAAAAGGCATCGAAATTGGAAAAGAAGTCATAAAGTTATCCTTATTTGCAGATGACATGATATTGTACATAAAAAACCCAAAAGACTCCATTAAAAAACTAATTGACTTAATAAATGAATTTGGCAATGTAGCACGATACAAAATTAACGCCAAGAAATCTATGGCATTTCTGTACACCAACAGTGAACTTGCAGAAACAGAGACTAAAAAGGCAATCCCATTTACTATCGCACCAAAAAAATTAAGATACCTTGGAATAAACTTAACTAAGGAGGTAAAAGACCTATACACGGAAAACTACACGACACTGAAAAAAGATAGAGGAAGATGTAAACAGATGGAAGAACATACCATGTTCATTAATTGGTAGAATCAACATCATCAAAATGTCCATAATTCCCAAAGCAATCTAGGTTCAATGCACTCCCAATTAAAATACCAACGGCATATTTCACTGACCTAGAAAAAACTCTTCAAAAGTTCATTTGGAACAACAAAAGATCCCGAATAGCCACAGCAATCCTGAAAAAGAAGAGTAAAGTAGGTGGGATCTCAATACCAGATTTCAAGCTGTATTACAAAGCCACTGTTCTCAAAACAGCCTGGTACTGGCACAAGAACAGACATATAGATCAATGGAACAGAATTGAGAACCCAGATATCAACCCAAATCACTATGCTCAGTTAATATTTGACAAAGGAGGCACGAACATACAGTGGAGTCAAGACAGTCTCTTCAATAAATAGTGTTGGGAAAATTGGACAGATACATGCAAAACAATGAAACTGGATCACCAACTTACACCATACACAAAAATAAACTCAAAATGGATAGAGGACTTAAACATAAGACGGAAAACCATAAAAATACTGGAGGCATCCACAGGCAGCAAAATCTCAGACATATGCCAAAAGAACTTCTTCACTGATACTGCCCCTAGGGCAATGGAAGCTAAAGAGGAAATAAACAAATGGGACTACATCAAAATAAAAAGCTTTTTTACAGCAAAAGGAACCACCAACAAAACAACAAGAAAGCCCTCTGTATGGGAGAACGTATTTGCAAATGTTATCACTGATAAAGGTTTAATCTCCAACATCTACAGACAGCTTATACAACTAAATAAAAGGAAGATAAATGACCGAATTAAAAAATGGGCAATGAATCTAAATAGAATCTTCTCAAAAGTAGACAGAAGGAAGGCCAAGAGGCACATGAAAACATGCTCAAAGTCACTAATTATCTGAGAAATGCAAATAAAAACAACAATGCGGTACCATCTCACACCTGTCAGAATGGCCAACATCAACAAATCAACAAACGACAAGTGTTGGCGAAGTTGCGGAGAAAAAGGAACCCTCGCGCATTGCTGGTGGGAATGTAGACTGGTGCAACCACTGTGGAGAACAGTATGGAGCTTCCTCAAAAACTGAAAATGGAACTCCCATTTGACCCAGTAATCCCACTCCTAGGAATATATCCCAAGAAGCTAGAAACACCAATCAGAAAGGATATATGCACCCCTATGTTCATAGCAGCACAATTTGCAATAGCTAGGATTTGGTAACAGCCTAGGTGCCCATCAGCAGATGATTGGATCCAAAAACTATGGTACATTTCTACAATGGAATGTTATGTTGCCATAAAAAAGAAAAAATTCTCATCGTTTGCAGCAACCTGGATGGAATTGGAGTACATCATGCTGAGTGAAACAAGCCAGTCAATGAAAGAGAGACACCACATGACCTCACTTATTTATGGATGATAAAGAACATTATAAACTGAAGAACCAAAAGATAGATATAGAGACAGTAAAGCAACAAGCATTCTGTCAAATTACAGCGGGGAGGTTGGGGAGATCTGGGGGAGATAAGAGATCAACCGAAGGACTTGTATACATGCATATAAGCACAACCAATGGACACAAAACTCTGGGGAAGGAGGGTATGTACGGGAGGGGGGGCATTGGTATATGTACAAAAATAATAATTTAATTAAAAAAATATATTAAAAAAAAAAAAAAAGCATAGGCTAAAGAAAGAACAGTACAGGTCAAGGAAAGAGAAAGTGTGCAGGTTTTCTTTTCCAGACTTTTGATAAAGATAAAAGGTAACGAAGAAGAAATAAATACTCTTTCCAATTAATGGTGTTGGAACAAATGGGTACCTACCGTATTTTCCGGCGTATAAGACAACCGGGCGTATAAGACGACCCTCTAATTTTACAGTTAAAACATAAGTTTAGGCCTATATTCACTGTATAAGACTACCCCCCACTTCCAAGGCAACACCAGTTCTTTTGGTAATTAAATTTTTAATGAATAACATTTTTCAAACATACCGTAATATACCGTACATTGATACGATAAATGGAAGGTCTCTTCACAAATGGCAATGCCATGAACTTGACCGAGAAACAAGAAATCCAAAAGAGAACATTAACAATGATGGCATCATCTGGAAAGAAAATTACATGAAGAACTTGCAGAAAACGCTTGTTTGTGACTGACTGGGATGATAAGAGGTTTTTCTAGGCAGAGGAGCATTGTGAGCTTAAAATCCTTCAAAATCCTCATCATGTTCTTCTTCTGACATCATAAGTTCATCAGTGACCTCTTGTGGTACATTTGTAAGACAGTCATCATATGGATCAAATTCCGAATAGATGGTGTGGCTTCAGCTTCGGCTTCCCCTTCATCTTGACACAAGAAGTCATCCTCCATACCGTCCAAAGAATTTGATATGCCACACTTCTTGAAAGACCGGATTACTGTTTCTTCAGTAATATCATTCCAGGCTTTTATGACAAAGTTACACAAAGCATCCAATTGTGGCGCACGCATGTTTCCTCCTTTTGTGAATAACTTTTCGCCGCTAACCATCCACTCATTCCACTGTTCTCTAATGCGATCTTTAAATGGCTTGTTTAGGCACACATCCAGTGGCTGTACCAATGATGTCAATACTCCAGGAATAACTGCCACATCTGTGTTTATTCTTGCCAGCCTGTTCTTTGTGCTGGTAGTTAAATGAGCCCTGAACATATCCCACACCAGTAGGCTACGTTCTTTTTTTTTTTTTTTTTTAAATTTATTTATTTATTTATTTATTTATTTATTTATTTTAGTACGTTTTTATTGTTCATATTATTACAAATGTTCCTTTTTTTATTTATTTATTTATTTATTTATTTATTTTAGTACGTTTTTATTGTTCATATTATTACAAATGTTCCTTCTTTCCCCCCCCACCATTGCTCTCCTCCACCAGGTTCCCACCCCACCCTCTGCCCTTTCCCCACTCCCCATTGTCCTCATCCATAGGTGCACAGTTTATGTTCAGTCTCTTCACACACCCCCCTCTCCCCTTTTCCCCAAGAATCGTCAGTTCTCTCCCCTTCCATACCACTGATTCTATTATATTCAACAGTTACTATTATTCATCAGATTTTTTTAAATATCCTTGGTTTTTAGATTCACTTGTTGATAGTTACGTATTTGTTGTTCATAATTTTTATCTTTGTTTACTTTCTCTTCTGAAAGAACCCCCTTCAGCAATTCATATAATTCTGGTTTGGTGTTGATGAACTCCTTTAGCTTTTTTTTATTAGTGAAGCTCTTTATCTGACCTTCAGTTCTGAGTGATAGCTTTGCTGGATAGATTATGTTTGGCTGTAGGTTCTTACTATTCATCACCTTGAATATTTCTTGCCATTCCCTTCTGGCCTGCATGGTTTCTGTTGAGAAGTCAGCTGACAATTGTATAGGTGCTCCTTTATAGGTAACTACCTTCTTTGCTCTTGCTTCTTTTAATATTCTCTCTTTGTCTTTTGCTCTTGGAATTTTAATTATGATTTGTCTTGGTGTGGTCCTCTTTGGATTCCTTTTGTTTGGAATTCTGTGCACTTCCTGAACTTGTAAGTCTAATTCTTTCACCAGGTGGGAGAAGTTTTCTGTCACTATTTCTTTCAGTATGTTTTCATTATCTTGCTCTCTCTCATCTTATGGGACCCCCATAATTCTGATGTTGGTTCGCTTGAAGTTGTCCCAGAGGTTTCTTACATTATCTTCAATTTTCTGGATTCTCTTGCCTTCTAGCTTCTGTGGAGGAGTGTCTTCTGGCTCTTTATGTTCCAAATCTTTGACTTGATTCTTGCGATCTTCCCTTCTGTTTTTAGGACTCTGTAAAATATTTTTTATTTCAGACAATGTATTCTTTATTTCTTGTTGATCCCTTATCATTTCTTGATGACTCCTTATTAATTCTAGTTGATCTCTTTTCATATCCTCATAGGTCTTATCCATCTTTTCTAGGAAATTCTTAAAAAACCTTATAAGCGTAGATTTGAACTCTATATCCAGACGCTTTTTGTCCTCCATTTCTTTCGTTTGTGATCTATTTTGTTGTCGCATTTCGCAGTTACAGACGGGACGGGGTTTCAGGGTGGAGCCTGCAGCTTTGGCTTCCGTCAGCCCCGCCCTATGTGGGTCCTTCAGTGCTCGCTGCGGCGCCTCTGAGAGAAAGGTGCCCTCGATTTTTGCCTGCTGCCAAACAGTCTATGCTCTCCCACAATGAGCCCGGTATTGGGGTTCAGTTCAGTTGGAAGTGGAGTTGGAGGTGGCGTACAGAGCAGTCTGGAGCCCCAGTCTCCTTCCCGTCAGGGCAATCCCGCGGCACAGCTGACTGTCCCTTCTCTGCGCCCAGTGTGCGTGCCTCCGGGACCTCCTTTCGCCGCTCCCCAGGGTTCCGCCTCGCAGCCCAGCTCCCTATGGCTGAACCTGAATCCCTGGGGTCTGGCCTAGAACTGGGGTTCAGAGTAGTCGGGGGCCCAGCACAGTCTGAGTTTTATCTCATTTCCGCTAGGGAACGCCCACCAGGCACTCTGCCTCCCCCTCCTCTCCGGCTCCGTCCTCTCCGTGCACGCGGCGTCTCCGTACCTTGGGCTTTTCTGGCTCCTCCGCGCTTCCTTCTGGTTTTCTCCTTGCTTCTCGCTGTAGAATTTCCAGTCAGTCAACTTTCCTGTAGTTCTGGGTAATGTCCGTTTTATATTTTAGTTGTATTTTATTGAAATTGTTGTGTGCAGCTGCGGCTAGGTGTTTACCTGGGCGCAGCCATCTTCTAGGCTACGTTCTTGACGAAGTCCACCTGGTCGCCTACTCCATACATTATCAAGCCATAGCTTTACCCCTTCTTCATCCATCCATCCTTTTTCATTCATATGCACAAAAACTCCAACAGGGAACTTGATTTTTGGCATTGTTTTTCTTTTAAAAATAATCATTGGTCTTAGTTTGGCACCATCAGCTGTACATGCTAGTACCACTGTAAAACTGGACTTCTCATGTCCTGTTGTTTTAATTAACACTGTTTTTGCACCTTTTGGATTAACAGTTTTATTTCCAACCACATCGAAATTCATAGAAGTTTCATCCATATTTCTGATCTGACTTAATGCATAACCGTTTCTTGCGCTGTTGTATTACATATTGATGGAAAAGACTTACTTTGCCATCAAGATCTGCAGGTAATTTTTGTGCAGTTTTGGTTTTTTGCCTCAGTACCAGATTGTGCCTTTCCAAGAACCTAGTACTCCAGGATACAGTGGCCTTAAATCCTTTGTTATTATGTGGGTTAGATTTGGCCCACTGAAGTGCAAACATACGTATTTTGTTTTGTGTCACTACATAACCATTTTGACGATGCTCAAGAACCATGTCTGCTACATGCTTTTCGAGTCTGGCCAATAAGGGATGCCTCTTCTTACTGCACACTTACTCCTTGGCATACTCTTTAATGCATCTTCATTTGCTTTCCAGTCTCGGACCATCTTTTCTGTTACTCCATATTGTCTTGCCGCAGCACAGTTATTGTGTTCCTTGGCAAAGTTTACAACTTTCAGTTTGAAACTGGCTTCAAATTTCCTTCTTCTTGCTGGAACCATAATGGGTTCTTTTCTACCAGCCATTTGTTGTACACCCACTAATCTTTTAGGCCGGGGTTATACAGTACTGTAGCTTCAGCTACACACAGAATGTTCTATTACGGTACCTTTTAACTCACTGTACGTGTCCTGATACAGCAGCTTTGGCTACACAGAACGTTCCTGTGCTGCAACTGTATGTACCACGGTGAGCCAATCACAACAAGCAAAGGTTCAAAGGTTATAATAGACCGCCTCTCTGACTCTGGCCAATCTGAGCAGACTTTTTACTAGAACACAGTGTAGCTTCGGGTACAGAACATGTATAATTTGCATGCATAAAAAGCTTGCTTGGATTGGCTGAGTTAGAGAGGCGATCTGAGCAGCCTTGCAGTGATTGGTGCGGGATCGAGTTGGAAAATTCGTTTAGTGGCATATCCAGACGATTTTCGGGATCGAGTTGGAAAATTCGTTTAGCGGCATATCGAAACTTTTTCGGGATATACTCGGCGTATAAGATGACCCCCGATTTTCTGTTGACTTTTTTTCGTTTCAAAAGTCGTCTTATACACCGGAAAATACGGTATATGAATTGTTACCTTATACTCCAAATGGATTACCGGTATAAATAAAAAAGCTATAAAATTTCTCAAGAAAACACAAGAAATGCTTTATTACCTACCTTAGGAAAAACAATGATTTAATACATTACAAAATGCACAAAACATAAAAAAAATTTATTTGAGCCATTCAAAATACATTTGAATCATCCCAGGTTTGATTCTGGTCAAGGGCATGTACCTTGGTTGCGGGTACATCCACAAGAGGGGGTTTGCAGGAGGCAGCTGATGGATGTTTCTCTCTCATCCATGTTTCTATCTCTCTCTCTCTCCCCCTTCCTCTCTGTAAAAAATCAATGAAATATATTTTTTTAAATATATATTTGATAAATTAGACTTCAAAAAATATAAACATTTCTGCCCTTTGCAGAACACTATGAATTAAAAACCCAGTCCAGAACAAATAGTCATAATACACACCTGTTCCCAAATTTGTTAATGCGATAAAACAAACCACCCAATTAAAAAAAAAAAAAAAAAAAAAAGCTTTCGCCCTAATCAGCTTGGCTCAGTGGATAGAGCATCAGCCTGGAGACTGAAGGATCCCATGTTCAATTCCAGTCGAGGGCACATGCCTGGCTTGCGGGCTCAATCCCCAGTAGGGGGTATGCAGGAGGCAGCCTATCAGTGATTCTCATCACTGATGTATCAATCTCCTTCCCTCTTCCTCTCTGAAATCAATAAATATATTTTTTAAGTAAATAAATAAAATTTAAAAAATAATAAAAAAAAGTTTTCAATACTTTACAAAAGATATAAAAAGAGTAAAGAGGACATGAAAAGATACTCATCATTAGTCATTAGAATATAAAATTTAAACCACAATGAGACCTATTGTGTAGATATTCTACACTCAAAATACCTAAAAGAAAGAGACACTATGAAGTGTTTATAGAGATATGGAGCAACTAAAACTTTCCCATTTAATGCTGGTGGGAGAGTTAAATGGTATAACCATTTTGGAAGGGTTTGGCCATTTTTTTTCTTTTTTTAAATTTTTTTGTTGTTGATTTCAGAGAGGAAGGGAGAGAGATATTGGTAGAGAGACAGAAACATCAATGATGAGAAAGAACCTTTGATTGGCTGCCTTCTGCATGCCCCCTACAGGGGGAAGGAGGGTCCAAGCCCACAACTCAGGCATATGCCCTTGTCCAGAATCGAACCCGGAACCCTTCAGTCCACAGGTCCACACTCTACCCACTGAACCAAACCAGCTAGGGCTTGGCAGTTTTTTATAAGGGTGAATATATAGCCATTAACTCTTAAATATACCGAAGCCACATGAAAGCATAATGTTCATAAGTCTTATACACAAATGCTCATCATAGCTTTATTCATAATAGTCAAAATTCGGAAGAAATTTGAATGTCCACCCTTAGGTCACTGGACAAACCGTGGTTATAAACATATGATGGAATAAAACTAAGGCATGACAAAAGAACAAAATATGAATACAACTATAAGGATGCAATCTTCTAAACATTATGCTAAGCAAAATAAAATCAGACACCAAGAGTACATACTATATGTTTCCATTTTTATGAAATATTAGAAAAGGCAAAACTAATTTATAGTAATAGATCAATAGCTGTGTATGACAGGGATAAGGAGTGGGAAATAAATGCAAAAGGACACAAAAGTACTTTTGTTGGATGATGGAAATATTCTTTATCTTATGCTGGTACATTGTGTGAATACATATGATTTGTTAAAACTCACTGATTTAAAATTGAGTGCACTTTGATGTATGTAAATTACTATACCCCAATAAAGTTGATGAACATGTTATTCTTTCATTTATTATTTGAATTAGAGACCCAGTGCATGAAAATCGTGCATGGCGGCGAGGGGGAAGTGTCCCTCAGCCCGGCCTGCACCCTCTCCAATCTGGGACCCCTCAAAGGATGTCCTACTGCTGGTTTACAGGGAATAGGCCTAAACCGGCAGTCAGATATCCCTCTTGCAATCCGGAATTGCTGGCTCCTAACCGCTCACCTGCTTGCCTGATTGCCCCTAACCACTTAGGCCTGCCAATCAAATCGCCCCCTAACTGCTCTCCTGCCAGCATGACTAATGTCTAACTGCTCCCCTGCCAGGTTGATGGCCCCCAACTGCCCTCCCCTGCCTGCCTGGTCGCCCCCAACTACCCTCCCCTGCCAGACATCTTGTGGTGACCATTTTGTGATGACATGGGGGCAGCCATCTTGTGGTGGCCATCTTGTGATGACCTGAAAGCTTTGTGTGAGGGTGTGACACCACCTAGGCTTTTATTATATAGGATAGACATACCTTGTTTTATTGCACTTCACAGATATTGTGCTTTTATAAATTGAAGTTTGGGGACAACCCTGTGTCCACCAGTCTACCATCATTGCCATTTTTTCAATAGCATTTGCTTTTTTTATGCAATAAAGTATTTTTAAATTAAAGTATGTACTTTAGACATAATACTGCACACTTAATAGACTTTAATAACAAACCTAACTTTTACATGGACTGGGAATCCAAAAAATTCATGTGACTTGCTTTATTACCATATCTATTTTATTGGTTTGAAACTTAACCCAAATTATCTCCTCTATAGAATTTTGCTTTGCATATAATAGATGTTCAAAAGTTAAATGAAAATCATAATCTGAAACATTCCTAAGATTCAAATATGAATCCATATACTTGTTAGATGAAAGTATGACCCCCAATTCCTAGAGGTACACAAAAATCCCTTATTAATCTTCACTGAGTCTTTACTCAATACCTACTGACCATATGCCAAAACAGTATGAACTACAAGGAAACACAGAAATTCAAAATAGAAAGAAACCCATATGTAACTGCCTAGGAAATAACAAGATATTTAAACTTACGTTGTTAGCAAGAATGCCCCATCACCACACCTTTCCAGAGCCTTTCGTGCAGGAGGTTTCGCTGCAAATTCTACAAAACCTTTTCCAGTAGCTCTACCGCGATCATCCACAACCACAACCGCTTTCTCTACTGGACCAAACTGGGAAAATGCTTGCTCTAGAAGCTCATTGGAAACAACTGGAGAAAGGTTCTTGACAGTCAGGGCTGCTCCATGTGTAGCAAAACGAATTCGGAGAGGTCTGCTCTTCAAAATGGTGCCATCCAGCTCTGCTTTTGCAATTTCAGCCAGTGTTCTGGATTCCTTTTTAAGAGGAAAAATCACTTTTTAATGATATCAACACAAAAAATTTATAAGAGTGGTTTGTTTCTAGGGACACTCGCTGGGTAGCTTTAAGAAATGACTGATAGAACCACTTTGTTTCTGTGTCTTTCAATTTTGGTAGCAAAAATTAAAGTTAATTTTAAAAATTAATTAATTTTAGCCCCACCACTGAGTGTCAGACCTAAGAACCAAGATGTCACATTTCAATTCCCATTCAGGGCACATGCCCAGGTTGCTGGCTCAATCCCCTGTAGGGGGCTTTCATCATTGATGTTTCTATCTCCCTCTCTCTGAAATCAATAAAAAAAATATAAAAAGTAAGTAATTTTAAATGTTCTAGAAAATCCCAAGCTCAATGTCCTAATAAAAGCCATCACGTAAAGGTTATCTGCTCATAAAAAATTACACACTACTAATTATTCCAAGCAATATATTTTAAAATCTCTTACATATGTTAAAATACTGTACATAATAACTATTCAAAACCAAGTACCAGTTGCTATTACTAGAAACTACTATAAAAACAAAATGTCCATGCATTTTTTTATATATTTTTTTCCATTGATATTTTAGAGAACAAGGAAAGGAAAGACACACATTGATGGGCTGCCTCTTGCATGCCCCCTATCAGGTATCCAGCCACAACATAGTCATGTGCCCAGACCAGGAATCAAACGGGAAAATTTTCCATGCACAGGATGAAGCCCAATCAACTGAGCCACAGCAATCAGGGCAATATTTATCAATATCTTAATAAAACATCTACCTCTCCAATGTCAGATTAATCACCTTTCTTTTCTATTTCCATTTTTCTTTGATACTAGAGGCCTGATGCACAAAATTTGTGCAAGTGTAGGCCTTCCTTTCCCCCGGCCGCGGGCAGGCAACAGGAACCTAGGCTTCCCTCACAGCCCCAGCTTAGTCAGGAAGGACGTCTAGTCTAATCAGCATATTATGCTTTTATTATTATAGACTAAGAGGCCAACCACTCACCTGCCTGCCTGATCACCCTAATCACTGGCCTGCCTGCTTAATCACCATTACCTGCTCACCTGCCTGATAGCCCCTAACAACCTCTGCCTTGGTCCCGCTGCCTCAGCCCTCACCACCTCAGCTTCGTCCGGAAGGACATCCAGAAGGTCATTCAGCTGTCCAGTCTAATTAGCATATTAAGCTTTTATTATTATAGATTATCTGTGAAAACTATCATATATTGTTAATCACTTCTGCAGAAACTTTCATGAGCTACACATTTCTTAGCATTAGTATATTGAAAGAAGCACACACACACACACACACACACACACACACACACACACGGTCTATAAGAGTTCTCTCCATTACATAGAAAAGCAAGTGCACATGCACTTATAAACTAGAAATCACAAAAGATGATACTTCTTGAAAAGAAGGTATAGAATGTAGGCATATAAAACAATAAACAACAAACTGGTAAACTTACTAATACAAGTATGTTCTTTTTCTTTGTGTTGTGGGAACTCTCCAGAGAGATGTAAAAGAGGCTTCCTATGCATTTGTAAGAGTACAAATATATATCTTATGAAAAAAGTCTGAAGGTCACAAGAGCTCTTTATTCAATCCCTAAAATATTAACAACAGCTTCAATGTACTACAGTTACGCAAAAATCTATCTACAGAGTTAATATTACAAAGACAAATGAATCCAAACTTTTTACAGATATTCAAAATGCACACTTTGTTTTTTACACTTAATAGAAGTAGTACTAGAAAATATTTAATGAGTAACTAACTAGGGATAGTTACTATGTATTTAATATATCATATAACCTGTGATACGCTGTGATGTACATTTTAGGAATGGAGTCTTGAATTTAAATGCAGTCAGGTATAATTGCAAATAGGAAGGGACGCAAGGAAATGTCAAGAATGGCAGTAATGTTCTATATTTTGATAGGAGTTTGAATTAAACAAATGATTATAATTACCAAATCAGCCCTAGCCCATTTGGCTCAGTGGATAGAGCGTTGGAGCAGACTGAAGGGTTCCAGGTTCAATTCTGGTCGAGAGTATGTAACTCCATTGCAAGAGGCAACCAAATGATGTGTTTCTCTCACATCAACATTTCCATCTTTCCATCTCTAAAAATGGAAATATCTCCTCAGATAAGGATTTGGGAAAAAAAAAATCACTAAATCATACAAGTTGTGCATTTTACTATATGTAGATTTCAAATACCTTAAAAAAAAAAAAAAAAAAAAAATGGTGATTCAGTGGTTGAGTGTCTATCTATGAACCAGAAGTCACGGTTCAATTCCCGGTCAGGGCATATGTGATGAGGCCACATATACAGGTTGCAGCTACATCCCCAGTGTGAGGCATGCAGGAGGCAGCCTATCAATAACACTCTCTCATCATTGATGTTTCTATCTCTCTCTTCCTCTTCTTTTCCCTTCCTTTCTAAAATCAATAAAGATGTATTAAAAAAAAAAAAAAAATACTGGACTTTAGCATTTCAGTCATGGACTAATGAATAAAAAGAGATGAACCAGATATGTGACATAACATATACAGCCCAACTAGAGTGGCTTGATTCCCAGACAGGACACATGCCCAGGTTAAGGGTTCAATCCCCAGTAAAAGGCATGCAAGAGGCAACAGATTGATATCTCTCCCCCGTAGATGATTCTCTCTTCCCCTCCCTATCGATGAATCAACAAAAATATTTAATATAAATATAATATATATCAAAACATTTAACTTGGAATCTAAGTGATGGGTGTATGCATATTCATTTCTGTCTCAAATATTTTATAATAAAACTAGAGGCTCTGCACCCTCTCCAACTGCCAGTTTAGGCCCACTAATGCCCCTGCCGCCTGGTCACCCCACACAGCCTGGTGTTCATTCGTTTGGTCATCCCTCACTAACCCCCCTGCCAGCCTAGTCATAGGCAGCCATCTTGTGAGAGCTTGAAGGTTAATTTGCATATTACCTCTTTATTATATAAGACTAGAGGCGTGGTGCATGAGTTCATGCAAGGGTGGAGTCCATCTGGCCAGCACCCCAATAGGGGCTGATCAGAGCCAGGTAGTGGCAGGGAGGGGATGTGGAAAGTTGACCAGCTGGCCTTGCCCCCAATCAGGGTAGAGGGGGCAGGTTGGGGATGAGTCAGCCAGGGTAGATGGGTAGTGGGCATTTGGGGAGACTGATCAGAGCCCCCATCAAGCTTGGTTGGCCGCCGCAGTGCATGTCATAGCGACCAGTCGTTCTTTATCTGCTGTTCAGGTTGCTTGGCTTTTAGATAGATAGATAGATGGATGGATGGATGGATGGATGGATGGATGGATGGATGGATGGATGGATGGATGTTTGGGGGTAGGAGGATAAGAGAACATGGTGAGGCCTTTGCAAAATTAAAGAATATTTCTAGAGGGAATCACCTCTTCAGATTCAGTCATATAAATTTCACATCTTCCCTTTGTTGTTGTTAATCATCCCCTGAAGGTATTTTTCCCATTGATTTTTAGAGATGGAGGGAGAAACATGGATGTGTGAGAGAGAAACATCAATTGGGTGCCTCTCGCAAGCAGCCTGACTAGAGCTGGGGGTGGCATCTGCAATGCAGGTTCATGCACTTAACTGATAACTGATCCCAAGACTCTTCAGTGTTCAAGCCAAAGCTCTAACCACTGAGACCACCAGCCATGGCTTAGTGTAGGTGTTTGTTGTTGTTGTTGTTGTTGTTGTTGTTTAGGGAAGCAAGAAATTTCTATTTTTATTAAATCTAGTAATTCTTCACTGTTGGCAATGAGTTCAATTTTTTATACTTCTTGGCCCAAGGAAAATGTTAATGTGGTCACAATTTCCCATTCCATCACTCTTTTTTTAAGTTTATATTGTTCCTGATTTTAAATAGCTCCACATCAGGGTTTGTGTATTTTGTTTTAAGTATGTTTTTATTGATTTGAGGGGGAGAGAGGAAGAGAAAAATGACAGGCTGCCTCCTGCACACCTCCTACTAGGGATCAAGCCTGCAACCCATGCATGTGCCTTGACCAGGAATAGAACTAGCTACCTCTTGGTGCATAGGACAATGCTCAACCAACTGAACCACACTGGCAAGGGTTACATCAGGGTTTTTTAACCTGAGACAACTGACATTATGGGAAATATAATTCTTGTTGGGGTAGGGCCTGTCCCATACATTATAGGATGTTTAAGTAAGTAGAACCAACTCGCAGTTTTGACAAACAAGAATGTCTCCATGGCGAGGCCAGTTTGGCTTAGTGGATAGAGCGTCGGCCTGCGGACTGTGGGGTCCCGGGTTCGATTCCAGTCGGGGACGTGTGCCTTGGTTGCGGGCACATCCCCAGTGGGGGGTGTGCAGGAGGCAGCTGATCGATGTCTCTAACTCTCTGTCCCTCTCTTCCTCTCTGTAAAAAATTAATAAAAATATATTAAAAAAAAAAAAAAAGAATGTTTCCATGCTTATAAGCATAACCAATGGACGCAAAACTCTGGGGGATGAGGGCATGTATGTGAGTGTGTGTGGAGGGGGGAGGGGCAATGGTAAGATATACACTGTGGAGAACAGTATGGAGTTTCCTCAAAAAACTGAAAATGGAACTCCCATTTGACCCAGTAATCCCACTACTAGGAATATATCCTAAGAAACTAGAAACACCAATCGGAAAGGAAATATGCACCCCTATGTTCAGAGCAGCACAATCTACAATAGCCAGAATTTGGAAACAGCCTAGGTGCCTGTTTTTGGATCCAATCATCCAAACAGCAGATGATTGGATCCAAAAACTATGGTACATCTACACAATGGAATACTATGCTGCCATAAAAAAGAAGGAATTCTTATCATTTGCAGCAACCTGGATGGAATTGGAGAACATCATGCTGAGTGAAATAAGCCAGTCAATGAAAGAGAAACACCACATGATCTCACTCATTTATGGATAATAAAGAACATTATTAACTAATGAACAAAAATATAGATACAGAGACAATAAAGCAACAGACAGACTGTCAAATTACAGTGTGGAGGATAGGGAGATGTGGGGGAGATAAGAGATCAACCGAAGGACTTGCATGCATGCATATAAGCATAACCAATGGACAAAAAACTCTGGGGAGGGAGGGAATGTATGGAAGTGGGGGAGGGGAGGGCAATGGTAAGATATGTACACATATAATACCTTAATAAAAAAAATGGAAAAAAGATATGTACACATATAATGCCTTAATAAAAAAAATGAAAGGAAAAAAAAAAAAGAATGTCTTCAGACACTGTCAAATGTCCCCTGGAAAACAAAACTACCCTATTTGAGAACCACTTCTCTAAATGTGTATTGAATTATTAGTAATCAATCAATGTATTTGAAATGAAAGCAGAGATTTCTTTAACTTCCAGCATCAGAAAAACTTTTACCAAGTACTTATTATATTCCAGCCATTCATTATAACATTATCCTTGCCAAGTCTTATGAAGTAGGTTGTTACTTTCCCTTCACATATATTGAAACAGGCCTAAAGACGTTGAATTTATCTGCCCAAGATCACACACTGCAAATGCTAATTTGAATCTATGCACAATTCACTATCTCCACCAATACAAATCCTGCCTTCCAGCTTGTGTCCCTACATCAGTCTGCACAAAAGGTAAAACTACAGGTTCTTAACTGAAAGGAATACAAAATAAATAAATAAATAAAAATAACATGAAACTAAGTGACTACCTAAGACAGAGACTGCATGAACTAAATCTAATGATTACCAGGGAATCCTTTCCAAACCACATGATCTTTACTCTTATTATTTATTAGTGGTTAAAATACCCCACTGGAAGAATACTAAATTAATAAGTATAAGGAAACCCACTGATGCAAAATGGAAATAGCCTTCAAGTCTAATCAATACAAAGTTGATTAAATAACTTACAGCATATATTCATACTGTGAAATATTGTCATTAAAAAGAATCTAGCCTGGCCTGAGTCACTCAGTTGGTTAAGCAAATCCGGTGCACTGAAAGGTTGCCAGTTCAATCCCCATTTGGGACAAGAATGGAAGGCAACTGATCAATGTTTCTCTCTCACATCAATGTTTCTCTCTCTCTTATCCTTCCTCCTCCTCTCTCTAAGCATGTCCTCAGGTGAGGATTAAAAAAATAATAATAATAATCTAATGACACAAAAAGATGTCAAAGATATAATGAAAACTCAAATCACAATACAATGTATAGTATAGTTTGATTTTTATGGAAAAGTATACAAAAGTTAAGTGATCATGCTAAGTAAGTGTACTAAGGGTAGGAAGATCTTTCACTAGTGTAAAATTATAATTAATAGAACTTCCCTGAAATAACAGATGACTTGAAATTATGCTGAACAGCCGAAACCGGTTTGGCTCAGTGGTAGAGCATCGGTTTGCAGACTGAGAGGTCCCAGGTTTGATTCCGGTCAATGGCATGTACATTGGTTGCGGGCACATCCCCGGTGGGGGGTGTGCAGGAGGCGGCTGGTCGATGTTTCTCTCTCATCGACGTTTCTGGCTCTCTGTCCCTCTCTCCTCTTCTCTGTAAAAAATCAATAAAATATATTTTAAATATATATATATATATATATATATATATATATATATATATATATATTATATTGAACTTGGATTACTTTTTGAAAAAAAAAGAAAAAAAAGAAAAAGAAATTATGCTGAACAGGCCCACTAAGTACATTTTGCATTGTCTAATTAATATTTGAACATTCTATAAGAAGCATACATTAGCCCAGCTTCAGTGGCTCAGTGGTTGAGCATCAACCTATGAACTAGGAAGTCACAGTTTGATGCGAGTTCAATCCCCAGTTGGGGTATGTAGAAGGTAGTGAATCAATGATTTTTTTTCTCATCATTGATGTCTCTCTCTCTTTCCCTCTTCCTTCCTCTCTGAAATCAATAGATATATTAAAAAAAAAAAAAAAAAAAAAAGCATGAGGGAAGAGGGTTTAGTCCTCCATAATTAAATATAAGTAAATACAGTTAATTTCTAATTCTTTAATTAGAACAATAGTTCTCAAACTTTAGCATCAGAATAACACCCAAGCCCTGGCTGGCATTGCTCAGCTGGTTAGAGTGTCATCCCCTACACCAGGGGTCTTCAAACTGTGGCCCGCAGAGGAGTCTGATCCGGCCCGCCAGGTTTTTTGGGCAGTGAGCGCAGCCGAGGTGTTACAGTAGGAATTAGTAGTTCATATAGTCCGGCCCTCCAGCTCTCTGAGGAACCGTGATCTGGCCCCCACTTTAAAAAGTTTGAGGACCCCTGCCTACACCAAAAGTTTGCAGATTCGATTCCCATTCAGAGCACATACCTAGGTTCCTAATTCTGTCCCATTTGAAGTATGTACAAGAAGCAACCAATCTATGTTCCTTCCCCTTTTCTCCTTCCTTTCTCCTTCCTCAATCCTCTTCTCTCTGCCTCTCCCAGCCCCCCCACCCCTAATAAAAATGAATAAACATATCCCTCTGGTGAGGATTTTTTTTAAAAATTAAAAAAAAAAAAAAATGATGCCCTGGGCTGGTGTGGCACAGTTAGTTTAGTATAGTCCCATTCCCTGGCTAAAAAAATACCACCACCCAAGATTGTTGGATCCCAAACCCAAAATTTCTGACTTAGATCTATAATACAAAGGAGCCCTAGAACTTGCATTTTTGTTTCTAACAAATTCCCAGTTAACTGACTGTTGATGTGAGATAATTTTTGAGATAGAATAAGATCAGCATTGCTAGAATGAAGGGTAGGGGGAAATAAGTGGCCTTCCTCTTATACTACGGAGAGAATGGAACTGTTAGACATGGACCACACTTTTGTGAAATATTGCTTCAAAAATATGGTTTACTAAAGCTAAAAAAAAAAAAAAAAAAAAAAAAAGGCAGAAACCGAGTTCAGGTGAAAGTAATAAAGAACTTTAGCCGAAACTGATTTGGCTCAGTGGATAAAGCGTCAGCCTGCGGACTGAAAAGTCCCAGGTTTGATTCCAGTCAAGGGCATGTACCTTGGTTGCGGGCACATCCCCAGTAGGTGGTGTGCAGGAGGCAGCTGATCCATGTTTCTCTCTCATGGATGTTTCTAACTCACTCTCTCTCTCTCTCTCTCTCTCTCTCTCTCTCTCTCTCTCTCTCACACATACACACACACACACACACACACACACACACACACCCTTCCTCTCTGTAAAAAAAAAAAATCAGTAAAATATATTACAAAAAAAAAAGAACTTTAACTACATTAAGCTAGCTTTAAAATGCACTACAACTTTTGAATTAATTTATCCAATCTAAATTTGCAGTAAAAACCTAAGCTTTTAGGTCCAAAATTCCACCAAATGTATCCAAAATACAGTCTATTTCATCTCTAATGTACCAACCAGGGGCTCATACTATGGACTAGGATCTTACAAGGAAGTGCTACTTAAATTCTTTCTCTTTGCCCAACCAGTGTAGATCAGTGGTTGAACATCAACCTATGAACCAAGAGGTCACAGATTTCCCTATCAGGGTCATCACCAGTGTGGGGCATGCAGGAGGCAGCCAATCAATGTTTCTCTCATCACTGATGTTTGTATCTCTCTCTCCTCTCTTCCTCTCTGAAATCAATAAAAATGTATTTTTAAAAAATAAAATTAAAACTGCAATTAAAAACAAAAAAAAATTCTTTCCCCTGCACTGGCCAGGTAGCTGACTTGGTTAGAGCATCATCCTGATACTGGATCTCTGGTCAGGGCACACCCAAGAAGCAACCAATGAATTCATAAGAAAGCAGAACAACAAACCAATGTGTATCTCTCTCAAATCAAGGAATAAATTTTTTTTAAATTCTTTTCCCTACCATTATATACTAGTAATGCTGATGCTATACCAACTCAAAAATGTTATCTCACCCTGGCCAGTGTGGCTTGGTTGGAGCATCAG
The DNA here is from genome assembly GCF_964339955.1 of Pipistrellus hanaki. Taxonomy (NCBI): domain Eukaryota; kingdom Metazoa; phylum Chordata; class Mammalia; order Chiroptera; family Vespertilionidae; genus Pipistrellus; species Pipistrellus hanaki. The sequence continues at coordinate 97,280,107 of NC_140505.1, forward strand.
CTAGTATACCAAAGGGTGGCAGATTAGGATTAAATCCTTTGTCGGGACAAGTACAGGAGAGCAGCAGATGTTTCTCTCTCACATCACTGTTTCTCTTTCTCGCTCTAAAATTAACTTTTTAAAGAGATTCCTTTTTTTAAAATATATTTTATTGATTTTTCACAGAGAGGAAGAGAGAGGGATAGAGAGCTAGAAACATCGATGAGAGAGAAACACCAATCAGCTGCCTCCTATACAACCCCCATTGGAGATGTGCCTGCAACCAAGGCACACGCCCCTGACCAGAATCGAACCCAGGACCCTTCAGTCCGCAGGCTGAAGCTCCATCCACTGAGCCAAACAGGTTTCGGCTAAAGAGATTCCTTTTTTAAAAATTTTGTCTGATGTCATCAATTAACTGCAAAACTAAAACTGCCAGTCTAAGAAAATGTATTTGCATTTTAAAAATTAATTGCTGTCCTGGCATGTGTGGTTCAGTGTTAGTGAGCACACTCAAGCCAAAAGAGTGGGGTTTGATCTGAGGCCCCAGTTGGTGCAAGAGGCAACCAATGGATGTGTCTCACATTCATGTTTCTCTCTTTCTCTCTCTGCCACCATTTTTCTTCCACTCTCTCGGGGGAAGGAGGGGAGGAATCGGATCAGTGGAAAAAATATTCTGGGATAAAGATTAACAAACACAGCCCAGCCAACGATCAGTGAGCATCAATTTAGGAGCCAGGAGGTTACTGTTGAATTCCAGATCAGGGCATATGCCAAGGCTGGGGGCTCAATCCCCAGTTGGGAGTGTGCAGGAGACAGCCGATCTATGTTTCTTTTTAAGATGTTTCAATCTCTCTTCCTTCCTCTCTTTAAAAAAAAAAAAAAGTCAATAAAAACATATTTACAAAACAAAACAAAACAAAACAAAACAAAACCCATACAACAGTATTTGTAAAAACACAAACCAGATAAAACCAGCAGTATTTTAGAGCCACTACACCATCCCTACATCCACACTATAGCCATTATACCATTACTTACATTTAAATCAGACATGCATTCTATGATTTCCCTAAGCAGAAATAAATACATAATAGCTCAGAAATATTTCAAGCTTTAAAACTTACCTATTAATCACAGAGCTCAGATTAAATAGTAAAGTTATCCATGAAGTCAAATTTTGTAAGCCTAATTCTAATTTCCAACTGACAAAATTTTAACATTCTTACACAAAAATTTAAGGTGATAGGCTTGGAGGGGCACATCCCAAAGGAACAAGGTAATAGCAGTTTCTCTTAGTTCCCCATTTCATAATCTCATAGACTTTTTTTTTAAAGAAAAGCAATGAGCTGTGCTGTCCGATGTAGTAGCCACTACTCAAGAATAAAATGTAAAATTCAATTCCTCAGCCACAATAGCCACTTTTAATTACTCAATAATCACATATAGTGGCCAAAATATGTTAGACAGCACAGAAACATAGCATTTCCATCATTGCAGAAAGTTCTATTGCACAGCACTAATACACTAAAGGAAAGATTATTAGCTTTTTTTTTTTTAATATATTTTACTGATTTTTTACAGAGAGGAAGAGAGAGGGATAGAGAGCTAGAAACATCGATGAGAGAGAATCATCGATCAGCTGCCTCTTGCACACCTCCTACTGGGTATGTGCCTGCAACCAAGGTACATGCCCTTGACCGCAATCGAACCCGGGACCTTTCAGTCCGCAGGCCGACACTCTATCCATTGAGCCAAACTGGTTTTGGCAAGATTTTTAGCTTTAAAGGAGGAAAAATATTTTCCCATGTAGATAAACTGGATTATTTGTAAGCAAAATACTTCCACAAGAGAGGGAAATGCAGCCCTACCACTCTTCCAGAATGTCAACTTCAGAACAGACCAAGAAAATATTAAACAGTATCCTTTTGGAAAGTTTACTAAAAGTTGTCTATAATACTTTATTATAGTATTCCTAACTTCCTTTTAGAAAATTTTGAATATATATATTAAAAACAAATTTACCAAGTGACAAACTGTTTCTCTAATATCCAAAATATAATAGAGCATTTATGACTTTATGTTGAAAATGCATTACTATTTAACTTGAATTTTAAGAAAATTTCCATGTCTCATTAATACCTTATGAAGATTTACTCTTCTCTTGAGGCCATTTAGATGTTCAAATGTTCTCCCTAAAAGGTACTGTCATTTAATTACAATCAATTTTCTATGCATATTAAAATTCTGCCTTGATCACTCACTGACAGAAGCCAATATTAAAAGCTAAAGTTCCAAAAGAAAGCTTCCACAAATTGCCATGAACATAAAATTTGAGAGTCAAAGGGGAGGAAAGAGATCAACCGAAGGACTTGTATGCATGCACAGAAGCACAACCAATGGACACAAAACACTGGGGGGCAGAGGGAGGATGAGGGCATGCTACAGGGCTGGTAGGGAAGGCTGGGGGAAAGTCAATGGGAGGAGGGGGGGGGGATATATGTACTACTATATATTTTAAGTAATACAAAATAAATATAAAAAATAATTTGAGAGTCAAAGTAGACAACACACTTCACTGAGCAAACATTACTGTGTGTAAAAAAGCCTCCATTCAAGAAAAATGTTTTGTTGGCAAAAATCCAGCATCTATTGATCCCCAAGGGTTCGAGGTACTATTATAAGTAATTGGGGTAACACAAATCTGGGAAAAATTTTAATGACATTGTAGAATAATATCATGTAAGGATATTCGGCCATGGCAATTCCATTTCATACTGGTTGTCCATTTCTTTTTCTATGGACCAGGTCTTAGTTACATTTTCTGCACCTCTCCCAGGAGCCAGAATCTAAATATGAATTAAAACAGTGCTGTATAATTGACACTGATGGAATTCACTAGAAAACACATAGGAAAACCAAGTAGCTGATATTGTGTCCTGATAAGTGTAAATCTTCACCACTCAGATTCTTTTAAAATACAAGGACGCCCTAGCCAGTTTGGTCAGTGGATGGAGCTTTGGCCTCAAGGGTTCTGGGCTCAATTACTGGGGGGCACAAGCCTGGGGTTGTGAGCTCCATCCCCAGGGCGGGTTGTGCAGAATGCTGCCAATCAATGATTCTCATCGTTGATTTTTCTATCTCTCCCTCTCCCTTCCTCTCTGAAATAAAATTTAAAAAAAAAAAATACAAGAGAGGCACAAATTGTGCAGGTTATTGGATAAATTCCTAAGAGTTAGCCTTAAAAGTAGTAAAGATATACAGTATTAAAATGTGTAAGTAAAACAATAGAATTCCAAAACACGGAAACCTCCCGTGTTGGAGGGGAGACACATTTTATTAGACACAATAACCCAGCCCCGGTGCAGCACTGCGGGGCGGGGGGAAATGCGGCCGCGCCTCCTGGGCAGGCGGCGGCGTGGGAAACGGAGGCTTCCCGCTGACTGCGGGCAGGTCTGCGGAAGCCAACGGCCGACAGGGGTGAATTTGTGGGAAGCAATTTCGCTGGGAGGACCTTCGGGCCCAATGAGACTTGTGGTAAGAAACGGCTCCCGTTCCCAATTCCTATCCTGTTCGTTCCCCTTCTAACCCCATTCTGCCTGGACCCGCGCTCCCACCGCGCCGGTTCTGGGGACGGCAGCCCGCACCCGGCCCGACACCCGGCCCGGCCCCGGCCCCCGGCCCCCGGCCCGACACCGGGCCCCGGCCCCCGGCCCGACACCCGCCGGCGCGGCTAACCGTCAGCGGCGCTCACACCGCGGCGGCCGGCCCCACACTCACCAGACGGATGAAGCCGAAGCCGCGGTCGCGGTTGATGAAGACCTCGCTGGGCTCGCCGTAGCGCTCGAAAAGCCGCTTGAAGTCCTCCTCCGTGATGTCCGTGGGCAGGTTGCCCACAAAGAGGCGGCAGCGCTGCGTGTACGTCTTCTCGCCCGGCTTGAGGAAGCTCTTGATGTCGATGGTGAAGCCCGCCTCCTCCTCCGGGCGCTCCTCCGCGGGCGCGGGCGCGGGGGGCACCGGCTCCCCGGCCAGCGAGAGGGCCATGGCGGCCGCAGGCTCGCTCTCGCCCGCCGCCGACTCGAGAGCACGCAGGCGAGCCGGGTTTTTCTCAATGCGAACCTGCTTCAGGTTTCCCCTTAACATCATCGAGGGCTTCGCCTCGCGCCGGGAAGCAGCCTGGGAAGTGTGTCTGTGGCCCGTGCCTCACTGCGGAGCCCGTGCTGTGCGGGAGAAAGCCAGACGAGACGAGGAGGTCGCCGCGCCGGCAACCAGCAAGCCTTCCCAACCCACCTATCGCCTGCAGCCACTGCACGCTCAAAATGGCGCTGCCTGCTGCCGCAGTTGGAAGTGACGCCGCCCACAAGCCCCGCCCCTACGTAATCGCAAGAACGGAGGCCAGGCGCCTGCGCAGTCTGGGCACCAATGCACCTGAGCTTGCATAGGCCTGCACACAGCTCCTTGTACGTCTGACAAATGCAGTTGCCCAAACATCTAAAACATGGATTCTTGGTTGTACATGTCGATGGTAAACATTGTGGACTAAAAGGGGCCACACATTAAACCTGACAAGCTCGGGGGATGTTTGCTTGGCTGCTTTACAAACTCAGAAACCAAAAATAACCACAAAAGATTACCTAAAATTAAAAAATGTTAACTAAAAGCAGTTTATGGTAGGTAGTCATGTCCTAGGCTGGCTCAATCCTTACCTCACTGAGCCTGTTTATTGTCTTTTTGCATCTTTGGAATGTCAAAGTAATTATCATTGTTCTGACCCCTGAGAGCCAAGGACCACTTTGCCCTGACAAATACTATCATTGTTATTGAGTAATTGTTGACTGTTAACTGTCCTATACCCACCTATGAAAAAGAAGTATGTGTCTTCATTTTACTTTTGATCCAATCCCAGAAGATGCCCTATTTTGCTTTTTCCCACTTCTCTATCACCAATGGATTTCATGTAACCCACATAGGTCTCCTCTTTTTATTATAATGTATAAAATAAGATACAGCCGAAACCAGTTTGGCTCAGTGGTAGAGCGTCGGTCTGCAGACTGAAAGGTCCCAGGTTCGATTCCAGTCAAGGGCATGTACATTGGTTGTAGGCACATCCCCGGTAGGGGGTGTGCAAGAGGCAGCTGGTCAATGTTTCTCTCTCATTGATGTTTCTAGCTCTCTATCTCTCTCCTTTCCTCTCTGTAAGAAAAAATCAATAAAATATATTTTTTTTAAAAAAGTAATAGATGCCTGAAGGCTAAGGGAGGCCCATTTCTTTAAAAAATAAATAAATAAAATAAAATAAGATACAAAACTGCCATTCACCAGAGCAGTGGGCACTAACAGGTGGTCTGTGAGGTCCGAAAGGTTGGCACCTGCTGTTCTAGAGCATTATCTCAATCTGTTGGGATTTTGCTGCCTGGCAATTATTGACAGTTTGGCTCAGATAAACTCACAAAAATTCTCTATAGGTTTAAATGTTTCTTACATTGACAAAATTGTGTGATGTGTGCAGCAGTCTGTGAATATATATTCTTATAAATATCCAGCCCAATTTTCAGTGATAATAGGGAAATAAAAAAACTGCCCATGTTAACAGCTGGGCCCAGAGCAGCCGGGCTCGGAGCAGCAGCGGCCAGGCCGGGAGCAGCCAGGCACGGAGCAGCCGGGCACGGAACAGCCGGGTCGGGAGCAGCCATGCCTGGAGCAGCAGCATCCAGGCCCGGAGCGGCAGCAGCCAGACCCAGAGCAGCTGGTTATGGAGCGGACCAGAGCAACAGAGGCCAGGCCCGGAGCAGCCAGGCCTGGAACGGCTCGCTCCTCGCCTGCCCATGCCCCAGGGCTGCTTCTCAGACATGGCTGGAAACTTTTGGGAGAACTTGGGGGTCTGCTGAGTCGGGTGATGGGGGCTTAGATCTGGATGTGTTGAGTTATTGTAGCGCTGGGGTGTTGATCTGTGAGTGCCTTGTGTGGGGTCTGGATGAGGTTGGTTGATCTATTTGGAAGTGTCTTTTGTGTGAAGTGTATCCTTGGGCATGTGGAGGTATTATTGATTTGAGAAAATACCTAGTACCCGTATTTTCCGGCGTATAAGACGACTTTTGAAACGAAAAAAAGCCTGCTCAGATTGGCCAGAGTCAGAGAGGCGGTCTATTAAAAAAAGAACTGGTGTTGCCTCGGAAGTGGGGGGTAGTCTTATACAGCGAATATAGGCCTAAACCTATGTTTTAACTGTAAAATTAGGGGGGTCATCTTATACGCCGGAAAATACGGTAATTGATTTTCTACCTGAAGAGTTTGGAGTTCTGAAGGTTTGGGGTCTCTTGCCAAAAAGAGGTTTTAAAGCTAACACCTTAATTTCAATGGAGAAAGGGAAGGACAGGCCCTTCCCACCCAGAACCCAATTCCAGGTCCAATTCCAGCCAGCAGCTATCTATAATATGTGTCCATTACATTTGAATGGTTGCGCCTTTTGATAGCCTAAGGGCAGGTTTGCATGTAAACAGGTTTGCTTCTCAGTTCCCAGGGCAGAAAAAACAAGGTTTAAAATTATTAGATTTTAAAATTTATTCTTAAAAATATAAAAGTTTATTAATTAAAAAAAACACAAGGAAATTAAAAAACCTGATGAACAATTAAAAAATAATAATAAAAAACTGCCCATGTTATACACAGGTTTGAATAATGGGATATTTTCCAGTAATTGAAACAGGTAAAAATACATTTCTGTCTATTTTAAGAGCAAGGTTTTTATTATATTTTCTAATGAGACACTACAATTCTATAAAATAAGTGTGCCTATGAAAGTAGTACAGCCATATCCAGAACTATCAACATACTTTGACAAGGGTCCACAAATGTTTTCTGTAAAAGACCTGACTGCAAATATTTTAAGATCTGAGAGCCATACAGTGTCTACCAAACTAGCCAGTTTTGCCCAGTATTGCTCTTGGTAAATGGTAAGTCTTCAATGAATGTGAATAAATGAATTCATAGTCACTCTGCAAAACAGATAGTTTTTCATGAAGTTAAACACATGATGACTTTAGAACAGCACCCAACTCCTATTTAGCCAAGTAAAATAAATACTTGTGTTCACACACAAAAATCTATGTGGAAATGTTTATAGGGACTTTTGTTACAATCAGCAAAAACTGGAAACAACCCAAATGTTCAACTGGTGAATGGATAAACAGTAGTACATTCATGTAATAAAATATACTACATGATAAAAAATAGAATAGTCTTGGTACCAATGCACCTGAGCTAGCACAGACCTGTGCACAGCAGTACCAATTTTCCATTCTAGGGTTCGTTGTGAGTTTCACAAATGCAGTTGCCCAAACACCTACAGTAGCAGAGATTCTTGGTTGCTTATACCTTGCAACTAGGACATGTCCCCTCTCTCCTTCAACAAAAATCTCAGCTCCAAAAAGAACATAACAGCATAAACTCCATCTCTCCTACTCTCCTTTATCCCCTTCTTTCCGGCCCCTCTAAAGTTTTTTTTTTCTTCATTTTATTCATGGAGTGTATGGAGCAAGCTCCTAATTACAACTCCCAGCTTCAAAAACCCATTTAATATATTGTCCTCCAATAGAGGATGTATCAGGTAGTAAACTGAGAAGGACAAATACTACACTTGATCTTAGCCAAAAGGCCAAGAAGCGATAGGCCCCTCTAAATTTATAACCACAGATATCTGGTGGCCCCTAGTTATTTCTCTCACCTAATTTCCTATTTAACATTTTCACAAATTTTCTTTCTCCTCAAACCAACACTCCTCCCCACCTCACTCATAAAAAAAAATAAAATTAAAAAAAATTGCCTCCTATCAACACCAAATCTACCAACTCAATTCCATATGTAGCCTTATATATAGCCTTCCCTCCAGTTATATTGAGTTAATTGCCACTGATCTTCTCTAATGCCAACCCACTGGATAGCATCCTCTTTCCAAGTACTTTGCTTTTATCTATCACCTTTCCAAGTGATCAGTTACTTGATCAATACTGAACTACTCCCATCTGCAAAACAAACAGCTGATAAAACTTTTATCTTAAAAATAATGGGGAAGAACCAAACTATCAATAACTGCAGCTCTAGTCAGATAGCTCAAAAACCTCCAAACCCTGAACAAAGAGGAGAAAATTCTTGTAGATCCTGCTGAATGGCCTCAGACAGTAGCTGACCTGCACCCCATTGGAGATCCAGAAGCTAGTGCATCTAGTGGTCTGTGTGAGACGACATCAGATTTCAACTACTCTCAGAAGGGACACATTCAAGAGGCAGACTCAGTGAGCACCAAAGCCCCACTGAAACAAGTCCTGCCCCATAAGCGTGTCTCCAGCACAGCAATTTTTCTGGTATAGACACAGCAGGTCCTCACAGCCAATTGGCCTAGAGGTTAATTCTTCCCAGTGACACCAACAAAAATCAAGACTTAAATACAACAAGGCTGTACACACAGTTCACAAAGAGGTGCACCAAGAGTGTCCACCTCAGGTAACTGGGAGGCTGACCCATTGGACCATATAGGACACCTAGCACACAAACCCACCCTACTAACTCAAATAAGCGGATCATAAATGAAAGAAATGGAGGGAAAAAAACAACTGGATATAGAGTTCAAAACCATGGTTATAAGGTTTTTCAAAAACTTCCTAGAAAAGGCTGATAATTTTAATGAGACCCTCAAGGATATGAAAAAGGACCAACTAGAAATTAAACATACACTGACTGAAATAAAATATTTAATTTGGCTCAGTGGATAGAGCATCAGCCTATGAACTGAAAGGCCCCAGGTTCAATTCTGGTCAATGGCATGTACCTTGGTTGGGGGCATATCCCCAGCAGGAGGTGTGTAAGAGGCAGCTGATTGATGTTTCTTTCCCATCAATGTTTCTAACTCTCTATCTCTCTCCCTTCCTCTCTGTAAAAACTCAATAAAAATATTTTTTTAAACCCAACAGCAGAATAGAGGAATGCAAGAATGAAGTCAAATATATGAAATACAAAGAAGTAGCCGGGACCGGTTTGGCTCAGTGGATAGAGCATCGGCCTGCAGACTGAAAAGTCCCGGGTTCGATTCCGGTCAAGAGCATGTACCTTGGTTGCGGGCACATCCCCAGTAGGGGGTGTGCAAGAGGCAGCTGATCAATGATTCGCTGTCATCGATGTTTCTAACTCTCTATCCCTGTCTCTTCCTCTGTGTGAAAAATTAATAAAATATATTTTTTAAAAAAGAAGAAGAAATACAAAGAAGCAAAAAACACTCAACCGGGAAAGAAAAAAGAAAAAAGAATCCAAAATGTTGAAGTTAGTGTAAGAAGCCTCTGGAACAACTTCAAGCGTACCAACATCAGAATTATGGGGGTGCCAGAAGAAGAGAGAGAACAAGATACTGAAAACCTATTTGAAGAAATGATGACAGAAAACATCTCCCACCTGGTAAAAGAAATAGACTTACAAGTACAGGAAGCACATAGAACCTCAAACAAAAGGAATCCAAAGAGAACCACACAAACACACATCATAATTAAAATGCCAAGGGCAAAAGACAAGAGAGAATATTAAAAGCAGCAAGAGAAAAACAGTTAATTACCTACAAGGGAGCACCCCTACAATTGTCAGCTGGTTTCTTAACAGAAATTATGCAGGCCAGATGGGAGTGGCAAGAAATAGTCAAAGTGATGAACAGCAAGAACCTACCACCAAATGACTCTACCCAGCAAAGTTATCATTCAGAATTGAAGATCAGATAAAGAGCTTCACAGATAAGAAAAAGCTAAAGGAATTCATCACCACCCAAACAGTAATATATAAAAGGAATTCTTTAAGAAGAGGAAGAAGAAGAAAAAAGTAAAGATAAAAATTATGAACAACAAATACATATCTACTACAAGTGAATCTAAAAATCAAGTGAATTAAAAATCTGAGGAACTAGAATAAACTCTGAATATAATAGAATCAGGGGCATAGAATGGGAGTGGACTGATAATTCTCAGGGGGGAAAGTGTGGGGGGGGTACGAGAAGAGACTGGACAAAAATCGTACACCTATGGATGAGGACAATGGGGGGAGGTAAGGGCAGAGGGTGGAGTGGGAACCGGGTGGAGGGGAGCTATGGGGGGAGAAAAGGAGAAACAATAATAATAATCTGAACAATAAATATTTATTTAAAAAATAATAATAATAATGGGGGAAAAACCTTCCTAGAACATAGTATTTAGCTACTATTTCTTTACAGAAGAAAGGGTCATCAGTATTTTCTGTCTCCAATTGGACATTTCTTGATTTCTCCTTTAGCCCCACTAATTAGATATCCATCCCCACATTCCATTCCTTTGAAACCTCTCTCATTACAGTGGGCAACAGCCTCCACTTTAACAGATACAACAGTCAAACCTCAGATCGTTCAACAGCATTTGATATGGTAGATCTGTGCCTGAGTTTTATCATGTATAATATGGGAATAATACCTACTTTGTAAACTTAGTGTGCATGTTAAATGAGTTCATTAGTCTTTGGAAAATATTCTGGCACCATAAAATTATTATTTATCATTTCCCTCCTACCTTCTTTTTTAAAATATATTTTTATTGATTTCAAAGAGGAAGGGAAAGGGAGAGATAGAAACATCAATGATGAGCAAACCATTGATCAGCTGCCTCCTACAGGCCCCACACAGGGGATGGAGCCACAATCCAGGCATGTGCCCTGACCAGGAATCGAAACATAACCTCCTGGTTCATAGGTCAATGCTCAACCACTGAGCAATGCAGGCTGAGCTGAATAGCTCATTTTAAAAATAGTAATTTTACTGTTTTTTAAATAAAGGAAGTGGAGAGGGAGAGATTGATTCATTGTTCCAATTATTTATGTACAATATTAATTGGTTGATTCTTGTATGTGACCTGACTAGAGATTGAACCTCCAGTCTTGGTGTATTGAAATGATGTTCTAACTAACTGAGCTACCTGGCCAGGATTCTCCCCGCCCCTTAAATGTACCTAATAATTTATTTAAAATTGCAATGATAAACTCATTATGTGTTTACATAAGTCACATCTTTTCTATGAAAGGGAACTATATCAAAACATAATTTAGTGAGAAGGTTAGCATTGCCTCACATTTCCGCAAATGTGTTTAAAAAAATGCAGCCTCTCATATACATATGTAGTTGGAAAAGGGAGGATTATTCTAACCTTTTCAGATAATTGTGGACAGTCTTCTTGGTTGGTCACCAAAATTAAACAAGTTGCAGTTTCTTAAAGATTAGTTGCACCCTAGCTGGTTTGGCTCAGTGGATAGAGCATCGGCCTGTGGACTGAAGGGTTCCTTGTTCGATTCCAGTGGAGGGCACATGCCCAGGTTGTGGGCTTGATCCCCAGTGTGGGGTGTGAAGGAGGCAGCCAATCAGTGATTCTCTCTCATCATTGATGTTTCTGTCTCTCTCTCCTTCTCCCTTCTTCTCTGAAATCAATAAAAATATATATTTTTTAAAACAGGACTAGTTGCAAATGTGGATTTTGAAACCATACCAATGAACTTTTCATGCTGTTACATTAAAATCCATTGGTCATTCACTTTGAATTCTTTTACCCATGTATGATTTTGTAACATCATGCACTAGTCATTTGAAAAATATTGGATCATCTCTTTTTCAATTATTTTAGAGAAAAAAAGGAGAACAGAGAGAGAGAACTATCTATGTGAGAGAGACAGATGTTTTGATTGCCTCCCACATGTGCCCTGACCAGGATCAAGGATAGAACCTGCAACCCTTCAGTGCAAGACACTGAGCCACACTGGCCAGGGCTCATCTCTTTTTAGTGTTCTTATTTATTTATTTATTTATTTATTTATTTATTTATTTATTTTTATTGTCTGGATGACCACAATTTATCTAACCATTCATCTACTGGAGGATATCTTGGTGTTTCCAAGTTTGGCAATTATATAATGAAGCTGTTATAAACATCTGTGCACAGATTTTTGGGTGGATCCAAGTTTTCAACTTGTTTTGGTAAAATACCTACCAGCAAGATTGATGGATAACATGGTAAGAGTGTGTTTAGTGTTTGATAGTGCCAAACTATCTTCCCAGTGGCTGCACCATTTTGTATTTACACCAGTAATGAATGAGGATTCCTGTTGCTCCACATCCCTAATGGAATTTGGTGTTGTTGGTGTTCCGGGTTTTGGCCATCCAATATGTGTATAGTCATAGAAAAGAGGACCAACACATATACATAATTCAGTTGTAAGGAATCCATTCCTCTAGGCCAGGGTTTGTCAAACTGTGACCTAGTAATAGCATCAGACTCTTCTCCAATATGTGAAAAGTACAGATTCCAGGGCCATATATGAGGAATTCATAGTTTAAAAAAGCTTTTCAGGTTTGTATTAGGTTCTCTAAATAGAAGAACACTTCTCCACGTCTCTGAAAACAGCATTTAACTTTCTGAGAAAACCACAGGAAATATTTTTGTCTGTAATAGCAGCAAATTAAGGATCAAAATCTAAAGGAATTTATACTGGTATTTGAATGTTGAGATTATAGAGTCTAAGAAAGTCGTTGCCTTTTCTTTTCAATCCTCACCTGAGACTATGTTCTTATTTATTTATTTATTTATTTATTTTTAGAAGGGAGAGAAAGAAAACATCGATGTGAGAAACGATCAGTTGCCTCACAAATGGAACCTGACCAAGAATCATACCAGCAACCTTTTGACATATGGGATAAAATGCTCAAACCAACTGAGCCACCCAGCCAGGGCAACCTTTTTGAGTTTAATGTTTTTAGCTTTAAGGAAGGAATATTAAAGATTTAAATTCTGTGATTGAATAGCAAGGAAAATGTCTTTTCTGGGATGAAATATTTCTTCTCACCAAAACCTGTAAGAAAAGAGGCCAAAATATAACAAATTTATTTCTCATTCTAGTGTTCTTCTCCTAAATCAAGTAAATTTCTTCACAGGCTTGTTCTTTCTAAATTGTGGAATAATGGTGGGAATAATGAACACTTGTCACACTGTTGCTTTTTAATGTCTGTATTTTTCAAGTTCTCAGCCCTCCAAATATGGCCTATGTCTCACAGGCTCTCATAGGTCTCTAACATAAAAATAAAAAAGCTTCCCAAAGATAGCACAGCATGCATTTATTTAAGATCAAAGAATAGCTATTCAGAACCAACTGATTCATGCACTTTGTTATGTTAGAGGACAAAGGTAAGGGGTGTTTATGAGAAAGGAAAAGGGAACAATTGTATTACTAGAAGGAAGGCATTTTTATTGATGCAGATAAGTTAATATAGTGATGTTAATTCTAAAGAATGTTTTTAAGTTTTAGTACTATAGCCCAGCGTTTTTCAACCGCTGTTCCGCGGCACACTGTTGCCTGGTGTGCCGTAGATGCGGACAAGACAAGAATTTTATAATTTTTCACTATTTTGTTTACTTAATATTTCATAATAAAGTAATTATAAAATACTTTCTTTGTGTTTATTTGATTCCTATTCAAGAGAATTACTTTATATATAGTCAATATAGGCACAGAGTTAAATTTTTTAACATTTTCTAATGGTGGTGTGCCTCGTGATTTTTTTCATGAAACAAGTGTGCCTTTGCCCAAAAAAGGTTGAAAAACACTGCTATAGCCATCAGTTCAGTAGTCATAAGATTTGCTTTCTTGTATCTTTGCAAACATTTTTTGGAACATAGTGTTGCTTTAGGCCCAGTTCAAAAGTTATTTTGCTCTGTTTTAACTTTCTAAGGTTTGAGGCATAAGAAATGCAAGGCAGTTCCTCTGGCAGCTCCAGTTCCATTTTAAAGTAGCTCTATTTATTTATTCATTATTTTACTGGTTGATGCTGCTAGTTCTAACACTAGCAGCATCAACCAGTAAAAGTCGGCTGATCCCTTGGGTATCCAAGGGGATATTTATTTACTTATTTACTTTATTTATTTATTTATTTACTTACTTACTAGAGGCCGGATGTAAGAAATTCATGCAAGGGTCTTGGCCTTGGCCCCACCCGCCCAATGAGATGGGGGTTCGGGGGGAACTCTGCTGCCTCCTCAGCAGCCCCCACTTGCGGCAGCTCTGTGGCAAGGAAGGACCACCTGAAGGCCTTCCTGTCTAATTAGCATATTACTCTTTTATTATTATATGTTTTTAGGGAGAGAAGGGAAAAGGAAGAGAGAAAAACACTGATTTGTCATTCCATTTATTTATGCATTAATTGGTTGATTCTTGTATGTTCCCAGACCAGATTGAACCTGTAACCTTGGTATATCAGGATGACATTAACCAACTGAGCTATCAGGTCAGGGCCACCCAGACCATTCTTTATTTTATTTATTGTTATTATTATTTTTTAATATATTTTATTGATTTTTTACAGAGAGGAAGGGAGATAGTTAGAAACATCGATGAGAAACATCGATTAGCTGCCTCCTGCACACCTCCCACTGGGGATGTGCCCGCAACAAAAGTACATGCCCTTGACCTACCGAACCTGGGACCTCTCAGTCCGCAGGCCGATGCTCTATCCACTGAGCCAAACCAGTTTCGGTTCACCATTCTTTATATTGGATAATAGATACAGTGTTTGTCCTTAAACTTTTCATAAAATGGAAGGCTTTTTTTTTTTCAATCCTCACTAAAGAATATGTTTTTATTGATTTTAGAGAGGGAGGAAAGGAGAGAGGGAGGGAAAAAGAGGGGACGGGGAGAAGGAGAGAGAAAGAGAGAGAGAGAGAGGGAGAGACACATCAATGTTGCCTTCGGTACGCACCCCCAACAACAGATGGAACCTGAAACCTAGGTATGTACCCTGGCCCGAAATCAAACCTGCAACCTTTTGGTATACAGGATGATGCTCCAACTATGGCATAGTAAGAAGCTAGGAAAATTCCTGGGCAAATGGAATGGGGAAACTGACACAAGAAAATTAAACAAGGTGAAACAGTTAAACAGTTTGGGCAGCATGTATTCAGCTTGTGAATTGCAAGACCATATCTTCCCCAACCAAATATATTGAGAGTAAATGATTTATACCTCACTACCCTAACCAGAGAACACATAGCTTAAATCATCCTAGTCTGGGAAAATAGAGAACAAAAACCAAATTAATGCAATTTGTGCCAGCTAAACCCAAGGACAGATACCTTGGGTTTTATGTTATGCAGGAAAGATAGCTGCTAGGGTAGGAGGAGGGGAAGGGGAAAAAAAAGAGGGCAGTTTACTTCACCTATTAAAAAAGAAATTGGTCGCTTTAGGACTTGCCCAACAAGATGACCAGATGTATGTACAAACAAGCATTCCAAGATTATAAAAACCTCTGAACCTCCGCAGGGCAGTATGCTCAGAATAGCTGAATTGCCCACTTGTGCTTTATGCCAAGTGTATATATTGATTTCAGAGAGGGAGACAGGGAGATAGAAACATTAATGATGAGAATCGTTGATTGGCTGCCTCCTGCTCGCCCCCTACCAGAGATTGAGCCTGCAACCCAGGCATGTGCCCCGGACCAGAATCAAACCCATGACCCTTCAGTCCGAAGGCCGACGCTCTATCCACCGAGTCAAGTTGGC
Organism: Pipistrellus hanaki; assembly: GCF_964339955.1. Lineage (NCBI taxonomy): Eukaryota > Metazoa > Chordata > Mammalia > Chiroptera > Vespertilionidae > Pipistrellus > Pipistrellus hanaki. The sequence goes on from NC_140505.1 coordinate 97,295,679, forward strand.
TAGGGCATCAAGTGTACTTTTAATAAAATGGCTAGCTTTGTTTCTGCTATTTGTCTGTATTCCTTCTGCTGTCTGCCATTCGTCTATATTCCTTCTCACAAGATTAGCAAGAGCTGAGGCAGGGAGAGTCCATTGTCCCCTGATTCAGGTGGCTGTCTGGTAACACAACCAATAAAGTCACCTGGCCAGGGCCTTGTTGGCTAATTTTCACAGTAATGATAACTACAAGCTTTTGAAAATTTATCTCTAGTCCTCAATATTATGCTACTATCTCCTCAAACTAACTTCTCACTGTCTTAGAAACAGATGAAGGCACATGATTCAGATTTTCCTTTCAGCTTCAGTTAAATTTTCAAATCCCTAATTTCATCCTAATATAATCACTCTATATAATTCAACACTACAGAAGACTATTGCATTTCCAACATTTAAAAAAATATATATATATTATTGACTTTTTACAGAGAGGAAAAGAGAGGGATAGAGTTAGAAACATCGATGAGAATCATTGATCAGCTGCCTCTTGCACACACCCCAATGGGGATGTGCTCGCAACCAAGGTACATGCCCTTGACCGGAATTGAACCTAGTACCTTTCAGTCCTCAGGCTGACACTCTATCCACTGAGCCAAACTGGTTTCGGCCATTTCCAAAATTTTGTATTTCATTTTCTGTCTACAGTGTTCCCCTATTATCTGCCACTGATGACTACAGCTATCTAACTTATGTTATGCTAAGAAATTGGTTTTAAACTATAAGCAGTGGAAAACTTCAAAACACAATAGATAACTGAAGTAATATAGCACTATTTTTTCTACCAAACTTGATTGAGCTCTTTATTTCAACCTTTTATTTACTTTTATATCTTATGTCGCAAATTTACATTATACATATAAAGTGGAAAATAACAACTCTTACTAGCTTCCAGCACTGAGTAGAGGTGAACGAGGGGATCACAGGGAAAAAAAGTCTCAATGTAAGAATTTTAAAGATGGAATATTTGAAACTGTGAGATTTATGAAAAATATTTCACTTGTTCTCAATAAGAAAAACAATAAATTGCCATTTCTTAGGGACTATTACTTTGAATTGTCCTTTCTAATTTTTTTCTAATGCCTTTTCTCAGTGAAATTAAAAGGATGGGAAACAGAGTATAGTTCACATCACCAGTGACTAATCCAACAGCAGAAGAGTGCGGGAAAGAAAATAGGACTTGCCTTTCTCATTCTGTGTTCTGCCTTCCTTCTTTACAGCGAGTACATTCTAATTTTACAATGTAAAGAGAAGAGCTAGATAAGAAAACAAACACCTAAGTTATTCCTCTGCCAAGAAATACTTACTTTTATCATCTCCTGAATTTACAGTTGGTTTTTCCCCTCAACATTTCATTATCAAAAACTTCAGACAGCCGAAACCGGTTTGGCTCAGTGGATAGAGCGTCGGCCTGCGGACTGAAAGGTCCCGGGTTCGATTCCGATCAAGGGCATGTACCTTGGTTGCAGGCACATCCCCAGTAGGGGGTGGGCAGGAGGCAGCTGATCGATGTCTCTCTCTCATAGATGTTTCTAACTCTCTATCCCTCTCCTTTCTTCTCTGTAAAAAATCAATAAAATATATTTAAAAACAACAACAACAACAACAACAAAACATAACTTCAGACAGCCCTGGCTGGTTTGGCTCAGTGGATAGAGCGTCGGCCTGCAGACTCAAAGGTCCCGGGTTTGATTCTGGTCAAGGGCATGTAACTTGGTTGCAGTGTACATACCCAGTGGGGAGTGTGTAGGAGGCAGCTGATCAGTGTTTCTCTATCATTCTCCCTTTCTCTCTGTAAAAAAATGAATAAAAAATTTTAAAACATCAACTTCAGACATAACAAAAATTGAAAGAAATTTACAGTGAACACAGATAAATTGAGCAGCTAAAGTTTGAATTTTTCACATTTAACTCATTACTATATGAAGGGTTAATGGTGATTTATAGATGTGTGTTATGCTGACTAAATGAAAGAATTTGAGCACCTGCAGCTGTGAATTCATACCCACTGCCAGTGTCCAGCACAGGTCCCGATCACTCAGCATCATTAGTGGGTACGAGTGGCAGCTGCTGGCCCCTTGTCCCTTGAGGGCTTCTCCATCTCCCCTGCTCCTAAGGGGCGATAGGGGCAGCAGCCACAGCAGGCACCTGCTAATGACACGAGACCCGCTTCACCTACTGCTGGTGCTGGCCCCAATCCCTCCATGCCATCAACAGGTGCAAGCGGTGCCAGCGCTGTCAGCATGTGGGAGCAGTGGCAGCAGGAGCCAGCACACAGGGGACCAGGGACGACATGGTGGGAGGGGCCAGGCAGGAGCATGAAGGATGGGCCAAGATCTGCCCATGTGCCCACTGCAGCCTTGCAGCCCACAGTTCCTTTCAAGGTGCACAAATTCATGCACTGGACACCTAGTCTAATATAATCATGTAACAAATGTCATTCAGAAACCAAGATGGCAGCATAGGTAAACGCCTAACTGCAGCCTCACACAACAATTTCAAAAAATAAAACTAAAATATAAAGTGGGCATTATCCAGAACTACAGGAAAGTTAACTGACTGAAAATTTTACAACTAGAAGGAAAAAGAAAACCAGAAGGAAAATCAGAGGAGCTGTAAAAGCCTAAGGTACGGAGACACGGTGCACACGTGGGGAGAGAACAGAGCTAGAGAGGAAGGGCGGCTGAGTGCCTGGTTGGCGTTCCCTAGCGGGAAGAAGATAAAAGCTTTGGACTATGCTGAACCCCAATTCCGACTGCACTGATCCCCAGTTCTGGGTGAGACCCTGGGGTCCCAGGCTCATACAGAGGGATTATAGGCTGTAAGGCGGAAACTCAGGGAAGCGGCAAAAGGCAGAGCCCTGGAGTCTTGCACATTGCACGCAGAGGACTGACTATTGACTGTGCCGCTGGATTGCCCTGGCGGGAAGGAGACAAAAGCTCCGGACTGCACTGAACCCCGCTTCCAACAGCACTGTCCCAGTTCAGGGCTTATTGGGGGAGAGACTAGACTGTCCGGTAGTGGGCGAAACTCGAGGGCACCTTTCTCTCAGAGGTGCTTGCAGTGAGTACCAAAGCACCGACTACCAAAGGAGACTCAGGAACCTCATAGGGTGCGGCTGACAGGAAGCCAAGGCTGTAGGCTCCACCCTGAAACTCCGCCCCATCCAAGCTGAGCACAGAGGCTTTTGTGTATAGGCACAGCCAATTGGCCTAGAGGTCAATTCCTCCCAGTGATACCAACAACAATTAAAACTTAACTACAAAAGGCTGTATACACAGTCCACAAAGGGGTACACCAAGAGTGTCCACTTCAGATAACTGGAAGGCTGACTCACTGAACCATATAGGACACCTGAACACACAAAGCCACCCTCCCAACTCAGGGGAAGCAGGGAAAATGCCGAGACAAGGAAACAGATCACAAACAAAAGAAATGGAGGGCAAAAAGCAAATGGATATAAGACTTCAAAACCACGCTTATAAGGTTTTTCAAGAATTTCATACAAAAGGCCAATAAAATAAATGAGACCTATGAGGATATGAAAAGGGATCAACTAGAAATAAAGAATACATTGTCTAAAATAAAAAAAATATTATACAGAATCCTAAAAACAGAATGGAAGATAGCAAGAATCAAGTCAAAGATTTGGAACACAAAGAGCCAGAGGACACTCCTCCACAGAAGCAAGAAGACAAGAGAATCCAGAAAGTTGAAGATAGTGTAAGAAACCTCTGGGACAACTTCAAGCGAACCAACATCAGAATTATGGGGGTCCCAGAATATGAGAGAGAGCAAGATACCAAAAACATATTGAAAGAAATAGTGAAAGAAAACTTTCCCCACCCAGTGAAAGAAATAGACTTACAAGTCCAGGAAGCACACAGACTCCCAAACAAAAGGAATCCAAAGAGGACCACACCAAGACACATCATTATTAAAATTCCAAGAGCAAAAGACAAAGAGAGAATATTAAAAGTAGCAAGAGAAAAGCAGGTAGTTACCTATAAAGGAGCACCCATATGATTGCCAGCTGATTTCTCAATAGAAACCATGCAGGCCAGACGGGAATGGCAAGAAATATTAAGGTGATGAATAACAAGAGCCTACAGCCAAAAATATTCTACCCAGCAAAGCTATCACTCAGAATCGAAGGCCAGATAAAGAGCTTCACAAATAAAAAAAAGCTAAAGGAGTTCATCACCGCCAAACCAGAATTATATGAATTGCTGAAGGGGGTTCCTTACGAAGAGGAAGAAGATAAAGATAAAAATTATGAACAACAAATACGTAACTATCAACAAGTGAATCTAAAAACCAAGGGAATTAAAAAACATGATGAGCAATATTAAATGTTGAATATAATAGAATCAGAGGTATGGAAGGGGAGTGGACTGAGAATTCTCGGGGAAGAGTGGAGTGGGGTGCGGGAAGAAACTGAACATAAACTGTGCACCTATGGATGAGGACAATGGGGGTGGGGAAAGGGCAGAGGGTGGGGTGGGAACCTGATGGGGGTCCTAATATGGGACCTAATATGAATAATAAAGGGGTGGGAACCTAATATGAATAATAAAGATTTAAAAATAAAAAAACAAAAAACCACAAATGTGTCATTCAGTTAACTCTAAGCTTTAATGAAATAATGAGCCCAATAATCTTTTGTAAAGAAACTTCAGAACTACCTGCTATATTTTCTAGAATATCCTCATAAGCCTCTCAGAATAAACTAGATTTTTTGAAACATCCCAAAGACTCATTTGGATCGAAGTCCAAAAGACTGAAATGATCACTGCAAAAAACAAAATCAAACAAACAAAAAAAGGTTTATAAATTAATGAGAAGGATTTCCCTGCGGGATCTAATACAGGCCTCACTTACAGCCAAGTACTCTTGAGTGTTAGTCTCACCAATAAGAATGTGCCTTTTTCTGCTTATATGCTATTTTGTTTCCTAGGAAAAGCCTTTTTTTTTTTTTTTAATATGTTTTATTGATTTTTTACAGAGAGGATGGGAGAGAGATAGAGAGCTAGAAACATCGATGAGAGAGAAACATCAACCAGCTGTCTCCTGCACACCTTCAAACGGGGATGTGCCCGCAACCAATGTACATGCCCTTGACTGGAATCGAACCCGGAACCTTTCAGTCCGCAGACCGATGCTCTACCACTAAGCCAAACCAGCTTCGGCAGGAAAAGCCTTAAGAGAAGCTGAAGTATACATAAAAATTTAGCCCAGCAAGACACCCATGAAAAACACACATGGAGTCAAAACAAGCCAGAGGAAAATCATTTGGGCAAAAAATGAAAAAGGACCCCAAGTCAAATTTATAGAAAATATTCTTTTATTAACTTTTGGTCGAGAATATGTTTGTATATTTTCAGAAAACAACTCCAAGACCATTTGGATTATGGCAACAGAGAGGAATTGACAGGGACTACTCCAACCATGAAGACGGAAGAGAAGCAGTCCAGAGATGGAAGTCGCTGATGACACCTTACCATAATAGCAGTCAGCAGCTGTGTATCACTGCAGGTTGCCCAGGACCAAACCAGAGAGCATTGGACCTGCATTAACACCATTTGCTCACCATCCAGAACTGAAATACCATTGCTGACATGTACACAGAAGGAAATGTTTGACATTGAAATTGGGTCTCAAAAGAACTGTTGGCCCAGAAAGAAGCTCACTACAGACTGATTCATATGCCTTTCAGCAGAACAATTATTGCTTGTCTCAGTTTTTATTCTTATAAGTATGTTTACAATAGGACATGATCTCACTCATCTAGGGGAAATGGTGAACAACATAGACTGATGAACAAGAACAGACCCAGAGATAAGAGCCACGGGTCTGACTGTTGGACCTCAAAGGGATGGTGGGGATAAAAGGGAGAGATCAACCAAAGGACTTATGTACACACATATGAGCCTAACCAGTGGTCAAGGACAAGAGGGGGGTGGGTGCATAAGTGGTGGTGGTGGAGGATTGGAATGGGGGGTTGAGGACAAATATGTGATACCTTAATCAATAAAGTAATTAAAAAAAAAATTTAGCCAGTTGGCATGGGTCAGTATTTAAGCGTCAACCTATTAACCAGTAAGTCACAGTTCAATTCCTGGTCAGGATATATACATGGGTTGTGGGCTCTATCCCCAGTGTGGGGTGTGCAGGAGGCAGCCAATCAATGATTCTCTCTGATCTATGATGTTTCTATTTCTCCCTCTTCCTTCTTCTCTGAAATCAATAAAAATATATTATTTTAAAACAGAATTTAATATCTGGTAAAAATTGTTATCAGAAACCAGAAACAATAGAGAATTACTAAATATACAGTGATAGGAACATTGATTGACCATCTGAGAAAATGAGATCCTTACTTTTCATGAATATTTTTCAGATTTCAAGCAGAAAGTCTCCTTCAAAGGAAAAAATGCCACAATACCTAAAGGTTAACTTAATACATTTTTATTTTCATATTTCTTATATGTATACCAAGATAAAAATAGGTAATTATGCTTACAGTTCTCACAAAACAAGAAAAGCTAAAATATTTACAAATTAAATCAAAACCAATAAAATGCAAATTAACCACCTCAAACATTTATTTAACAAATGATGCTATTTTCCTAAAATAAAAGGATGTTTTACAAAAAAAAAAAAAAAAAAAAAAAAAAAAAATCACAAGTATTTTGTTGAAGAGCAAAAATCTGTAGTTTCACATCACATACTATTCTTAGACTGCTGCTGAATGTTTTTACTTTAATAATAATGATTATAACACTTGTTCACATAAGTATTTTGTTTAAACTGGTATTGATAAATTTAAGCCTTTTTCTACCTCTTTCTGTTTTTCTACTCAGAATAGTAAATTAACCAAATCTATTAAATGTCATTTTAGAAATATGTGAATTGACTGAAAAAATTAACAACTTAGTTTATTGAAACCGGCATTAATTCCTATTGAATCAAAATACCTTTAGAATTTGGAAAACAAATTATTTCTTTGTTATGCTTATTGCAAATGGACTGTTGAGTTACTCTCTGTAGGAGCCTTAGAACACAATGGTAGACTGTGAGGTACAGATCTCCTGTGAGTGAACATAAGATCCTATCAGGTATATCATGTGTACAGCAACAGCTCACTTTCTTTGGTCTCATCTTCATGTACTTTGTGTTCTACAGTTTCAATAGTTTTGTTTTTTTTCACATCAGATTTTAATTTTGAATACTTAACACTATTGTTGATGTGCATTTCACTTTCTTCGTGTTTGCTAAGAATATGTGATAAATGCTGCCAATCTTTGCACCCATTCTCATTCTTCAGTTGATTTTTTCCTTCTCCAAAGAGTTTGCAATATAGACAAAACACAGAATCTTTTGAGGTTGAATAAAGCAACCAGGATCTAGGGGTTTTTTCACCATTTGGAAGAATTCGTGTATAATAAGTTTCTGAAAACTTCCTCCCTGTATTGTCTTTTGGAAAGTTAAAATTTCTTACTTGAGGGGGATCATTTTCAACAAGAATGTCCCGTTGTTTAATATTTAAAATTCGGGGCCATGTGCCTGGATCTGCAGAAAGCACAACTGCTTGAGTGGAGTCTTCAGATTTTTTATCTTCCATTTGCTTTTGAAATGTATTATCTATGATGGACACAGAGGCAGGTAAATTCATATCCTGTTTGGTTAGTGATGCTTCTATCTTGCACTCTGCTGATACCTGTGGCTCTGAAATCTTTTCCTTTTTTCCTGGTACTCCTTCTATTTTTTCCAAAAGTGTATTCAATGATCCATATAATTTCCTCTCATTTTCTTCTCTAATAGCATTTCTTTTCCTGTTTTCTGATATGGATATTTTCTTTGATTCTGTTTCCAATATCTAAGGAGAAACAGATTATACTTTTATCTTAGAATTATTAACATTAAAAAAAATAACGTATATACAAATGCCCAGTAAGCAACCAAAAGATGTTCATCATTAGTCATCGAAGAAGAAATACAAATAAAAACCACCACATTCTATTTCATACCCATTAGGATGACTACAATGAAAAGACAGGTACTGACAAGATGTGGAAAAACTGGAGTCTTCCTAAGGTGATGGAGGGAATGTAAAATGGTGTTATCTGCTTGGAAAATACAGTCTGGAAATTACTCAAAAGTTAAAGAGAGTTATCATATAACCTAGCAATGCCAAAATAAAAATATATGTCCACACAAAGATTTAAAAAAAAATGTTCATAGCAATTTTATTCCTAATAGGCAAAAAGTAGAAATAATTTAAATGTCCATTACTGATGGATAAATTAAAATGTATTATTCATACAATAGAAAATTATTCTATATAATATAATAAAAGGCTAATATGCAAATTGTCCCCTCGACTGGGAGGTTGATTGGCAATTCGACCAGGGGGTGGGGCCAGCAGGCCAACTGCCTGTGGCTCCTTTCCTCAGCTGGGGAGGGAGAACATACCAACTCTTAGTTTGTGTGGGGTGGGGCTGGCCAGCCAACATCCCGGCTGGCCCAGGCCAAACAGGGCCGATTGGGATCAGGTGGCCAAACAGTGCATGAATTTGTGCACCAGGTCTCTACTTTGACAATAAAAAGTGAAGCCAAGATATGTGCTACAACACGCCTGAACCTTGAAAACAGGTAAGTATATAAAAGCCAGTCACAAAGTATCACATATTGTATAATTCCATTTAATAAAAAGACACGTTACTGACTTTGGAGTCAATAAAATAAAAATGCAAAATAAAGAAGAAAAAGAACAAAGATGTATACAATGGGAATTGAAGGCCTGATAGCTACAGTAGTGTTTTATGTTATAACTTGAACAATTTATACAATGGAGCTTAAGAAACTAAGAGTTGGTGTGTTCTCCCTCCCCAGAGCAGGCCAAAGCCTGTCCCCCCTCTCTCTTATTCCCCCACAGGCATGTATCTCCTAAACTGTAATGTAGGGGTGTTGAACTCAATCAGAGAAGGGTCCAAAATCTAAAATCCAGCCTAAATCGCGGGCCGAATGGTTTACTGAACAGTCATAAACTGACAATGTCATAAACTGACAGCGGAGTGCAGTGATGACAGCGCGGTGCGGACCACATTGCAAGGCCTGGCGGGCTGGATTTGGCCCGCGGGCCTTGTGTTTGACACATGTGCTGTAATGGATCTGATGAGACTTATAACAAGAAGAGCAATGGGCTGAAACCAGTTTGGCTCAGCGGTAGAGCGTCGGTCTGCGGACTGAAAGGTCCCAGGTTCGGTTCCAGTCAAGGGCATGTACATTGCTTGCCGGCACATCCCCAGTAGGGGGTGTGCAGGAGGCAGCTGGTCGATGTTTCTCTCTCATCGACGTTTCTAGCTCTCTATCCCTCTCCCTTCCTCTCTGTAAGAAAAATCAATAAGATATATTAAAAAAAAAAAAAAAAAAAAAAAAAAAAGAAGAAGAGCAATGGGCAGTGGCAGCTTATTCTGGGCTAAACCCCTAAACCTGTCCCCAGAGCTCCATTTTACCTGACTTTTGAGTTAGCTGACATTAGCCCCACCTTGGCTCACTATTTTTTTTTTTTTTTCATGTAGATACCCATTTGTTCCAACACCATTAATTGGAAAGAGTATTTCTTCTTTGTTGCCTTATATCTTTATCAAAAGTCTGGAAAAGAAAACCTGCATTCTTTTCTCTTTCCTTGACCTGTACTTTCCTTTATTTAGCCTATGCTTTGAAATCAGGTAGTTTCAACCAACTTTTTCTTTTTTCAAGTTATTTTTTCTTTTTATAACCTTACTGTGTTTTAAAATCAATTTGTCACCCTAATTGGTTTTTCTCAGTGGATAGAGCTAAGGCTTACAGACTGAAGGGTCCCAGGTTTGATTCTGGTCAAGGGCACATGCCCGGGTGACAAGCTCAAACCCCAGTGGGGGCCATGCCGGAGGTAGCTGATCAATGATTCTCTCTCATCATTGATGCTTCTATCTCCCTCTCCCTGAAATAAAAAAACCCAACATATATATAATCAGTTTGTCAATTAAACATACTACTGGGATTTTAAAAAATATATATATATTTTATTGATTTTTTACCGAGAGGAAGAAAGAGGTACAGAGAGTCAGAAACATCGATGAGAAAGAAACATCGATCAACTGCCTCCTACACACTCCCCACTGGGGATGTGCCCACAACCAAGGTACCATGCCCTTGACCAGAATCGAACCTGGGACCTTTCAGTCCGCAGGCGGACGCTCTATCCACTGAGCAAAACCTGTTTCGGCTGGGATTTATTTTTATCACCTAAGGAGTAAGGACATTTTTTTCCATTGCTTTTAAACAGAGTGAAAGGGAAAGAGAAGCGATAGAGATAGAAACATTCATGTGACATCTATTGGTTGCCTCCCACAAGCACTCCGTAGGGTGGGAGGTGGTGGGAATTGGACCTGTAATCCTCCCATATGCAGGCTGACACTAAGCACTGAACTGGCCAGCCAGGGCTCTCCTGGGCTTTTGATTGTAATTACTTTGAGTCTACAGCTCATTTGGGGAAACTGACATCTTCACAGTATTGACATTTTCCAATCCATGAATATGGTATATCTCTCCATTTACTTAAAATTAATTTTATGTAATTACAATAGTCATTAAACCTGTTGCTATATTAACATGCCTTTTCTTTCAGTTTGCTGATGAAGTTCTTTGACTTAAATTTCCAATAAAACCAATATAAATATATTACATGGAATAAACCTTAATATTTTAAGAAAAACGATCTTAAAATAATAGTGTTACATGCAATAAACATTAATATTTCAATAAAGGGATCATAAGTATAATATTATCAAAACTGTACTAACATAGTATATCACAAAAGTTGTAGGAAATATTAAAAATCTGTAAATAACTTGATTACTTGTATTATATTCTAGGATATTTTTCCCCCTCTGGCTCTATTTTTGTTCATCAATTTATATTGTTCATTATATTCCACAAATGAGTGAGATGATACATTTATCTTTCTCTGACTGGCTTATTTCACTTAGCATGATGCTTTTAAAGTCTATTTTGTTGGGACGAAGCCGGTTTGGCTCAGTGGTAGAGCGTCTGTCTGCGGACTGAAAGGTCCCAGGTTCGATTCCGGTCAAGGGCATGTACAATACATTGGTTGTGGGCACATCCCCGGTAGGGGGTGTGCAAGAGGCAGCTGGTCGATGTTTCTCTCTCATCAACGTTTCTAGCTCTCTCTCTCTCTCTCTCCCTTCAAATCAATAAAAATATATTTAAAAAAAATTTAAAGTCTATTTTGTTGGATATGAGTATTGCTACTCCAGTTTTTTTTTCTTTTCCATTTTCATGAAAAGATTATTTTCCATCCCTTCACTTTAATCTTCTGTGTGTCTTTTGTTTTGAGGTGGGTCTCTTATAGAGAGCATATAGTTGAGTCTCATTTTTGTATCCATTCAGTAACCCTACATCTTTTGATTGGAGCATTTAATCCATTTACATTTAAGGTTATTATTGATATTTTATGTCAATAATATAAATTTATTTATAGCCATTTTAATTCTGCATGGCTAGGTTTCTCTCTGTTTTTTTCTTCTCAGCAATCCCTTACAGCAATCCCTTTAGTATTGTAATGCTTGCTTGGTAGTGATGAATTTTGTTAGCCTTTTTTTTTTGTCTGGAAATCTCTTTATTTGACTGTCTATTTTGAATGATACCCTGTTTTCCCGAAAATAAAACAGTGTCTTATATTAATTTTTGCTCCCAAAGATGTGCTAGGTTGCTCAGTTGGAGTGTTCAATTCCCATTCAGGGCACATAACATACCTAGATTGCAGGTTCCATCCCTGGTTGGGATACGAAAGGGAGGCAGCAGATTGATGTTTCTCTCTCTAAAATCAATAAAAATATATCTTTGGGTAAGGATTAACACAAACAAAAACACCTGCAATGTGTTGGTGATGGTGGTAAGGGCACATTTATAAAATTTTCTCCATTCTATAAAAATGACACTCTTGCATTTGTAAACTGTTTATGAGCTATTGTGCACTACTAATACACCCATGGTAGGATCAGAGTGGCTGGCAATGCAGAAAGTCTAGGTATATGGTTGAGGCTTATTTTTTACTGTTTTCCGACTTTTATGTATAGTGTTTGTTCAGGAATAAAAAATTTATAATCTATGTGTACTAGTAAGCCTTGTGCTATTCACAAGATAAACTTATATCTGTTTGAAGATTATGAGCTCAGATATTAAAAATAGGGGCAGAGTGAGTGGATGCTGCACAGACATGCTCCCAGGAACAAACTGGTATTACACCTAAAATACAGAAAAACTTCCTGAATAATTAATGGAAAACTCGCAGGAAAAATATTGATATCCGAGAAATGAAAGTGGAGACTGCATAAGACTGTTTAAAATTTACTGCTTATAGTAGAACATTTTTTTTTTTTTTAAACTTTAAAACAGAGAAGAAGAAAGGGAGGAGGGGGAGGAGGATAAGGAAAATACACTCACTATCACAGTACTCAGAGGGAGTTACTGTTTTGTGTCCTTTCAAATTTATTTATTTATTAATATTTTTTATTGCCGAAACCGGTTTGGCTCAGTGGATAGAGAATTAGTCTGTGGACTGAGGGGTCCCAGGTTCAATTCCGGTCAAGGGCATGTACATTGGTTGTGGGCACATCCCCGGTGGGGAGTGTACAGGAGGCAGCTGGTCGATATTTCTCTCTCATCGATGTTTCTAGCTCTCTATCCCTCTCCCTTCCTCTCTGTAAAAAAAAAATCAGTAAAATATATTAAAAATATATTTTTTATTGATTTCAGAGAGAAAGGGTGAGGAAAAGAGAGAAACATCAATGATAAGAGGGGGATCATTGATTGGTTGCCTTCTGCATGGCCTTCATTGGAGATTGAGCCTGCAACCTGGGCATGTGCCCCCGACCGGAATTGAACCCAGGACCCCTCAATACACAGGCAGATGCTCTATCCACTGGGCCAAACTGGCTAGAGCTCAAATCTATTTTAATTTAAAAATTAACTATAATTTTTCAAATCTGTTTTTTCTCCAAACTAAAATCCTATAATAAAAAGGTGATATGCAAATTAACCATCACTCCAACACACAAGATGGCCACCCCCATGTGGTCAAAGATGGCTGTCACAAGATGGGAACCTGGTGGAGGGGAGCAATCGAGGGAAACAAAAATGCGGAACATCTGTAATAATATGAACAATAAATATTTATTTTAAAAAATGCAAAAATTATTAATCAGAAAAGCAAATAGTAAATTGAACTTAAACAAAATTAAACACTAGGGCTTTTCCTAAACATGAAGAAAATGAAAAGATAAAACACTTCCCAGAAGAACATGTTGTCAATACACTATTTTATAAAAGATATGCATCGACAATATATAAAGAATTCCTGTAAGTCAATAATACAAAAACAACCTCATTATAAAAATGAGCAGAAGACTTGAATAGACATTTTACAAAAGATGATATATGAATGATGAAAGGGAGATATTAGTTATCAAGGAAATGCAATTTTTATATCCACTATGATACCTTAAATCAAAACAGATAACACCACCCCGCCAGAGTGGCTCAGTGGTTGAGCATCATCCCATGTACCAAGAGGTCATAGTTCGATTTCTGGTCATACACATGCCAAGATTTCAGGCTCAATTCCCAGTAGGAAGCATGCAGGAGGCAGCTGGTTCAGGTTTCTCTCTCATTGATGTTTCTATCTTTACCTCTCAATATTTTGTAGGTGCATCTCTGAAACACAGGGATAAACACAATTTAACAACACTGCATTTTATTTTCAAATATATAAAAAATAATGGACAATCTTCATTTTCTCATAATTTAATACTACAAATCAACTATAATTTGGGGATCTAGCAAAATCCACTTTTTGGTTTCATCACCAGGAGTTCTTAAACAAAATACTAGAAAGAAAAGACTTATAAATAAAAATATTTTACATCACAAGGTCCTTACAAAAAAACCCCCAGAAAACACCAAGTTTTGGTGAGAATGTGAAGTAACTGGAACTACTGAGTTATCAGTGGGAGTGCAAAATGGTAAAGAAAAGAATTCCTTGTTGTAATGTTTGAAAAAAGTAAAAATTTTAAACACACTTATAACAATTGATTTCAATGCTCACTTCAAATGTCAGACCTCAATGACAGACTGACAAAAGTGGAACTAAATGAGATTGTAAGATCAACCTGTAATATTAATGTAAGCTCATAGGTAGAAGTTATTATATACCTGATCATCTAAAATTTATTAAAGGAATTAATTTTACCTGTTTATATTCGTTAGCACAACTTTGGCAGCAGAATGTCATCTGTTGGCCACCATCAATCATCAGGACACTATTTGCAGAACCTTTGCTAGGCAGGTACTCTCCACAATGTTCACAGCAATTCATTATCAGACCATTAGCCAACCTGTACTTGTTAAAGCAGTTGTTACTGCACAGTTTGTGTATCACATTATTAACGCTTACTTCATGGCGAATCTAAAAGAAAAATGAGAACTTACTAAATAAATAAGCCAGATTAGCACAGTAAGCAATGAGATAACTAGTTTCAAAAGAAACTACTAACTTCTCAGTGGAAAAAATATTCTGGAAAAAGACTAAACAGCTCATTTCATTATTCTTTCATTTTTATCTTTGATTTCTTTGTAAAATCATTCTTTATATCCTAAGAAATCAGAAACGCCAATCAGAAAGGAAGTATGCACCCCTATGTTCATAGCAGCACAATCTACAATAGCTAGGATTTAGAAACAGCCTAGGTGCCCATCAGCAGATGATTGGATCCAAAAACTATGGTACATCTACACAATGGAATACTATGCTGCCATAAAAAAGAAGGAATTCTTATCATTTGCAGCAACCTGGATGGAATTGGAGAATATTATGCTGAGTGAAATAATCCAATCAATGAAAGAAAAACAATACAGGATTTCACTCATTTATGGATAATAAAGAACATTATAAACTGATGTAAAATCATTCTTTGATTTTTATCAAAATAAGATACAGATAACAAAAAGCAATAAAATCAGTAATATCTTTCCCAGAAATACTTAAGCATTCCAGAAAATGAATGGATTTAAAAGATTTTGATACCACCCACTTAAAAGAAATGGATTGAGAATTCTTTGTCTTGTAAGCTTCACTGATCTAGACAACTTGTGGGAGGGACTAAGTGAATCAGTATTCCATACTGGGATGATGTCTGCATATACAAGACTAAGTGGTTCTTGCTTTGCTCAGCTCTGTGGTAACTGAGAAAAAACTGTATTCTGGATTTGCATGGCTCTGCAGAAACCAACACCAAACTGTTACCACGGACTGTGTTAAGAAAGGACTGCCTATATGCATGTTTCTTCTTTCTGGAACTGGAAGGATGGCAATACCAATTAAGAAATGTGAGATTATCAACACACTTTCAGTTCACATGTTCTTGCACTAGGATTGGTTGCTTCCTTTGTGTCCTGAACCTACATTTTAATTTACTGTGTCTGGTAAGAACAAAATCCACTATACAACTATTACTCTAGGAATGAGTACATCTAATTCTATAGAAACAGATGTATATTTTTTATACTTTGCAAATAGGACATTTGTTTATAAAATAGTTCTGGCATATCCTTTTTCCTCCCTTAACTTCACTGTGCAGATTCAGGACATGTGCATTATATAGATGGCAGATTACAGAATAGCACTTAACACTTAATGCTTTGCACTCCGCTGTCCCCTCCTAGGGGACATCAGAATTCTAGCATATCACTCGGATGTCCCCTCTTAGGGGACATTGCAGTTTATTAGTGATTACGGGGAATTGAGTTATTCCAACGCAACTTTTTGAGACATGCATGTTTCCCTGAAGTTTTATCTTGAAATGGCACAAGAAGTTAAATCAAAATATCGTAAAATTACTAAGATATATACAAGAAATGTCAGCGGGTTTTGTGTCGAACGAGAACGTGAGATGCATGCTCACGATGGTCCGAGCACTTCGCGACGCCACTTGAAAAGAGCGATAAGGGGAGTTTGTAGAAGAAAGGTCGCTTTTCGAACATAGCGCGCACTGTATAGTGAGATATATAATTACAAATAAACAAGTCTACATCTGGAGGAAAAGGTTTTCAAAGCTGAGCTCATTTTGGTTTGAAGCTTCGAGCAGTGCACACAGATCTAACGAGTGAGAAAATCGGAAAAGTGATTCTTTTCTTAGTGAATAAATTGTTTGGTGAAAGCTATTTTGGTAAATATCATCTTGTCAGTTAGTAATAACAATTAGAAACTTATCATACTGTACAAAATTTTAAACAATAAAATATTGGGGTTTTTTTTGCAAATATACATTCCTCGATGTCACCCAATTCATATAAGTCCAATATCATTATAATACGTTACTTGGTTCCAAAATTATACTAAATAATACGAGGGTCTGTAAATGCACGTTTCCGCCGCAAAGTAGCGTTGAGAGTAGCTGGTAGCCAATGTCCAGAATGGTTCAGAGTGCAAAGGGTTAAAATTATTCTAGAACCTCTGCCAGTTGTGGCTCCGTTGGTTGAGGGTTGTCCCATGCACCAAGAGGTTACTGGTTCAATTCCCAGTCAGGGCAAATGTCTGGGTTTCAGGTATGATCCCCCATAGGGGGGCATGCAAGAGTCAGTCAATTGATATTTCTCTCTCATTTCGAAGTGTCCCCACCCCCTCTAAAATAAATTTCTTAAAAAACAGGTTAAAGTTATCATAGATAATAACTTAAGATAGAAAAACTCAGACCTCTGTTAGTTTACCACAGATTGTACATCTTGATTTATTTGAAATTCTTTTCCTGAGACTCTGGTTGTCTTTGTAGGGAGACACACAGTATGTATTGCAGGATTCCTGAAAGGGCTGGCTCGACTGCACTTGAGGAACAACAGTAGCCCTTTTCATAGGTGCACCTCTGAAACACGGGGATAAGCACAATTTAACAACACTGCATTTTCTTTTCAAATATATAAAAAATAATGGACAGTCTTTATTTTCTCATAATTTAATACTACGAATCAACTATAATTTGGGGATCTAGCAAAATCTACTTCTTGGTTTCATCACCAAGAGTTCCTAAACAAAATAGGAAGAAAAGACTTATTAATGACTTTTAGAAGCAATCAAAAAGGTGGTAGCAAACCCTATTTGGAAGGCCCGGTTAGTTGGAGCATAGTCCCATACACCAAAAAGGTTGTGGATTCCATTCCTGGCAGGGGTGCCTACAAGAGCTAAGCAACTGATGGTCTCTCATATTGATGCTTCTTTCTTTCCCTTTCTCATTCTCTTTAAAATTAATAAAAACATCTCCTCAAGTGAGAATTTAAAAAACAACAACAGATGTTAGCAACTTGGTAGAACTGAAGGAGATGGGGGATGGCTGATGAGGCAGAGTTGGTGGCAGGGAGAGGGTCAATTTATTTCCATACCCACACTCCATTTTCCTGCTAAGAGTAAGGACAGTACAAATAAGCCTGCTGACAAACTCTGAACTCTGAAAAACTCGAAGATAACTCAAGCTCAATTAATTTGAGGATACCTTTGCAACAGTTCTACCCATGAATTTATGCAGTTCTCCAGAACCCACATTTACAATGTCAGCATCAAGCATAAGTAGAAAGTACAGCTTACTTTTTACACATTACATTGTGCTTCTTTGGAGTACGCTTATGAGAGAAGGAGGAAAGGCAGGTGGTAGAACAAAAGAGGTGAGCTGATCCTTTTCGTTGATAAGCTGTTTGTCCTTTCTGTAAAGGGTTTTTGCAGTGTGCACAAGTGATTTTAGCTGGTTTAATAAGGTGCTGTTGGGCTGAAGACTGGCAAATCTGTTGAGGAAATGAGCCCACTGGTGAAAAAGAATCCACCCCTTGCTGTTTCTGATTACGTGGAAATGATGCTGACTGGGAGATCCAAGAATCTTAAAAATAAAACACAAGAAAAAGTCATGGTACAATTCAAAATTCATATCAGAAAAATATTTAAAAGTCTAAGAATAGTGAGGCAGCCATATAAGCAAGTGGTTAAGGCCAGACAGTCTTATTACACAATCCCAGGGGAACTACCCACTTTGTATTCTAAGTAAATGATTCTCTATTGTGCCAATGATGAAAATGGTGGCCCTGGTATTGTGCAATTCGGTAGCCATCAACTCTTAAGTCAGACTCCAGGTTCAAAAGTTGTGCTTTGAGATTACTAGATTGTGCAAGTATATAAAACTATGTCTTGGTTTTCTGAACTACAAACTAACAATCATACCTAACTCATGAAAGTATAATAGTAAAGCCTTATGTTTGGTACAAGGCACCTGCAAAAAGTATTAGCCATTTTTCTTCTCTAGGAACAAAATACCAATACATTATAAAATAAAGCAAATATGAAAATACAAAGATAACTATAGAGTGTGGTATATGATTTCCATTGTCATAACAGACAGCTTCCCCATTAACATTTTATTATGAAAAATTAAAAGAATATAGAGAAGTTGAAAGAATTGTGCAGTCAACTCCTATATGCCCACTAAATAGATTCCACAGCATTTTATAATTTTTTAATATTAAAATTTTGAGGATAACATTGTTTAATAACATTATATAAGTTTCAGGTATGCAACTTTAAAATACATATATATACTACATTGGGTGCTGATCACCCAAAGTCTAGTCTCTTTCTGTCACCACATATTTGACCTCTTTACCCTCTTTGTCCTCCCTCCACACTACTTTACTATTACTAACTTACTACTTTTGCTTTAACACATCTTTCTGTCTATACAGCCCTAGAAATAATTTCTGTATTTCAAGTAATATGTAGACATCAATACATTTCCCTCCAAAATACTTTGAAATACATGTAATTTAGATGTTACATTTTAATATCCTTTATTTTTATTTTTTAAATACTTCTATTGATTTCAGAGACAGGGAGAGGGAGAGATAAACATCAATGATGAAAGGGAATCACTGATCGGTTGCATCCTACACGCCCCCCCACCCAGTGGGGATGGAGCCCGCAACCCAGACAGGTGCCCTGACCAGGAATCAAGCCTAGAACTCCTGGTTCATGGGTCAATGCTCAACCACTGAGACATGCCAGTCAGGCCCCCCTTCCCCTTTTTAATCCTCACCCAAGGATATTTTGCCATTGGTTTTTAGAGAAAGTGGAAGAGAGAGGGAAAGACAGAGAGAAACATCAATGTGAGAGAAACACAATTGGTTGCTTCCTGCATGCGTCCCGACCAGGGACCGCCCTGGGGAGGAACCAAGGTCCATGTCCTTGATAGGAATCGAACCTAGGACCCTCTGGCCCACAGGCTCCTATCCACTGAGCCGAGAGAGAGAGAGAGAGAGAGAGAGAGAGAGAAAGAGAGAGAGAGAGAGAGAGAGAGAGAGAGAGAGAGAGAGAGAAAAGTGAGAGAGAAACATCAATTGGTTGCCTTCCATACGTGCTCTGACTGGAAATTGAACCCACAAACCAGGTATGTACCCTGTCTGGGAATTGAAGCAGCAACCTTTTGATATACAATCAACTGAGCCATTCTGGTCATAACATTTATTTTTATTTACTTTTAAAAAATATATATTTTATTACTTTTTTGCAGAGAGGAAGGGAGAGGGAGAGTCAGAAATATTGATGAGAGAGAAACAAGGATCAGGTGCCTCCTGCACACCTACTACTGGGATGTGCCCACAACCGAGGTACATGCCCTTGACCGGAATTAAACCTGGGACCTTTCAGTCCACAGGTTGACGCTCTATCCACTGAGCCAAACTGGCTATATGTAACATTTATTTTTTAACATTTTAAAATTAATTTTTTTAGAGGGAGAGGAAGGGAAATGGAGAGAGAAAACATCGATTTGAGAGCAAAGTATTTATCAGCTGCCTCCTACCTGCCCTCCACCGGGGATCAAGCCTGAAACCTGGGCATATACTTTGACTGGAAATAAAATCAGCAACTTTAGGTACTCAGGACATCACTCAACAAACTGAGCTAAACCAGCCAGGCTAGACATAACATTTTAAAGCAAGTCTTTCCACAATTACTTCTGAGCCTTCTAAAATATTATTTCATATGCATTAATATAGGAAAGCCTGTATTATATGGTCCGTCTGACCCAATCATATATTATTGTTGCTTCAAAATCGGACAATCTGATGTACAGGTAATAGTGCTTCTCAAATGTTATCATGTATGAGATCATTTGGGAAGCTTTGATTTAAACAGAGATTCTAACTTATTAGGTCCTAAGATTCTGTATTTATCGAATATGAAACTTTGAGAAATGAGACTCTATTCAAAAGTAGCTTATTTGGCCCTAACCAGTTTGGCTCAGTGGATAGAGCTTCAGCCTGCAGACCAAAGGGTCCTGGGTTTGATTCCAGTCAAGGGCACATACCTTGGTTGCAAGTTCCTCCCCAAACTCTTGTAGGGGTTTGTGCAGAAGGCAACCAATCAATGTCTTTCACATCAATGTTTCTCTCTGGCTTTCCCTCTCTCTTCCACACTCCCTAAAAATCAATGGAAAAATATCCTCAGGTGAAGATTAACAAAAAAATCTACACTAATAAAAGAGAAAGATACAAATTAACCGTACCTTTGTGACACCCACCAGCGAAACAGGAGTATGCAAATTAAACAAAGATGTCGGGTGAATTTGCATATACAGGTGCTGAGTGGCCAGGGATGAGGTGCGGTGCCATGGTGACTACACAGGCATTCCTCACCGCTACAGCTGCTCCGGGCCTCTGGGCAGCATGGGAAGGCAAGTGAGAGGATGAAAGGAGAGTGTGTGGACGTACAGGGACTACCTATTTGTGAGTGAGGGACAGCTATATTCCAAGGGACTGTTGGGGACTGCCAGACTGGGCTCCCCCCTAACCGGGCAACCTCCACTGCTGCTGCAATCTCTCAAGGAGTGACCAGCTCTGCCGCAGAGATTGCACCATCTTGTAGGGGAGACTGGCTGTGATTGGAAGCCTAGCCTTACCTTTAATTGGGAAGAATCGGATACCTCCCAGGACCCTACAACCATAACACACAAAATCCGAGGACATTGGGAGGACCAGTGTAGTCCGAGAACATGTAAGGGGGTCCACAGGGCTGCTGATAGAAGGGAACTCTAGAAATCAATCAGTTGCTGAGGCGGGAAGCCTGAAGCTTTACCAATAAACCAGCTGTGCTGTGCGAAGGGGAAAAGACATCACAGAGACTTGTGCAGAGTCCCACACAGTGCTGGGGCAAAAAAGTCACACTTGCTGAAACCAGTTTGGCTCAGTGGATAGAGTGTCGGCCTGCGGACTGAAGGGTCTCAGGTTCGATTCCGGTCAAGGGCATGTACCTTGGTTGCAGGCACATCCCCAGTAGGGAGTGTGCAAGAGGCAGCTGATCGATGATTCTCTCTCATCAATGTTTCTAACTCTCTATCCCTCTCGTTTCCTCTCTGTGAAAAATCAATAAAATATATATATATATTTTTAAAAAGTCACACTTACTCTAGCTCTTTTTTCTCTTTAAATCCTTGCATTTGATTACTAAGCCCAATACACAGGATAACCCAATTAAATATATTCTCAGAGACTGCAGGGGAAAGTTGTTTTAGTGGAACCTGGGAATCAGAGTGGGGAGAAAAGACCAGAAAGCCAGTTCTGGGGCAGTCCATACCCCCAAACCAGTATTAAGTGCAAGAGGGAAAACAAATTCTAAATATTGGGTAGAGAGGACTTATAGCCCCGGATGTCAATACAGAACACTGCCATCCAGGGGTTGAATCACAAATTGACGCTTATGTAAATTTAACCACAGGCAGGCTGAGAAACAGACATATTGCCTGCTTGAAAACAAGATTGTGGTTTACATCACAGACGAGCTGTGGAACACAGGGAATTTCAACACAGTTCTAACTACCTGACAGGCAACAGGTGTACCAAACAGAATAGTAAAGATAGTGAACGACTTTCACTTATGCACATTTTTATTTTTTATCTTTTACTTAAGAAACTAAATATTTTTTTCTCACTTGATTTTACCTTTTAAATTATATTTTTGTTTTTAATCAGTATTATTACTATTATTTTATCTTTTTTAAAGTTTTATTTTATCAGGTTTTTAAAAAAATAAATCTTTATTGTTCAGATTATTAGAATTGTTCCTCTTCCCCCAATCTGGTTCCCACCCCCCACTGTCCTCATCCATAGGTGTACAATTTTTGTGCAGACTTTGCCCGCACTCCCACACCACTTTCCCCCCTCGAATTGTCAGTCCACTCCTTTTCTATGCCCCAGATTCTATTATATTCACCAGTTTATTCTGTTCATCACATTTTTTATTTACTTGATTTTTAGATTCACTTGATGATATACATATTTGTTTATAATTTTTATCTTTAACTTTTTCTTCTTCCTCTTCCTAAAGAATACCTTTCAGCATTTCATATACTACTGGTTTGGCAGTGATGAAGTCCTTTCACTTTCTCTTATCTGGAAAGCTCTTTATGTGACCTTCAATTCTGAATGATAACTTTGCTGGGTAGAGTCATCTTGGTTGTAGGTTCTTGCTATTCATTACTGAATATTTCTTGCCACTCCCATCTAGCCTGCATAGTTTCTGTTGAGAAATCAGCTGACAGGAGGAGACAAAAATGGCGGAAGAATATAGGTGGATTCTGAGCCTTGTCCCGAAGCAGAAAGAGAGAGCAGCTGAGGGTTGTGCTGAGAGTATTTATTAACAAGCCAAGAGACAGCCGAACACCAGAAGAAACTGGGGGGCCGCTGACCAGGGTGCCCCTGACAGGGAAGCACCCACGGTGGGGCTAGGTCCCTTCCCGGAGCTACTACGGGCTTGGATGGGGAAATCTCGCCATCTTGAAGGGAAATCGGATCGTGTCAGAGGCCTGAATATCTACAGCCACAACGACCACAAAGCAGCTGTGACCCCCAGAATGCTAATTCCAGGCCACGCGAACATTTGGACTCACAGGAGTGCCCACCGCACGGCGTAAAGGTCAGACTTCGCGGGGAGAGGGTGAGTGAGTGCTCGAGGCGAAGACAAAAGCCTGCCCGTGCTGGGTGGAAACTGGAGGACAGGGACGGTGATTACAAGTAGAAGCCCCTGGCTATTGGGCGGGTGTCACCCGTGAAAGTGGACAGGGCTCCTAATAGGGGAGATATCTAAAGAGCAACACATTTGGATCTGACTCAGAGGGATATCGGAAAATTACAGGGGATTACAGTTGGCTCGAACTTGCCCTCCCCCCCTCCATAGATCAGTGCCACAGAGAGGGGGGGAAAAAAAAAAGAAAAGCTAGAGAGGTTTTAGGGCCCTGGAAGTCAACCTAGAAACACTGCCACCCAGAGACTAAATCACAAATTGACACTAGTATAATAAAATATAATTAAGACCTGCTTAAAAATCAGGACCGGATTACAACACTGAGGAGCAGTGAAACGCAGGGAACTGCAATACTGTCTGGACTGGAAAACAGGTGTGCCAAACAGAACAATAGAAGAAGTGAATGACCTTCATTACTGCAAATTTTATTTAAATTTTTTTAATTTTATTTTTTTAATTTTTAAATTGTTTTTCATTATTTGCAACGTTTACTCAAGAAACTATTTTTTTTCTTTTTCCTCACTTGATTTTACCTTTTTAATTATTACATTGTATACATAATCAACATTATTACTACTACTATTTTACCTTTTTATCTTATTTTCTTGTTTATTCTTATTATTTTATTATTATTATTATTATTTTATTTCAGGATTACTGTTCTACAGTCTATATTTATCTCTCCTTCTCCAACGCTTTATTCTATCTCAACCCTACCTTTATGCCATCACTCTCTTCCTAACCTTTTCCTTTGGTGCCCTGTTTATCTTAACCCTTTCCTGCTCTAGATTTTCCCCATTCTTTCTGTTTACCCCCTCCTAAAATTTCACGCTACTTTTGTATATCTAATTTCCAACCCCCTGCTCCAAGCCCATTCACACCTCCCTCGTCGCTGTACTAAAACAAAAAAGTCTTTCTCTCTATCCCTTTGTAGTTGTATATTGAATGTTAACTATATTGAAGTTTTATGCTTTTTTGTAAGATTGGTTTACCTATTCTTTTTGTTTGATTGTATGTTTTTGTTAGCTGGGTTCAGTCACCTTTATTGGAAGTTATTAATATCGGAAACACATTTCTATTCAGTGCCTGTGTGTTGTACCTGGTTGTGTTGTATTTTGTGCCTTTAAATCAAAGCAGGAGAGAGAACTCTATTCCAACAAACTGAACAACCTGGAGGAAATGGACATATTCCTAGAAAAATACAACCTTCCAAAACTCAATCAGGAAGAATCTAAAAATCTCAATAGACCAGTGACTTGGGAAGAAATTGAAACAGTCATCAAAAAGCTTCCAGCAAACAAAAGCCCAGCCCTGTTTACCCCCTCCTAAAACTCTTCACAGGAGAGTTTTACCAAACATTCAAGGAAGAACTAAAACCTATCCTCCTCACACTATTACAAAAAATCCAAGAGGAAGGAACACTTCCAAACACCTTCTATGAAGCCAGCATCACCCTAATACCAAAACCAGATAAAGACAACTCAATGAAAGAGAATTACAGGCCAATATCCCTCATGAACATAGATGCCAAAATCCTCAACAAAATTCTAGCAAATCGGCTCCAGCAGAACATCACAAAGATCATACAGCATGACAAAGTAGGATTTATTCCAGGAATGCAAGGATGGTACAATATCCGCAAATCAATAAACGTGATACATCACATAAACAAATTGAAAAATAAAAATCATATAGTCATATCAATTGATGCAGAAAAAGCATTTGATAAAATCCAACACCCTTTTTTGATAAAAACTCTCAACAAGGTGGGAGTACAAGGATACCTCAACATAATAAAAGCTATATATGATAAACCCACAGCCAACATCATACTCAATGGGCAAAAACTAAAACCATTCCCTCTAAGATCAGGAACAAGACAGGGATGCCCATGCTCGCCACTCCTGTTTGACATAGTACTGGAAGTACTAGCCATTGCAATTAGACAAGAAGAGGAAATAAAAGGCATCCAAATTGGAAAAGAAAAAGTAAAGTTATCCTTATTTGCAGATGACATGATATTGTACATAACAAACCCAAAAGACTCCATTAAAAAACGAATTGACTTAATAAATGAATTTGGCAATGTAGCAGGATACAAAATTAATGCCAAGAAATCTATGGCATTTCTATACACCAACAGCGAATTTATAGAAACAGAGACTAAAAAAGCAATTCCATTTACCATCGCACCAAAAAAATTAAGATACTTAGGAATAAACTTAACTAAGGAAGTAAAGGACTATATGCGGAAAACTACAAGACACTTAAAAAAGAGATAGAGGAAGATGTAAACAGATGGAAGAACATACCATGTTCATGGATTGGTAGAATCAATATCATCAAAATGTCCATACTTCCTAAAGCAATCGATTGGTTCAATGCACTCCCCATTAAAATACCAACGGCATATTTCACTGACCTAGAAAGAACTCTCCAAAAGTTCATTTGGAACAATGAAAGACCCCAAATAGCCACAGCAATCCCGAGAAAGATGAGTAAAGTAGGAGGGATCTCAATACAAGATTTCAAGTTGTATTACAAAGCCACTGTTCTCAAAACAGCCTGGTACAAGAACAGACATATAGATCAATGGAACAGAATTGAGAACCCAGATATAAACCCAAATCACTATGCTTTATTGAAGAGACTGTCTTGACTCCATTGTATATCCGTGCCTCCTTTGTTAATACTTGACAAAGGAGGCACGGATATACAATGGAGACAAGACAGTCTCTTCAATAAATGGTGTTGGGAAAATTGGACAGATACATGCAAAAGAATTAAACTAGATCACCAACTTACACCATACACAAAAATGAACTCAAAATGGATAGAGGACTTAAACATAAGACAGAAAACCATAAAAATACTAGAGGCATCTACAGGCAGCAAAATCTCAGACATATGCCAAAAGAACTTCTTCACTGATACTGCCCCTAGGGCAATGGAAGCTAAAGAGAAAATAAACAAATGGGACTACATCAAAATAAAAAGCTTTTTTTATAGCAAAAGAAACCATCAACAAAACAACAAGAAAGCCCACTGTATGGGAGAACATATTTGCAAATGTTATCACTGATAAAGGTTTAATCTCCAACATCTACAGACAGCTTATACAACTAAATAAAAGGAAGATGAATGATCCAATTAAAAAATGGGCAATGGATCTAAATAGAATATTTTCAAAAGAAGACAGAAGGAAGGCCAAGAAGCACATGAAAACATGCTCAAGCCGAAACCGGTTTGGTTCAGTGGTAGAGCGTCGGTCTGCGGACTGAGGGGTCCCGGGTTCGATTCTGGTCAAGGGCATGTACATTGGTTGCGGGCACATCCCCAGTGGGGGATGTGCAGGAGGCAGCTGATCGATGATTCTCTCTCTCATCGATGTTTCTAGCTATCTATCCCTTTCCTTTCCTCTCTGTGAAAAATCAATAAAATATATTAAAAAAAAAAAAAAAACAGAAAAAAAAAAACATGCTCAAAATCACTAATTATCCGAGAGATGCGCAATAAAGGTTTTATTTTCCTGATTCCTCTGGGTGATGGGTCGTTCTCCTGGGTCATTCACATTTTGGTTCCGACCAAGAAGTGTCAGCTATGTTGGTTTGGTGGCCACCGCTGTTAACTGTAGACTTGGGCACTCTTCCAGGCTCTGAGACCCTGGGAGGGCGCCTCTGGCACATTCGCAGGTTCCTGGACTCTCGGGCCCAGTGAGACTGCTGTGACTCTGCACTCTGGCGGACTCACTGAGGCAGGAAACACCTTTCCGGAACTGCGGTAACATCTGACTGGTAAATTTTCCCTAGGGCAGGGTTTCCCAAACTTTTGACATATATGTACCCCTTCTATAATTTTCGTAACGCTGAGTACCCCACATACTCATGAGAACGTAGAATTAGGCGCAGCTAAGCACGGTGCAGTGCATATCCCCACCAAACTCCGGTGCAACATGTACCCCCACCAAACTCTTCCCATACCCCTGGGGGTACGTGTACCACACTTTGGGAAACACTGTCCTTGGGAATAGTCTGAGTTCAGATCTATCTTTTGGGACAAAAGAGGCCAGCTGATTATCTCCTGGGCACTTTATCTGTCTCTGTTTGGACTGACTGACTGTGGAGCTCTTAGGTAGTTTATCTGCCTCTGTTTTGGGACTTCCTCGGGAGGAAGTCAACTGTGGAGCTAGTAGGCAGTTTATCTGCATCTGTTTTGGAACTTCCTGGGGAGAAAGTCAAATTTGGACTGACTGGGGTGTGAATGTGAATTTAAAAAGTCCGTGCTCCATGGCCATTAATACCAAGAAGCACCTTTGTCTCCTCCGTGATTGTGGCTAAACGGAGAGAATGTTTCTGTTAAAACTGTATGTCTTTTTGTTGTTTGTTTAATTCGTTTGAAGATGGGGCAAGTCCTCCTTTGGGAAATCCAATTATATGTGGTAAGGCTGAACACATGTCAGAGACTGCAGTAGTGTCCCAGCAGCTGCCAAGAATGCTTGTTCTTGCCGAAACCGGTTTGGCTCAATGGATAGAGCGTCAGCTTGGAGACTGAAAGGTCCCGGGTTTGATTCCGGTCAAGGGCATGTACCTTGGTTGCGTGCATATCCCCAGTAGGGGGTGTGCAAGAGGCAGCTGATCGATGACTCTCTCTCATCAATGTTTCTAGCTCTCTATCTCTCTCCCTTCCTCTCTGTACAAAATCAATAAAGTTTAAAAAAAAAAAAAGAAAAAAAAAAAAAAAGAATGCTTGTTCTTGGGGGCTCTCCCTCCTCTCCCATCAGCGTTTCGGCCACAAGAAAGTCTAGTTTAAGCTAGTGAGATTTCTGTCTGTATATCTGTAATGTAAACTTTCAGGGACTTTAGTGTACTCTTTCCTAGTTTATAAATATAGGCCTATACGTAATTTTCCAAAGTCTTTGATAACTTAAAGGCTTTTGAACATTGCTTGGTTAAATGATACTGAAACATTAATTAGAGTTTACCTTCTCTGGAGAATCTAGAGGATGAAGTTGAATCTGTTAATAAATAAAACTTGTATTTTATTTGAAATCTCTTGTAAGATATAAATGTACTGCTAATTTAAGGAATGTTACTTACATATCACCTAAAAATTAAGGTTAAGACTTCTAACTAATTAGAAGGAAAGTATGGTTTTGGTGCAATAAAAAAAGCATAGGCACCGAAATGCATTTTGAAGGAGAAAGAAGGTAATTTTTAAAGCTGGTTATTCCTGAAAGTTATTAGAATTTTTGTGTCTAATACTCTTTGATATATAATATTTTGGTAAAATCAAGTTTGACAATCCTTCAAGGGTTTACATTTTCAGAAACTTTCTCTTGAGAGAAAAACCAAGATAGCAGCCTAGGTAAGCACCTAAACTGCTGCCTCGCACAATTTCAAAACAACAACTAAAAGACAGAACGGACATCATCCAAAACCACAGGAAAGCTGGCTGAGTGGAAAAATCTACAACTAGAAAGAAGGAGAGAGGCTCACGGATCAGGGGAACGGCAAAGAGCTGAGGTAGGGAGATGCGAGCACAGAGAGGAAGGATGGCCGCGTGCCTGGCTGGCGGGAGGGGAAAGGAAGCCCTGACTGCAATGAACCCCAGTTCTAAATGCACTGAACCCCAACCCCGATCAAAACCCTGTGGACCCAGCTCATATGGGTGGAGTCTGGACTGTAGAGAAAGGCACACAGAGACTCGGAGACTCCGGGAGCTTCAGTGGGCAGGGGTTTGGGGGTGCACGAGCAGACGTGACTGTGCGCAGAGAGGTCTGACTGCGGAGGTTGCCACAGCCTCTCCATAGTAGGAGTTGGAAGCTCCTGATTGCACTGGATCCCAGTTCCGACTGCAATGAAACCCAGTTCCGGGCAAGCCCCTGAGGGACCCATGCTCTTACAGGGGGAATCTGTACTGTCAGGCGGAAACTCAGGGGATCTGTAAAAGGCAGAGGTCTGAGGTGCATGCACAAGGACAGGGCTGACGAGAAGCCAAGACTGTGGGCTCAGCCCTGAGGCTCCGACCCCATCCAAGCCAAGCACAAAGGCTTTTGCAATTTTGCGAGTCTGGTCCTATAAGACTGTCTCCAATATAGAAGGTATCCCAGAAGGTATCCTGGCATAGACACAGCTGATACTCACATCCAATTGGCCTGGAGATCAATTCCTCCCAAATCAAGACTTACCTACAACAAGACTGCACATACAGCCCACAAAGGAGAACACCAAGAGTGTCTACCTCAGGTAACTGGGAAGGCTGATCCACTGGGCCACATAGGACACCAAGCACACAAAGCTACCCTACCAACTCAGGGAAGCAGTGAAAATGAGGAGACAAGAAAACAGATCTCAAACGAAAGAAATGGAGGAGAACAAACGACTGCATATAGAGTTCAAAACCACGATTATAAGGTTTTTCAAGAATTTCTTAGAAAAGGCTGATAAATTTAACAAGACCACAAAACTAGTATTATAGGAAATGCTGAAAGCTATTCTTTAAGAAGAGGAAGAAGAAGAAGAAAAAAAAAGATAAAAATTGTCAACAACAAATAGATATCAACAAGTGAATCTAAAAATTGAGTGAATTAAAAATCTGAGGAACAGAATAAACTGGTGAATATAATAGAATCAGGGGCAAAGAAAGGGAGATTGATAATTATCAGGGGGAAAAGAGTGTGGGGGGTACAGGAAGAGACTGGATTAAAATCGTATACCTATGGATGAGGACAATGTGGGGGAGGTAAGGGCAGAAGATGAAGTGGGAACCGAGTGGAAGGGAGCTATGGGGGGAGGGAGGAAAAAACAATTATAATCTGAGCAATAAAAATTTATTAAATTAAAAAGAAACTTTCTCTTGACCTAAAATTAATTGGCTTTAGATCATCTCAATAGGCTCTGAAATGCCATGAATATTTGTTTTCTCTCTCATGAAGGAAAATTTTATACTGAAGGTACATAGGAGTCTTTGTCAAAGGCTCGTTTTTTCCCTTCACCTAAGAAGCTACTATCATCTGTGAACAATACTTTAGTCCAGATTCTGTAGAGGCGTGTCTGTAAGATCTGGCCAGCTGGAGTAAACCTCCGCTAGGACTTCTAGGGGTTCCCTCTGATTGAGTTATTGAATAACAGAATATTGGGTTTTACAGAAAGAATTTGCTGGGGAGCCGAGACCGGTTTGGCTCAATGGATAGAGCATCGGCTTGGGGACTGAAGGGTCCCGGGTTCGATTCCAGTGAAGAGCATGTACCTTGGTTGCGGGCATATCCCCAGTAGGGGGTGTGCAAGAGGCAGCTGATCGATGACTCTCTCTCATTGATGTTTCTAACTCTCTCTTTCCCTTCCTCTCTGTACAAAATCAACAAAATATATATATTTTTTAAAAATTTGCTGTGGATTATAGTGTGAAACTAGTTCCCTGAAAATTAAGAAAATTCTGTGAATTAGAAAGGCCAGCCTATGGCGTGGGTTGGTCCTCAGAGGGAACTCTACATGTCCCAACTGTCAGGGCCTTCTCTGAGGTAATCACAGGTGACTCTGGTCATCCTGATCAGTTTTCTTACATAGATCAATGGCTAAAAATAGCTGGGTACAGGCCTCCTTGGATAGGACTCTGTCTGTGTAAGAAGGGACAGAGTAAGCTTTTAGTGGCAGGAGAACAGAAGCAGGTCCCTTAGAAGGAAGCTCAGACCCTGTGCTACAGGAACCCCCCGAGAAAGTGCCGCCAGTTTTACCACCTCCATATATGCCTCAAGTGGCATCCAGTGCTCCTTTGCCTGGTCAGGGAAGCTTAGATACACCACCTCCTTCCGTCTCCCCCAACTAGACTCTTCAGAGCCAGTTGGACAATATTTGCACTCAGCTGATCAGGGACCCCGGCCACCCCGAGCTTTCCAGATGCCTCTCCAACAAACAAGGGGGGCCTCCCAGTATTGGGAGAAGACGGGACCCTGCAAGAGGTGGGATTGGCCGAAACCGGTTTGGCTCAGTGGATAGAGCGTCGGTCTGCGGACAGAAAGGTCCCAGGTTTGATTCCGGTCAAGGGCATGAATCTGGGTTGCGGGCACATCCCCAGTAGGGGGTGTGCAAGAGGCAGCTGGTCGATGTTTCTCTCTCATCAACGTTTCTAGCTCTCTCTCTCTCTCCCTTCCTCTCTATAAAAAATCAATAAAATATATATTTTTTTAAAAATAGGTGGGATCGGTCTTTTACTACCAGCCTTTCACTACACCAATCTCTTAAATTAGAAGCATCACACTCCCATTTATTCTGAAAAATCTCAGGCCATGGTTGACCTCCTGGAGTCAATTTTTCAGACCCATAAGCCCACCTGGGTCAATTACAAGCAACCCTGATCGCTGCGACTGTCTTAGAAGCTAACTCCCAGAACCCTCAGGCAGGAAGGAAAGGGAGAAAGCAAGGAGCCAAATCAGGAAAAGGAAGGACGGATCTTAAATGGGACCAGTGTGCCTATTGTAAAGGATTAGGACACTGGAAGAATGATGTCTGAGCTGCCAGAAAAAAGCAGGCAAGGTCATCCTAACCACCCAACCACTATAGGCCAGAGCCACCTGAGGCAGACTTCATCAGAGTCAGCAGCAGCCGACTCTGACTAGGACAGACGAGGCTCTTTCCAACTGGGCTCCTATGAGTCTTTGGTCAAAATGAAAATCGGGGGGCCAGACTGTGAACTTTATGGTTGAAACAGGGGCAGAGCAGTAGGTAGTTACTCAGAAAGTAGCTCCCTTCTCAGAACAGGAGGTCACCATTGTCAGAGTTACCAGAGACCACACCCGCAGACCATTCTACAGTCCTTGCCGATGCCAGCTAGGCAGCCACCAGGTGGTTCATGAATTCTGGTATTTGCCAGACTACCTGGTCCCTCTAATGGGCAGAGATCTTTTAGCCAAAATGGGAGCAGAAATCACCTTAGCCCGGATGGCTCAGCACAACTGCGCTTAGGTGAGGAGACTTCTCTAATGATCCTGTCTTTAGCAGTGCCTTGGGAGGAAGAAAGGAGACTTTATACCTCCCAAAGACCTCACCATTACAGTCTGAATTAGAGAAGAAATTCCCAATGGTCTGGGCAGAAGATCTTTTTCTGCCTTCAGCTGGCACCCTCCAGTCAGCCCGTTTGCCTTTGAATGGGAAAACCCAACTACCTGGACCAAAATGCCACAAGGATTCAAGAACTCCCCGACTCTTTTTAGTGGAGCACTAGCATCAGATTTGTCCCAATTTCCATGACAGGACTCAGGGTGTGTTCTGCTCCAATATGTAGATGATGTCCTGCTGACTAGCTCCAAGTGAGTTCAGTGTTGGGAAGGAACACGAGACTTCTAAGACTCTTTTTTTTTTTTTTTTTATATATTTTATTGATTTTACACAGAGAGGAATTGAGAGGGACAGAGAGTTAGAAACGTCGATGAGAGAGAAACATCGACCAGCCGCCTCTTGCACACCCCTCACCGGGGATGTGCCCGCAGCCAAGGTACATGCCCTTGACCGGAATCGAACCCGGGACCTTTCAGTCCGCAGGCCGACGCTCTATCCACTGAGCCAAACCGGTCCCGGCAAGACTTCTAAGACTCTTAACTGAAACAGGTTACTGGGTGACCAAAAGGAAAACTCAAATCTGTCAGAGGGAAGTCAAATACCTAAGTTTCTGAATCACCGAGGGAAACGAAGAGTAGGTACTAAAAGGCCATACAAGTTCCCAAGCACCTGGGGACAGATTTGGGAATTCGACAGGTTTCTGTCGAATATGGATCCCAGGATTTTCAGATCTAGCTAAGCCCCTCTATCAAGCCTTAACAGGAGAGGAAAAGGCACCCATTAACTGGGGTCCTGAGCAGGGAAAAGCTTTCACGACCATAAAGGCAAAGCTCACTCAAGCGCTGGCTGTAGGGCTCCCAGATGTGATAGGGGACTTTAACCTTTTTATTCACGAGTAGCCCTAGGAGTCCTGACTCAGGAGTTGAGACTCTGGCGGAGGTACCGGGACCACAGATTGACCCGGTTGCCTCCGGGTGGCTACCATGCCTAAGGCCCTGGCAGCCACAGCCTTATTAGTCAAAGAGGCAGACAAGCTCACTCTACAACAGAACTTAAATGTTAAAGACTTCATGCTGTTGTAACCCTAATGGAAGGTAAGGGGCAACATTGGCTCACTTATGCTGGGATAACTCAATGAGAGGGAACCCCTAGAAGTCCTAGAGGAGGTTTACTCCAGCCGGCCAGACCTAACAGACACGCCTTTACAGAATCTGGACTAAAGTATTGTTCACAGATGACAGTAACCTCTTAGGTGAAGGAAAAAAACGAGCTGGGTATGCAGGAGTATCAAACTTTGAGATAATAGAGGCACAGGCCCCACCTGAAGGATGGTCAGCACAGAGGGCAGAACTTTGGGCCCTAGTCAAAGACTTAGAACTCAGTAAGGATAAGCATGCCAACATCTACACTGACTCGCGCTATGCCTTCACTACCCTGCATTTCCATGGGGCCATACACAAGGAAAGGGGGCTCCTGATGGCCAGAGGAAAAGGAACAAAAAATCAGAACGAGATGTTGAAGTTACTAGAAGCAGTCTGGGAACCCAAGGAAATAGCAGTTATCCATTGTAAAGGACATTAGCAGGGAAAAGACTCCATGTCAGAAAGAAACCGACACACAGATTGCAGAGGCAAGACTTGCTGCTAAAGAGCAGATGGTGTCATCGCTTATCATACTGGCTCCAGAATTACCTGAACCTCTGAAATACACCCCTCAAGAAGAATGTGGAGAAACCAAAATGGCGGCATAGGTAAACACCTAAACTGCTGCTCTGGAAACGTGGAAATGCAGAGAGAACTGACTGGCAGTCATTGCTGTTTGCCACGCCCTAGCCTAATGATTCCTTGAGACCCCCATCCCGCACAATCTACAAACCCACCCAAGCTCGACACAGTGGCTTCTGCATATAAATGACCTTCCCTATTTCAGTTTAATTTAACAAACTGTAGCTCTTGTCAGACAGCTCCAAAACCACCAAACACCAAGCAAAGAGGAGAAAACTGTAGTTCTCGCTGAAGCTCCTCCTGGGTGGCCTCAGACAGTAGCTGACCTGCACCCCATTGGAGATCCAGAAACTAGTGTATCTAGTGGTCAGAGTGAGACAACACCAGATTTCAACTACTCACAATCATAAGTGACACATTCAAGAGGCAGACTCAGTGAGCACCAAAGCCCCACTGAAATAAGTCCAGCCCAATAAGTGTGTCTCCATCACAGCAGTTCTTTCTTATAGACACAGCAGGTCCTCACAGCCAATTGGCCTAGAGGTCAATTCCTCCCAGCGTACCAACAGCAATCAAGGCTTAACTACACCAAAGCTGTACACACAGTCCAGAAAGGGGTGCACCAAGAGTGTCCACCTCAGGTAACTGGGACGACAACCAATTGGGCCATATAAGACACCTAGGACACAAAGCCACCCTACCAACTCAGGGAAGCAGCGAAAATACAAAGACAAAGAAACAGATCACAAACGAAAGAAATGGAGGAAAACAAACGACTGGATATAGAGTTCAAAACCATGGTCATAAAATTTTTCAAGAATTTCCTAGAAAAGGCCGATAAATTTAACAAGACGCTGAAGGATATGAAAAAGGACCAACTAGAAAATAAGCATACAATGACTGAAATAAAAAATATTATACAAAAACCCAACAGCAGACTAGAGGAATGCAAGAATCAAGTCAAAGATTTGAAATATGAAGAAGCAAAAAACACTCAACTGAGAAAACAAAAAGAAAAAAGGATCCCAAAAATTTGAAGATAGTGTAAGGAGTCTCTGGGACAACTTCAAGCATATCAACATCAGAATTATGGGGGTGCCAGAAGGAGAGAGAGAACAAGATACTGAAAACCTATTTGAAGAAATAATGACAGAAAACTCCCCCCCCCCCCCCCCCCCCCCGCGGAAGAAATACTTATAAGTCCAGGAAGTACAGTAACCTCAAACAAAAGGAATACAAAGAGGACCACACCAAGACACACCATAATTAAAATGCCAAGGGCAAAAGACAAAGGGAGAACATTAAAAGCAGCAAGAGAAAAACAGTTAATTACCTACAAGGGAGCACCCCTATGATTGTCAGCTGATTTCTCAACAGAAACTATGCAGGCCAGACAGGAGTGGCAAGAAATATTCATAGTGATGAATAGCAAGAACCTACAACCAACATTACTTTACCCACCAAAGCTATCATTCAGAATGAAAGATCAGATAAAGAGCCTCACAGTTAAGAAAAAGCTAAAGAAGTTCATCACCACCAAACCAGCATTATATGAAATGCTGAAAGGTATTTTTTAAGAAGAAGAAGAAAAAAAACCATAAAGATAAAATTATGAACAACAAATACATATCTATCAACAAGTTAATCTAAAAATCAAGTGAATTAAAAATCTAAGGAACAAAATAAACTTGGTGAATATAATAGAATCAGGGGCATAGAATGGGAGTGGATTGATAATTCTCAGGGGGATAAGGGTGTGGGGGGCACAGGAAGAGACTGGACAAAAATTGTACACCTATGGATGAGGACAGTGCGGGGGGGGGGGGGAAGGGGGGGCGGGGAAGAGATAAAGGCAGAGGGTGGGGTGGGAACCAGGTGGCTGGGAGCTGTGGGGGGGGGGGGGGAGGAGCAACAACTGTAATAATATGAACAATAAAAATTTATTAAATTTTTTTTTAAAAAGAAGAGGAATAAGAATGTGCCCAAAGAGAAGGAGATAAGAGGAAAAGGAAGATTGTTGGATACTTCCAGATCGTAAGTCTATGTTCCAGAACGGTTAGCTCATAGAGTAGTCCTCCAGCAGCATGAACTTACCCATTTAGGGAAGACGACTCTAGGAGCCTTTTTAAGCCCGTGTCCCCTCCTTGTGTGCCTCAGTCTCTCGGAGCTGCCTCCTTTGTGCACAGAACAATGCAAGGCAGGGTCCTATAGTACCTATAGGAATTTAGCACTGTGGGCAGGCTCTTTTTTGAAGATCAAGAGGTAGACTTTACAGAATTAGGGCACCTTTTCAGGCTGGATAAGGTCCCTTTCAGGTTGGCTTACAAGGTTGTTTTTCCCAATCTTTTACCCAAACCTGGTCCCCAGGCTTGTGAGGGTGCAAAACTGTTCCTAGAGAGATGGGCAATTAATCAGTAACCCATCTGTGGACTTAAAGGGTAGTTGAGGCATATCCTACCCACACAGAGAAAGAGAGAAGTCACTGAGGCATTACTGAAGGACAGAATTCCTTGGTATGGAATGCCATTAACATAGGGTCAGATAATGGCCCAGCCTTTGTAGCTGAGGTAGTACAGTAGGTAGCTAAGGCCTTAGAAATTAAGTGGAACTTACGTGCAGCTTACAGGCCCCAGAGTTCAAGGACAGTAGAACGCATGACCGTACTCTCAAGCAGGCTATAGCTAAGCTATGCCAGGAGATGAAATTACACTGGACAGATATGTTACCTATCTGACCCCAACCATAATACGTGCTCCTGCAGGTAATCTGCTACAGGGGCCAGGGTATGATTCTCTCCATCTGAAATTCTATATGGCAGGCCCCCTCCCTTAATTTGGCCAAAGGGAAATTTGGAGGAAGTAGGGAACTTAGAAATTCAGAAACAGCTACAAGGACTTGGGGAAACTACCCAGATTAGTGGTTCTCATCCTTTCTAATGCTACAACCCTTTAATACAATTCCTCATGTTGTGGTGACCCCAACCACAAAATTATTTTTGTTGCTACTTCATAACTGTAATTTTGCTACTGTTATGAATCATAATGTAAATATCTGTGTTTTCCGATGGTCTTAGGCATCCCTGCTAGCGGTTCTCATCCTGTGGGTCAGGATGAGAACTACTGCTGTAGAGCCTAAGACTGTTGGAAAACACAGATATTTATATTACAATGTTCCTCCCTGGCTAGCCAACCTCCTGCATCCCTCCCAACCCTGACTGCACTTGTGGGGTCCCTCGGCCTGCCCTTTGCCCTCTCACAATCCATGACCCCTCAGGGGATGTCAGAGAGCCGATTTTGGCCCAATCCTGCAGATCAGGCCGAGGGACCCCACTGGTACATGAATTCATGCACCAGGCATCTAGTAGTTTTAAAAACTTCCAGCAAACAAAAGTCCTGGTCTGGATGGCTTCACACGGGGAGTTTTACCAAGCCTTCAAATGGAACTAAAACCTATCCTCCTCAAACTATTCCAAAAAATCCATGAGGAAAGAAAACTTCTAAGCTCTTTTTATGAGGCCAGCATTTTCCTAATTCCAAAACCAGATAAAGACACTACAAAGAAAGAGATTTACAGGCCAATATCCCTAGTGAACCTAGATGCTAAAATCCTCAACAAAATATTAGCAAATCAGATCCAGCAATATATTAAAAAGATCATACACCATGACCAAGTGGGATTTCTTCCAGTTCTGCAATGCTGGTACAATATTCACAAATTAATAAATGTGATACATCACATAAACAAACTGAAGGACAAAAATCACATGATCATATCAATAGACACAGAAAAAGCTTTTGACAAAATCAAACACCCTTTTTAAATAAAATATCTCATCAAAGTAGTAATAGAGGGAGCATATCTCAACATGATAAAATCCATATATGACAAACCTATAGCAAACATGATACTCAATGGGCAAAAACAAAAACTATTTCCCCTAAGAACAGGAATAAGACAAGGATGCCCATTTTCACAACTTCTTTACAAGACAGTGCTTGAAATCCCAGTCAAAGTGA
The DNA here is from genome assembly GCF_964339955.1 of Pipistrellus hanaki. Lineage (NCBI taxonomy): Eukaryota > Metazoa > Chordata > Mammalia > Chiroptera > Vespertilionidae > Pipistrellus > Pipistrellus hanaki. The sequence goes on from NC_140505.1 coordinate 97,333,681, forward strand.
TTAGACAAGAAGAAATAAAAGGCATCTACATTGGAAAGTAAAATTATTATTTGCAGATGACATGATATTGTACAGAGAAAACCATAAAGACTCCACCAAAACACTACTAGATTTAATAAATGAATTCGGCAATGTAGCAGATAACAAATTCAACACTCAAATATCAGTGGGCGAGCTTCAACCTAGTAACAAGGAGGCTGTGATTTGATTCCTGGTCAGTACACATGCCCAGATTGCGGGCTCAATTCCTAGTGCAGGAGGCAGCCAATCGATGATTCTCTTTCATTATTGGTGTTTGTCTCTCTCTCTCCCTTCCTCTATGACATCAATAAAAATACATCTGAAAAAGAAAAACTCCAATACATGAAAAAGCCACAAAAAAGATTTGCTAAGTTTTAAATAACTATTATTATTATATATCTTAATTTTTTCAGAACATGACTTTTAAAAGTATAGGTCTCTTAATTAAAGCAAGAAACTTTTAAGATTAAGCAATAAAATGATGATTTAAAAATGAAAATCAGAGACAAGCACTAAACACGTTACACAAAAAATGAAGTTTCAGGTTACTTAATTATAAGTCACAAAATTCAATTACTACATAATATTACATTATATTCCCCTTCAGTTCAACACATCTTTTTGTTGTTGTTAATCTTCACCTAAGGATATTTTCTCATTGATTTTTAGAGAGTGGAAGAGAGGGTGACGGAGGAAGCGAGAGAGAGAAACATCAATGTGAGAGGGACACACATCATTTGGTTGCTTCCTACACACAGGCCAGGGATGGAGCTTGCAATCTAGGTACATGTCCTTGACCAGAATCAAACCCAAGACCTTTCAGTCTGTAGGCTGACACTCTATCAACTAAGCCAAGCTGACTTACACACCTTTTTATTCTATGATTTTTTACATTAAAATAAACACTAGTAAACAGGTCAGTGGTAATAACTATGGAGGTTTTCAATTAAACCACTTTAGATGTAAACTACAATAGGTAAAATAGATTAAATTTATGAAAATTCACAGGCCAAGTAGACTGCACAGTTTTTTCTTAAGTAAAATATGCTATCTTAACCTGAAAGTCAAAAGAAAGAAAATATTTAACTAATAGAACATAAATGAAATGGGTTGTAAAAATAACAGCCAACAGTTTTTTTACTTGGGGTAGATCACTCATGGCTTACCAGGACTATGATGAGTTGCAAATCCTCCTTTCTGAAATTCATCTCCTGCCACATTCATCCTACCAGGATTAAAAGGTCCTACTGCAGTCTTGGTCTGTGAAGTTAAAGATGGGGTGTATGTTTGTATATTAACACCAAAATTACTTGGCTGAAGTCCTTTAGCGACATCTCCCAAGTTGGTATTCTATAGTGATGCTATAAGTGTAATCATTAAGTTCATATCTTGCTCATCATTCAGAGAGCTTATACCTGTTTCTAAGGTTGTAACACTAGCAATCTTTATTTCAAAGTCGATTCTGTAGTGATAACACTATTACCCATTCCTACATTTACCTTTCTTCTTGAAAGACTGGAAGTAGAGAAATCCACATCTTTGGTTCTGTTTTTAGTTCCTCGAAGTCCCCATTCAATAAAACTGAAAGAATTTTTCTTTTTTCCTCCATTTGTTTCTATGTCCTCTTCATCATCAATAATAATAGTCTCACTTATATATCCCTTTTGAGAAGCCAAATCTCTTGAGGAAGGAATTAGGGAATCATTTCCTTGTAGCTTTCCATTTCTTGATGAAGCAAATATAAAATCTCTTGGATCAACTATTGCTGAAGAAGTTGAAGGAGGTTGTATAGTTTCAATAAACACAACATCATCATCATCATCTTCCACCGATAAGTTTCTAGATCTATTAACTGAAATACTAGTTGGATGACCAAATGAATTTCCTACGTCTGTGAGACTAGTTGCCATGGCTTTACTCCCTAGTAACACAGAAGTTTGTTCAGTCAAGTCTAATCCTCCCACTGAACCTATGTCCATGACAAAAAAAAAACCTGCAAGAGACAGAAAAAGAAAGAAAATTATGATTATTACAAGAACTAGCACAAATGAAATTTTAAATTCTATTCTTTATGTGATTTTTATCTAGGAAAAAATTGTTCAACTATTCTGTTTATCCTCTTCCATTAATGCTTACTTCTTCAGAGTTCAATAAAATTTATACAATTTTTGGGAGTCCCTAAAAAATGTTTATTTTTAATTAAATTTATTGGGTGACATTGGTTAACATGATCATACAGGTTTCAGGTGTGAGGCTCTATGCTACAAGATCTGTAAACTGTTCTGTATGACCAACATCAAAGTCAAATCTTAGAACATCTACTCAACTAACAGTAATCTTTATTTAGCATCATCAATAGGTTCTGTTACCTTAAGCAAAACATTTAAGGAAACCAATTTTATCATAGTCTAATTGATATAACCATAAGATATAAACAATAGCTGGTTCCTACAGTATCTCATCAATGTTATAATGAAACAGTTTTTGAGGACCTACTGTACTCAATTACCTAGTCACCCTTTAGAGGGGAAAAAATACCTGTCTTCCTTTGAAATAAAAAAACAGTAACACCTGTCCAGCGTGACTCAATGGCTGAACATCACTCTACAAACCACGAGGTCACCATGCAATTCCTGTTCAGGACACATGCCTGGGTTACAGGCTTGATCCCTAGTGTAGAGCATGCAGAAGGCAGTTGATCAATGATTCTCTCATCACTGATGTTTCTCTCTCTCTCTCTCCATTCCTCTCTGAAATCAATAAATTAAAAACACACACACAGGAAACAGTAATAAAATAATTTATCAAGTACTAATAATCTACACTCCAAATATAATCAACATAATATATATACTATCTATTAAAATGACTGTACTTGTCCAATCCCTATTTCCCTAGTCTTTCGTCATTTTTCAAATTCTCTTCCAATATAACTATATGATGAAATTTTTCTGAGTCACCTTTGCCCTTCTGTGCAATCTTCAAACATCATGCTGTGTTTTCTATGTAAAATTCTATAAATGCCACGACATAGGCATAACTTAATCAATTTTACAGATCAGGAAAGAGAAGCTAACTATATTATTCTGGATAAAATCAAATAGGACTTAAATTCAGGCTTTTAATTCCAGACTCCAAATTCTTAACCACTCTGTTATATTCAACAAACACTTCTTTGTACCTACTACACACTTGGGTATGACAAAGGAAAGAATCTGGCCTTAACTGGTTTTTCTCAGTGGACCAGAGGACCAAAAGTCTCGATCTCGGTTCCCGTCTGGGCACCAGTAGGGAGCAAACAACCAATGTGTCTCTCTCTTATCTCGATGGTTTTCTCTTTCTCTTCCTCTCCCCACCCTTCTACTTGCTCCAAAGTCAATGGGAAAAATACCCTCTTTAAAAAAAGAAAAAATACCCTCACTTATCAGGTGAGGATTAAAAAATAATAATCTGGAGAAGTGAATAATCAATAAAGTGAGGCTCTTGCAAGTGAGATGTGGATATGTGCACAGGTGGGAGTGAAATTGATCTTGAATAGAAATCACCTGTATTTCAAAGGCCAGAGGGGAAAAAAAGTAGACATAACTGGAATGTATATTAGTGTAGAAATGATAGGTGGAAAACTAAGGTAAGTTTATCCATGCTGGCCTCAATTTTCTTAGCTAGAAACTCGAGAGTGAAGGAGGTGGGAACTGTATGGGTGTTGAATGTTTTAAAAAACTCACTTTACTCCATTTTAAATATCTCATATTGATATATGCTAAGTAACATTTCTATTCTAAATTTTCCCAAGTAATTTAATTGATAATAGTTATAATCATGTAATAGGTGCTATGTCAATAAAATATTTAGTTAATGTTTACACGAGGTAGGAACTATTCTTTTCCCCCACTTTGCCCATTAGGAAACTTAAGGCTCAGAAGATAAGGTATCTGTATGGCCTGTCCAAGTCTCTAATGCTGGGAAAGACATAGTCAGGATTCAAATCCAAGAAATCTGACTCCAGGATCTATCTTACAACCATTACGTTATATGCAATTAATATATAAAATAATTTTTTAAATCACTTCTTTTATTACAATTAACTAATTCATTTTCAAAAAGACAACATTCAAATAAGTCTATATCAAAGATGCAGAAATAATGAATCTAAAAGACCAGTATATATGGGTTACAAAATAAACACAAAAATTGGGATCATGGTCAACACTCCTTCAGTAAACTTAGTATATGGTTGATTTTCAAAGGCAAGAGGCAATAATTTAGCCTCTACTGAGTTATGAAATATAAAAACCGCTATATACAAAATCTCTCAGTACTTTCTTCATTTGAATAAATATAAAACAAAATAGAACAATTTCTGGAAAAAAGCTATAGTCAAGTACATAGTAGACTCTTGTGGCTGCTATGTCCTAGAACCTACCTCAATCTTCTCAAAGAAAATATAAAGGGCATTCTTTCTTTATGTTCAGCTCACTGCAATCACCTACCTCTGAAAAAAAGGTCTAAGCCCTAGCTGGTTTGGCTTACTGGATAGAGCATCAACCTGTGGACTGAAGAGAACTAGGTTCGATTCCGGTCAAGGGCATATGCCCGGGTTGCCAGCTCTATTCCCAGTAGGGGAGGTGCAGAAGGCAGCCGATCAATAATTCTCTTTCATCATCGATGTTTCTATCTCTCTCTCCCTTCTCCATTGCTCTGTGAAATCAATAAAAAAATATTTCAAAAAAAGAAAAAAGATTAATTATTCACCTATTTTCTTTCTTTCTTTTAAAAAAATATATTTTATTGATTTTTTACAGAGAGGAAGGGAGAGTGAGAGAGAATTAGAAACATCAATGAGAGAGAAACATCGATCAGCTGCCTCCCACACACCCCCTACTGAGGATGTGCCTGCAACCAACATACATGACCTTGACTGGAATTGAACATGGGACCCTTGAGTCCACAGGCTGATGCTCTATCCACTGAGGCAAACCGGTTAGAGCAATATTCACCTATTTTCAAAATCCGAGATTATAAAAAAGTTAACCACTACTAAAAGCCATTGTGGCCAAAACCGATTTGGCTCAATGGATAGAGCGTCGGCCAGCGGACTGAAAAGTCCTGGGTTCGGTTCCAGTCAAGGGCATGTACCTTGGTTGTGGGCATATCCCCAGTGGGGAGTGTGCAGGAGGCAGCTGATCGATGTTTCTCTCTCACTGATGTTTCTAACTCTCTATCCGTTTCCTTTCCTCTCTGTAAAAAATCAATAAAATGTATATTAAATAAAAAAGCCATTGTGTGTTTAATTTAACCATCTAACAGTTTCTTAATTCCATAAACATAAGGCTATATAAAAGTTTCTACTATTTCTATATTATTCAAAAACGGAGGAAACATTATGGGTTTAATAATTAGCTGTGTACCACTGAGTTTTAGTTTTTTAAAATGTAAACTAAATGGGGATAATATATGAATCCGAGGTTTTTATTGAAATAATTGAACATGCCTGGACCATATGAAAGACTTCAAACAATGTTAAATCATTGTGCATGAGACAATATTTAGATAAATCCTTGGCCTATATCTTAGGATTTCAGCAATTGTTTAATCTTAAACATTTTCTTAATTTGTGGTATCTCATTCATTTACAAATTATTTAACATTTAATTGAATTTAGTTTTGTATGATACAATGAAAATTAATGTAAAAGCAAAGGAAAATCTACAGAGAAGGATGATACAAAATTATACTACCACTATACAAAAAGTAAGAACCTAAAGCAGGACTCAAATGCAAATCTCTTATAATGAATAAAGTAAACAGGATGTCTACTTAGGGCTAAAGATAAAAGCTAACACAAGCATGATATATAACAGTACTTTGCTCAACTGTACTTAGTTACTTTTAGTAACATCTCATCTCATCTTTTTATTATTTACTTATTTATTTTAAAATATATTTTATTGATTTTTTTTACAGAGAGGAAGGGAGAGGGATAGAGTTAGAAACATCGGAGAAACCAAGATGTCAGCATAGGTAAATATCTGAACTTGCTACCTCACACAACAACTTCAAAACTACAACATTGCTTCTCGGCCTTTTGGCTAAGATCAAGTGTAAAACTACAACTAAAATATATCATCCAGAACTATAGAAGGCTAGCTAAGTGGAAATTCTACAACTAGAAGAGAAAAGCACACTGAGACTCAGAGGAGCTGCGGAAGTAAAGTACAGAGTATGGAGGCATGTGTGCGGAGAGAGCTGCCAACCGAGGACATGGCTGGCTTTTTCAAGTGGGAGGGAGAAACAAGTTCCTTACTGCTCTGAACTCCAGTTTTGGGTGAGACTCTGGAAACCCAGAAACATACGGGGAGAAACTGGACTGTCTGACAGCAGGCGAAACTCAAGGGCGGCTTTCTCTCAGAGATGCTTGCAGCGATTACCAAGGGACACTGAGATCCGGGGACCTCTTAGGGCAGGGCTGACGGGAAGCCATTGCTCTTTGCTCTGCCCTGGCACTCTGCCCCATCCAAGCTGTGCACAGAGGCTTTTGCATATGAGTAGCCTGATCCTTTGAAATCTAAACTTACCTAACAAACTACAGCTGAGTCAGAGAGACCCAGAACATCCAAAAGAAGGCCCAAGGCCCGACAGCAGCTTGCACTACTTCACAGCTGGACCTCATCTGGACACCTCCAAAACCCAAACAAAGAAGAGGAACCTGCAGATCTCTCCATAGCTCGTGCTGGCTGTCCTCAGGCAGAGGCTAAATTAGCATCTCTTTGGAGATCCAAGAGCCAGTGTACCCAGTGGTCAGAGTAGGATCATCCAGATTACAACTCCTTAGACCCATAAGGGACACACTCAGGAGATAGACTCAGGGAACACCAAAGCCCCACTGAAGCAAGTCTTGCCGCATAAGGGTATCTCCAACACAGAAGTTCTCCCATTGTAGACACAGCTGATACTCACATCCAATTGGCCTGGAGGTCAATTTCTCCCAGTGATACCAACAACAATCAAGGCTTAACTACAACAAGACTGTGCACACAGCCCACAAAGGGGAACACCAAGAGTGTCCACCTCAGGTAACTGGGGAAGCTGAGCCACTGGTCCCTATAGGACACCTAGCACACAAAGCTACTCTATCAACTCAGGGAAGCAGCCAAAATGCGGAGACAAAGAAACAGTTCACAAACGAAAAGAAATTAAGGAAAGCCAAGGACTGAATATAGTTCAAAGCCACGGTTATAAGGTTACTCAAGAATCTTCTCAAAAATACCGATAAATTAAAAAATAAAAAAAAAATAAAAAAAAAAATATATATATATATATATATATATTTTTTTTTTTTAATTGATTTTTTTTACAGAGAGGAAGGGAGAGGGATAGAGAGCTAAAAACATCGACGAGAGAGAAACATCGAACACTTGCCTCCTGCACACCCCCTACTGAGGATGTGCCCACAACCAATGTACATGCCCTTAACCAAAATCGAATCTGGGACCTTTCAGTACGCAGATCGACACTCTATCCATTGAGCCAAACCAGTTTCGGCGAAAATGCCAATAAATTTAGTGAGACCCTCAAAGATATGAAAAAAGGACCAACTAGAAATTAAGCATACAGACTGAAATAAAAAATAATATACAGAGATCCAACAGCAGACTAGAGGAGCGCAAGGATCAAGTCAAAGATTTGAAACAAAAGAAGCAAAAAAAAAACACACTCAACCGGAAATGCAAAAAGAAAATAGAATCCAAAAATTTGAAGATAGTGTAAGAAGCCTCTGGGACAACTTCAAACGAACCAACATCAGAATTATGGGGGTGCCAGAGAAGAGAGAGAGCAAGATACTAAAAACTTATTTGAAGAAATGACCAAGAACTTCGCCCACCTGTGAAAGAAATACAAGTCAAGGAAGTGCAGAGAACCCAAACAAAAGGAACCCAAAGAGGACCACACCAATCACATCATAATTAAAATGCCTGGAGCAAAAGACAGAGAGAGAATATTAAAATCAGCAAGCGATGGTGGCATAGGTAAACATCTGAACTTGCTACCTCGCACAACAACTTAAAACTACAACTAAAAGACATCATCCAGAACCACAGAAAGGCTGGCTAAATGAAAATTCTACAACTAGAAGGGAAGAGAAAAGCACACTGAGACTCAAAGGAGCTGCAGAAGTAAAGTGCAGAGGTATGGAGGCGTGCACATGGAGAGGGCTGGCAACTGAGGAAGCTCTATCCAATTGGACTCATTGGATAGGCCTTGGCCTGTGGACTGAAGGGTCCTGGGTTCAATTCTGGTCAGGCGCATGTACCCTGGTTGCGGGCACATCCCCAATGGGGGACATGCAGAGGCAATTGATCGATGTTTCTCGTCAATGTTTTTCTGGCTTTCTATCTCTCTCTCTTCCTCTCTGTAAAAAATCGATAAGGTATATTAAAAAAAAAAAAAAAAAAAAAAAAAAGCAGCAAGAGAAAAACAGTGAGTTACCCTACAAGGGAGCACCCATACAATTGTCAGCTGATTTCTCAACAGAAACTATGCAGGCAAGATGGGAGAGACAAGAAATATTCAAAGTGATGAATAGCAAGAACCTACAACCAAGATTACTCTACCCAGCAAAGCTATCATTCAGAATTGAAGGTCAGATAAAGAGTTTCATAGATAAGAAAAGCTAAAGGTGTTCATTATCACCAAACCAGTATCATATGAAATGCAGAAAGGTATTCTTTAAGAAGAGGAAGAAGAAAAAGGCAAAGATAAACATTATGAACAACAAATACATATCTATCAAAAAGTTAATCTAGCCAAAACCGGTTTGGCTTTGTGGATAGAGCATTGGCCTGCTGACTGAAGGGTCCCAGTTTCAATTCCAGTCAAGGGCATGCACATTGGTTGTGGGCACATCCCTGGGAGGGGGTGTGCAGGAGGCAGCTGGTAGATGTTTCTCTCTCATCGATGTTTTTAGCTCTCTATTCTTCTCCCTTATTCTCTGTAAAAAAAATCAATAAAATATATATATTTTTTAAAAAAGTGAATCTAGCCAAAACCGGTTTGGCTCAGTGGATAGAGTGTCAGCCTGCCAACTGAAGGGTCCCAGGTTCAATTCCGGTCAAGGGCATGTACATTGGTTACGGGCACATCCCCGGTAGGGGGTGTGCAACAGGCAGCTGATCAATGTTTCTTTCTCATCGATGTTTCTAGCTTTCTATCCTTCTTTCTTCCTCTCTGTAAAAATGCAATAAAATATAAAAGAAAAAAAAAGTGAATCTAAAAATCAAGTGAATTAAAAATCTGAGAAACAGAATAAATGGGTGAATATAATAAAATCGGGCATAGAAAGGGAACAGACTGATAATTCTCAGGGGAAAAGGATTTGAGGGGTGTGGGGAGAGATTGGACAAAAATTGTACACCTATGGATGAGGACAGTGGGGTGGGGTGGGAATTGGATGGAGGGGAGCTATGGTGGGAGGGGGGAAGAGGAACAATTGTAATAATCTGAACAATAAAGATTTATTTATAAAAGAGAATTAAAAACATTGATGAGAGAGAAACAATGATTAGCTGCCTCCTGCACACCTCATACTGGGGATGTGCCTGCAACCAAGGTACATGCTCTTGACCATATCGAACCTGGGACTCTTGAGTCTGCAGGCTGATGCTCTATCCACTGAGCTGAACCGGTTAGGGCTCATATGTTTTTATATGCATGCCTTGGAGATACTGCGGGTTCAGTTCCACACCACTGCAATAAAGCAAATATCACAATAAAGAGTGATACACGTTTTCCTTTCCCAGCGCAAATAAGTTATGCTTTCATTCTAATCTATTAAGTAGGCAACAGTATTATGTCTAAAAATAGGTACATAACAATTATATAAGTCCTAAATAATAAAAACCGAGCGATAGAACAGCAGAACCAGCCGAAACCGGTTTGGCTCAGTGGTAGAGTGTTGGTCTGCGGACTGAAAGGTCCCAGGTTCGATTCCGGTCAGGGGCATGTACCTTGGTTGCGGGCACATCCCCGGTAGGGGGCATGCAGGAGGCAGCTGGTCGATGTTTCTCTCTCATCGATGTTTCGAACTCTCTCTCTCCCTTCCTCTCTGTACAAAATCAAAAAAAGAAAAAAGAACAGCAGAACCACCAAAACGATCAGGTGACCAATCACTATGATGTGCACAGACCACTATGGGACAGACACTCAACACAGGAGCTGCCCCCGGTGGTCAATGTGCTCAGCTGACTAGGATGAGCAGCGTTCCCACAGTGGGCTGATCCTAAGCCATGCTCCCCACCAGTGCACAATTCTGTGCATCAGGCCTCTGGTATATATATAAAACTTGCCATTTTAATCATTTTTAAAATGTACATTTTGGTGTCATAGTTTTTTAAATGTGCTTTTTAAAAGTTGCAAAAACGTATTTTACCTCCTGGGAGTACACCTGTGCCATTCCATTCCCTTCCCTTCCCACTCCCCCTCTCCTTTCCTCTCTGAAATCAATAAAAGTATATTTTTAAAAAGTGAACACCAAGTAGATTACTTTCTGATAACAAGGAAAAAAATATTCACTTCATAATGGAAGGATCTGGTGGTCACAGGTCACTATCAATTCAGTGGTTGATCTCGGAACTATGTATTATGACAACTAGACTACCTCCTGATGAGATGCTGATTGGGGACCAGAAGGGTACATAAAAGTAAATTTTCCACAAAGATAATACAGACACATAAAAAAACAAACAAACAAAAAACCTCTTTATATGAACTTTAAAACAAAACAGGAGAGTCAGATTTTTGATAATCCAACAGTAAACAAAAAAAAATGTATTCATGGGAAAGAAAAAATATTAAATGCAAAGCTTGTAAAATAGAACTACCTTTAAGACTTATTTTGGAACTTCAGAAAATATCAGTGGTATTAACAGCACCCATTCCCAGCACTTTCCCAGGTGTTTGCCTGGCAGGGCTCTGGTGACAGGTTCCATCCAAGCAATTAGCTTTTTGCCTTCAAGATAACAGAAAGATAAATCACACAGAACAACATTGTACTATTGTACTCAATGTATGAAACAGAAAAGCAGGGTTAAATTACTTTTAAGGGAGGTATTTTCCTTCTTAATTTCTGCCAAAGCGTCACCAGATTAGCCAGAAAATAATTCCTGGTCCTAGAATGAGAAAAGATGAAAAACGGTTTAGTTATAGCCAACCTGGACGCTGTACAATTCCTACCCTGCAGAGGGACACAGAATAAAGGCGTTCAGGGCTCTTTTGCCCTCCCCATCCCCCAATGAAGCAGGGAAACCATAATTTAAAACCTGGTATCGCACCACCAGACAGGGCTGTACCTGTTCCCTCAAAGTCCAGAATGGGGGTGGAGGCACCGGCCAGCACCGAGGATGGGAACGGGGCGAACGTTGCTTTGAAGGCATTACCTCCCCAATGGACCCACCGCATCCCTCTGGGCGCCGAGGTAGGAGCTACAGACGTTGTCGCCACACAGCTAAACTCTCCCCGCTGGGCCCGAACGCTGGCCCTGGGTCCGAGACTTGCGACCCGTCCGCCACGAGAACGCGCCCCATTAAGACCAGAAGGGGGGCGCAGGCCCTGGAGCGGACGCGGAACCTCGCCCACAAAACTGGGGACCCCAGGCTCTGGCGCAGCCGAGGGAGAGAGGGAGGACCGGGCGCCCCTCCCCTACCGCTCCCCAGGAAAGGAAAATGCCCGCGGCGTCCCCGCCCAGCGTCCTCACCCGGCCCCCCGGCCTCGCCCGCCAGCCCGCAGCCTCAGGCCGCAGGGGAACCGGCGAGTCGCGCAGTGTCGACGGCAGTCGCGCCGCAGGGGTTACTCACCGGCCGCTGAGAGGCTCTGGAGGCCGCCCTCGCCCGGCTCAGCCTCTGGAGGCTTCGGCGGGCCAGGAATGCAAAGCCCGCGGAGCCGAGCCTCACCGGTTCTGGCTGCGGCTCCACGGATCCAAGCTCCCCTCGCCGACCCACCCGCACAGTGCGGGGTCTGCGCTGGGAGGGGGAGGCGGCGGCGGCGGCGGCGGCGGCAGCGCGGCCCAGCCAGCAGGCCCGCCTCCCACGCTCCCAATGACTGCAGGGGCCGTCCGGACGGGGCCGCGCCTATTGGCTACATGTGCCGTCCTTCAGGAATCCCTATAAGGGGATGGCCCGTGAGGCTGTCCATCACGCACCGGTCCCACCCTCGGCCTTCGCTACCCCGCCGGCCGGCCGGGCCATTTCCTCCCTTTCTCCCCCGCCCACACCGGGTCGGTAGGGCCCGTCACCCGACCTTGTTTTGCCGCCTCACGGCCAAGAGTGGACCCCTGCACTCTGGGCGGGAAGTTGCTGTGTTCGGAGAGTCCGAGACACCGAGGCCGGATCGCTTTTGCCCTCGCTCGGCCTTCGCCCCGCCCGCCGCGGCGGTCCCCAGCATTTTGCCCGTGAAGGGACGCGGCCTCGATGTCCCTTACGCCCTCCTGCCCAAGTCCCGGAGGCTGGAGGCCCCGTGCGGGCCAACGGGCAGGGGTAGCCCCGGGCCAACGGGCCGGGCGGCGGGCGGAGGCGTCCCCGAGCGGCCGGGGCGGACGCACGTCCACCCGCGCCTCATCCCGTGAGGAGCGCCGCCGCCGCCCGTCATGGCTGCGGGAGGAATGGCGTCCTCCATCTTGTCGGGACCACTCGGAACCGGGTCTGTGGGGCTGGGCGACGTGTCCCCTGCAGACCCCGCTGCGGCCCGCCATTCGGCAAGGGACAACCTACTCCCGGCGTCCGCGTGGGGCCCAAGGAGACCCAGACCCCGTTCCCACCCCGAAGGCCAAGATGGAGGCCCGGGGGCGCCTCTGGAGGCTGGCCCGCTGCGAGTCTCTGGGCGCCGCCGCCCGCCTGCGTCTCCCCCTAGTGGCGGAGTGGGATTTAATGGAAGTTGGTCAAACACCATTTGACCATGTCTTGAAACTCAGGTAACAAACACCATTTGAATAAAAAACAGATTGAGCCCCATTTGATTACTTCTGAGTACTCAGGATAAAGACAAGTTTATTGCGTTAACAGATGCAAATCATGTAAGACAAAAGCATGTGCATAGACTGATGAGAGCCCTAGGTTTCTTGTATGCAGTGTGCTATATTTCATGGACATTGCTAATATCACCAATATTTTATTACCAGCCCTCAATTATTAGTTGGCAATAAATGAAACAAAACATTTATTCCAACATTTTCATAACTGCTATAAATTCTAGTCATCCTTCTGTTAAGCACCTATAAATGCAAAGCCAGAGAGAGGTAAGTAAGTTGGTAGAGAAAAACTCTGTATATAATTTAAAGTAAGGGCTGTCAGAAACTTTAAATTCTTAGAGTAAGTAGCCACATGTCATGTTTTTTCTGAAGTACTGCCTTGCTCATCATTCTCTGGAATTTGATACTATTCAAAGATGAAAAATTGATAACATTTCTTTTTCCTGATAATGGCGATTATCAGAGAATGTTGAAATTTTAGGACAACAGATGAACAAAATAGATCCAGAGATAGAAGCATAGAACAAACTGAGAAATCTCAGGGGTAAGGCAGGCGTGGGCCGTTGGATGAGGAGAGATTAACCAAAGAATTGATACGCATATATGCATAAGCCATGGACACAGACAATAGTGTGAAGACCTGGAGAGTGTTAGTTGGAGATGGAGGGGGTCAATGGGGACATCTGTAATACTTAAAAGAAGGTCTTGTCTAACCAGTTTGGCTCAGTGGATAGATAGAGCATCAGCCTGCAGACTGAAGGGTCCCAGGTTCGATTCCTGTTAAGGGCATGTGCCTTGGTTGCAGGCAGATCATCAGTGGGGGGTTTGTAGGAGGCAGCAGATAAATGTTTCTCTCTCATCATATGTTGCTAACTCTCCCTCTCTGTAAAAAGAAAAGAAAAAAAATCAATAAAATATATATTTTTAAAAAGAAAAGTCTTCATTTGTCCTATCTAATAAAAGAGTAACATGTAAATTGGCCATACCTCTGCTATACCCACATGCCTCGCCTCCCAGCCAATCAGGACCAAGTATGCAAATAAACCCAACAAATATGGCAGTAGCTACAGAGCTGGTGCAAGCAGGAGGCTTGGGTTGCCCCTGGTGATGAAGGAAGCCAAGCTTCCTGCCCATCCTGGCCTGCCCTGGCCTCTGCTCAAGGCTACAAAGTTTCAATTATTGAAGATAAATAAATCCCAGATACCAGGGCCTCTGTTTGGGTTGCCAGGTGGCATAGCCGGCCTGCAAACCACCACAAGCCCCTTGCCCGGGCTGCCCCGTGCCCCAAGGGAACCCCGGCCCTGATCTGGGACACCCTTCAGGGAAAACCAGCTGGCCTCCAAGCGGGCACCAGGCCTCTTCCTATCTAATAAAAAGGTAATATGCAAATTGACCACGCCAACATAGAAGATGGCTTCCCTCACTTGGTCAAAGATGGCTTCCCCCATGTGGACACAAGATGGCCAGAGGGGAGAGTAGTTGGGAGGGACCAGGCCTGCAAGGGAGGGAAGTTAGGGGCAATCAGGCTGGCAGGGGAGCAGTTAGGCATCAATCAGTCTGGCAGGGGAGTGAACAACAATGGGGAAGATTCTGGACCAGTAGCTTAGCTTGCTGTGGGCACTGGTGGGCTGGACTGGAAAGTGAGGTGTGAGGTGCAAGCCCTCAGAAAGCTCCCAAGGTTTGGCATTAGCCCTGGGTGGAGGCAGGCAGGGGCAGGGACCAGGAAGGACACAGTGATGTGGGAAGCTGCTACATGCAATCTGAGAGCTGTGGACTTCACAGCCCTCCCCAGTCTATGACATTCTCAGTGCACAATTTATAATCTTCAGAGCTGCTTTTTATTAAGTTTCACTACTCCAGGAGAGTGGGTAATGCCATTATGGGGGTGACAGGCCAGGTACACTTGCTCAAGGCCATGAGGCCGCCTCAGGTTCCCAAGGACTCAACAGAGAGGAAGGGGCGGGGCTGATTCTGAGAAACCTAGTCCAAACTTAAAAGGAAGCTGGAGGTAGTAAGGGGAGGTGGGCGACAGTTGCGCAGGGGCCTAGAAAAGCTGCTAGGTGGGGGCAGCTGAGGAGCCTGGTGCCTCTCCCACAAGACAGGCTCCAAGTCCCTCCCCCTCCCCAAGAACTGCCATCCTATCTCTCTGCAGAGGCCCTGTCTGCTTGTCCTCCCCTACTGCTCCCCCTGTCACCCCTGCACAGCTCCCCATGGCCTCACACAGGCCCTTCCCACACAGCCCTGCCCTCCATAGCCTTTGGGGAGCTCCACCTCCAGAGGAGAAAGGGGGAGGCTGCAGAAAGGATGTTGCAGGAGTAGGGGACAGAAAAGGGCCCACCAAGTTAAATGGGGACAGAGATGGGGCCAAAGATGGGTGGGGAAGGAGGGCCATGTGGAAGCATCACCCTTGGTTGAAGTAGAAATCCTGACCTCATTTTACAGACCCAGTGGAGTGTGTGTGTGTGTGTGTGTGTGTGTGTGTGTGTGGAGGCAGGGGAGGGGAGAGAGACAAAAGAGGGTATGAGCGGACTGGGTGGATGGGGAGCAATGACATTTGATTCATGGCCTATATTTTTGTTAATGTATTTTTATTGATTTCAGAGAGGAAGGTAGAGGGAGAGAGAGATAGAAACACCAATGATGGGAGAGAATCAATCTGCCACCTCCCGGGTGCCCCCTACTGGGGATTGAGCCCACAACCCAGGAATGTGCCCTTGACTGGAATCAAACCCAGTACCCTTTAGTCAGCAGGCTGTGTCTCTATCCACTGATCCAAACCATCTAGGGTGATCTATGGCCTATTTAAAACCGCTGCAGTAGGCTGAGCAGGGGTCTTACCATGATGGTGTTATCTGATAATGAGGATGTCTCTCCTTATGTTGGGATAATTGGAACTGCAGCTAAGTAAAGACACACCATGGAGCCTGCAAAGGGTTTCCACACACATGATGCAATTTGCTTCATCTGGCAGCTGAAGAGGATGAGCAGAGCCTTGGATGGACATGAGATCTCCAAGAACAGGGGCTGAAGGGAAAGTGTGTGTCAAGCATTCCACATCATGAGTTACAATCTATATATATAAAAGCCTAACATGCTAAATGACCAACCGAGCAGTTGATCAACTGGCCATTGTGACATGCACTGACCAACAAAGGGCAGATGCTCCAACTGGTAGGTTAGCTTGCTGCTAGGGTCTCACTGATTGGGAATGGTTGAGATAGGTCAGACATACTCTGGAGCCAATCCACAGTCCCTCCCTGCCACTGGCCCAATTGGTCCAAATCAGGACTGGGTGAGATGGCCCTGATTGGCCCTAATTGCCAGCCAGGCGAAGGGACCCCACCCATGCACAAATTCGTGCACTGGGCCTCAAGTCCTATCTAATAAAAGAGTAATATGCAAATTGACCATCACTCCAACACAACATGGCTGCCCCCATATGGACACAAGATGGCTGCCACAAGATGGAAAGCAGGGAAGGGCATTTGGGAGGGACCAGGTCTGCAAGGGAGGGAAGTTGGGGGCAATCAAGCCTGTAGGGGAGGGCAGTTAGGGGTGACCAGGCTGGCAGAGGAAGGAAGTTGGGGGTGACTGGGCCTAAAGGGAAGGGCAGTTGGGGAGAATCAGGCCTGCAGGGGAGAGCTATTGTGGGGAACAAGGCATGCAGGGGAGAGCAGTTAGGGGCAATCAGCTGGCAGGAGAGTGGTTAGGGGGTGATCAGGCTGGCAGGCAGAAGTGGTTAGGGGCAATCAGGCAGGCAGGCAAGAAGTTGGGAGCCAGCATTCTTAGACTGTGAGAGGGATGTCTGACTGCCCATTTAGGCCCGAACCCTACTGGGGATCAGGCCTAAATGGGCAGTCAGACATCCCTCGAGGGGTCCCAGATTGGAAAGGGTGCAGGCTGGGAAGAGGGACACCCCCATACATAAATTTCATGCACCGGGCCTCTAGTCTATATATATATAAAAGGCTAATATGCAAAGATCCCCTTAGGAGTTCAACTGGGAGTTTGAAAACTAAGTATGCTATGCACTGACCCACCAGGGGGCAGTGCAGAATGAAGGAAGGCCCTGCCAGCAGCCAGAAGGAAGGCCCCAGCTGGCAGCCAGAAATCCCAGATCAGCCTTATCACTGTCCAGGGCTAGGGACCCTACTTGTGCATGAATTTTGTGCACTGGGCCTCTAGTTTATAATATAAAATAGGATGTTGCAAGAGCCAAATTAAAAAATCATGAAACTGATAAGAAAAATACAATGTTATTTATTCTGGATCTTTTAATAATTAAAAACTCACCATTGGTGGAAAAGCAGGAGCATTGGGACTAAGATTGTCTGTCTTTGAATCTTTGTCACCAGTTAGCAAGTTAGTTAAACCCTTACTCCTAGTAGCTTCCTTGCATAGAGCAGATACCTAATATTTCCACCATCTCAGATAGTAGTATAGGAAATCATTGTATTAATCTTAAACATTATTAAAAGAGAGGGAAGAAAGTTTGAAAATTCAACTGGTCATTTTAAGTTTTTCAAGTTCTAACAAGTTTTTCTCATTTTCTTTCTTAAAACACTTTTTTTTGTTTTATTGTTGATTTATCTGAGTTATTAATTCCCTTAGTTTCTTTTCTCTCTAATCCTTCATGCCCACAAATGTTGTGATCTATGTTTATGATAACTTGTGTAATTCTGTCGTTTTAAGCCATCAAATTTTTGGTAACTTGTTAAAGCTGCCTTAAAAAACTAATATGCTACTATAATATAGCCATAAAGCCAAACAAAAAAATTAACTGAGAATTATATGAATCAATAAACAGTTTTATTTGAAGATTTTAATATACCCACTCTTATAAATTGGTTAATCAAGGAGATTAAAAAATAAATTAGGAGAAATACGGTATATGTATATGCAGAATTATACAATAAACAAATAGACAGTTTTTACACTAAAAATTCAGGGTGTAGCCCTAGCCAGTTTTGCTCAATGGATAGAATGTCAGCCTGAGGATTGAAAGGTCCCAAGATTGGTTCTGGTCAAGGACACATACCTTGGTCGCAGGTTCAGTACCCAGCCCCAGGCAGGGCACATGTGGGAGGCAACCAATTGATGTGTCTCTCTCACATTGATATTTTCTCTTCTCTTCTCTTCTCTTCTCTTCTCTTCTCTTCTCTTCTCTTTCTCTCACTCTTTCTCTTGTTCTTTCTCCCCCATCTCACTTCCCTCCCTTCCACTCTCTAAAGATCAATGGGGAAAAAAACCTTGGACTATGCTCTCAGGCAAAAAAAAAATGGCTGCGGGTTAGACAGAAGGGTCCTGAGCCTTGTCCTGGGGCAGAAGGAACAGCTGAGGGTCGCACAGGTAGTATTTGGTGGCAAGTTAAAGGACAGCTAAACTCCAGGAGAAGGTGGAGGACTGCTGAACAGAGTTCCCCTGTCCATGCAGCCCCCACTGAGGCTGAGTTCCCTCTCAGAGCTACTGGCTACTACGCAAAAACCGCACCATCTTGAAGAAGAAAGTGAATCTTATCGGAAGCTTGAAAAGTTGCAACTACAGAGACCACCTAATAGCTGCGAGCCCCAGAACACCAGTCACCAATTGACATAAATACTCAGTTTCAGAAGAGGTCTACACTCCACCACGGAAAGGTCAGATTTCGCCTAGGATAAGGTGAGGTCTCTGGTCCCTACAGGAGAGAGAAACTCATGCACACTGCAGCTGGAGGCAAGGTCTGTGCCTAGAAAAGTCTGTGGCTGTTGGGATTGGCATGATCCACGAATGTGAAAAGCGGTCCTCAGAGCTGCTAATAAAAGGGATCTCTAAAAAGCAACCCATTTTGTTCTGACAGAAAAGAAAAGCCTAAGGATCTTAAAAGGGTGCCTGCTGCTTAGACCCAAAAGGGAAATGGGGAACGCAAACTTGCCTGCAGCCCCAGGAAAAGAAGGCTAGAGAGGCCCAGAAGTCAATCCAAAAACACTGCAACTCAGGAGCTGAATCAAAAATTGACTCTTCTGTAATCAAAAATAAAGGAATACAAGAAATTAATACACCACCTGCGTAAAAATCAGGGATTAGTGTTCTAATTTCTATTTTCTTTTAATATATTTTATTGATTTTTTTACAGAGAGGAAGGGAGAGAGATAGAGAGCTAGAAATGTCGATGAGAGAGAAACATCGATCAGCTGCCTCTTGCACACCCCCTACTGGGGATGTGCCCGCAACCAATGTACATGCCCTTGACCGGAATTGAATCTGGAACTTTTCAGTCCACAGACTGACGCTCTACCACTGAGCCAAACTGGCTTCGGCTAATTTCTATTTTCATCTTTCTTTTTGCATCGTTTTACTATATCTCAGCTCTGCCTTTATGAGATCACTCTCTTCCTAACTTTTCCACTTTTGGTGTCTTCTTTCTCTTACCCTTTTCTTGCTTTAGATTTTCCCCATTCTTTCTGTTTACCCCTGTTAAAATTTCACCCTATTTATATATCTAATTTCCAATTCCTTGTTCCAAGTTCATACGCATCTTTCTTTTCTCTGTCTTAAATATCCAAAAATTGTTTTTCTCACTGTTCTTATGCTGTTTGCTTGAATGTTGACTATATCAATTCTTTATACTTTTTTGTGAGATTGTTTTGCTTATTTTTTTGTTTTGTTTGCTTTTTAAAAAATTTTTTTATTGCCTTTTCCTCTGTTTTCTCTTGCCTCCCTTGATATTAGTTGCTGTTTGTAGTTTGTATTAATCTCCAGGTACTTGTTGCTGGCATATGCTGGGGTTAGTGAGTGTTCTATTGGAGTTTTCTCCCCAGGTATATAGTTTGTTCCCTTTTTCTTTCTTAGTCTCTTATTTTTCTCTCTTACTCCCCCCCCCTTTTTCCCAATTTCATTCTGACACTCCTTTTATTTTATTTTTTTTCTTTCCTCTTCTTTCTCTCCTATTCCCTAATTTGCTTTCTTGGGTGGTTACCTTTATTGGGGGTTATCAATAGCGTGAATACATTTCTGTTCAGTGCCCTGTGTTTTGTACTGGGTTGTGTTGTATTTTGTGTCTTTAAATCAATGCAGGAGAGAGAGAACTATATAACCAGACATCCAGAGAAGAGAGATCATGGAGAGACAAACAAACAGCTTGAATATAAAAGAAAAGCAGGCATCACCAGAAAATGAAATAAACGAAATAGAGGCTAACAACATGTCAGAGAAAGAATTCAGAGAAATGGTCATAAAGTAGCTGAAAAGAAAGGAAGACAAATTAAACAATATGAGTAAGAACCAAGAGGAAATGAAGAACCAAGAAGAAATGAAAAGTGATATCACTGCTGTAAAGAACTCAATAGAAAACATCAAGAGTAGACTAGAAGAAGCAGAGGACCACATCAGTGAGCTGGAAGACAAGGTGGGGAAAAATACCCAATTAGAGCAGCTGCTATAAAAAAAATTAAAAAGCAGGATGAGATCCTAAGGAAACTGTGGGACAACATGAAGCAAAACAATATCTGCATAATAGGAGTTTCAGAAGGAGAGGAAACAGAGCAAGGAATAGAAAACCTGATTGAAGAAATAATGACAGAAAACTTTTCTGATACAAGGAAGAAAAAACCCACACAAATCCAAGAAGCTCACAGAGTGCCAAGCAAAATTAACCCCAAAAGACCGATGCCAAGGCACATTTTAATTAAATTGGCAAACACCAATGACAAAGTAAAAATCTTAAAAGCAGCCAGAAAAAGTCAGAAAGTTACAAACAAAGGAACCCTCAACAGACTAGCAACTGATTTCTCAACAGAAATGAATCAGGCCAGAAGGAAATGGAATGAAATATACAAAGTCACGCAAAGGAAGGGTCTGAAGAATACTGTATCCAGAAAGGCTATCAATCAAAATTGAAGGTGAAATCAGGACAAAAAAGAACTAAGGGAATTTATCACCACTAACCCAGCAATACAAGAAATGTTAAAGAAGAATATAGAAAGAATTAAAAAAAAGAATATAAAAAGTGAAGAAGGAACACAGGGGTAAAGAATAAGAATGGCAACAAATAAGTACCTATTAATAATAACTTTAAATGTAAATAGTTTAAATGCCCAAATCAAAAGACACAGGGTAACGGATTGAATAAGAAAACATGACCCGTATATCTTCTGTCTACAAGAAACCCACCTCAGAAAAAAATACGCACAAAGACTGAGGGCGAATGGAAATGGGAAGAAAAAAAAAAGAAGTTGGGGTAGCAATACTTATATATGGTAAATTAGATATCAAAGTGAAGGACATAACAAGACATAAGGAAGGCAACTTCATAATACTAAAGGGAGCAATCCAACAAGAAGAAATAGCTCTGGTAAACATATATGCACCCAATACAGGAGCACTCAAATACATAAAAGTACTCCTGGAGGATATCAAGGGAGAGATTAACAGCAATACACTCATAGTAGGAGACTCTAATACCCCACTATCACCATTGGACAAATTCTCTAAACCAGGGGTCCTCAAACTTTTTAAAGTGGGGGCCAGATCACGGTCTCTCAGAGAGCTGGAGGACCGGACTATATGAACTACTAATTCCTACTGTAGCACCTTGGCTGCGCTCACTGCCCAAAAAACCTGGCGGGCTGGATCAGACTCCTCTGCGGGCCGCATGTGGCCCGTGGGCCGTAGTTTGAAGACCCCTGAGAGTCAAAACAAAAAATCAGCAAGGAAACATCCAATCCTAAATGACTCACTAGACCAGATGGAATTAATTGACATCTTCAGAACATTTCACCCCAATTCCACAGAATATACATTCTTCTCACGTGCACATGGGACATTTTCAAGATAGACCACATGCTGGGATATAGGCAAAATCTTTTCAAATTCAAGAAGAAAGAAATCATACCAAGTATCTTCTCAGATCACAGTGGCATAAAATTGGAAATCAACTACAATAAAAACAATCCAAAGAAATCAAACACATGGAGACTAAACAGCATGCAATTAAACAACGACTGGGTTACAAGAGAGATCAAGGAAGAAATAAAACACATCATGGCCACAAATTACAATGAAAATACAATAATCCAAAATCTATGTGACACAGTGAAAGCAGTCTTGAAAGGGAAGTTCATAGGTCTACAAGTCTACTGCAAAAAACAAGAAACAAGGGTAATAAATTACCTAACCCTACAACTCAAAGAATTAGAAAGAGAGCAACAAGAAAGGCCCAGTGTAAGCAGCAGGAAGGAAATAATAAAAATCAGAGCAGAGATAAATGACATAGAGACCAAAGAAATAATACAAAGATCAACAAAACCAAGAGCTGGTTCTTTGAAAGGATAAACAAGATTGATGAATCTCTAGCCAGGTTCACCAAGAAGTAAAGAGAGAGGATCCAAATAAACAAAATCAGAAATGAAAGAGGTGAAATAACAACAGACTCCACAGAAATACAAAAGATTGTTACAAAATACTATGGACAACTTTATTCCAACAAAATGGACAACTTGGAGGAAATGGACATATTCCTAGAAAAATATAACCTTCCAAAAGTCAATCAGAAAGAGTTTAAACAGCTCAATAGGCTAATAACTATGAGAGAACTTGAAACAGTTATCAAAAAACTTCTGGCAAACAAAAGCTCGGGGCCAGACGGCTTCACAGGAGAGTTTTACCAAACATTCAAGGGAGAACTAAACCTACCCTCCTCAGACTATTCAAAAAAATTTAGGAGGAAGGAACACTTCCAAACTCCTTCTATGAAGCTAGCATCACCCTAATACCAAAACCAGATAAAGACAACACAATGAAAGAGAATTACAAGCCAATATCCCTCATGAACATAGATGTCAAAATCCTCAACAAAATTCTAGCAAATAGGACTCAGCAGTACATCAGAAAGAACATACACCATGACCAAGTAGGATTTATCCCGGGAATGCAAGAATAGTACAATATCTGCATATCAATAAATGTGATTCATCACATAAACAAATTGAGAGATAAAAATCACATAGTCATATCAATTGATACAAAAAAAGCATTTGACAAAATCCAACATCCTTTCTTGATAAAAACTCTCAACAAGGTGGGAATAGAGGGATCATACCTCAACCTAATAAAAGCTATATATGATAAACCCACAGCTAACATCATACTCAATGGGCAAAAACTAAAACCATTTCCCCTAAGAACAGAAACAAGACAGGAATGCCCACTCTCACCACTCCTGTTTGACATAGTACTGGAATTATTAGTCATTGCGATCAGACAAGAAGAAGAAATAAAAGGCATCCTAATTGGTAAAGAAGAAGTAAAGCTGTCCTTATTTGCAGATGACATGATATTGTACATAAAAACCCCCCGACTCTGTAAAAAAAAAAACCACTAAGACTTTATAAATGAATTCGGCAATGTAGCAGGATACAAAATTAATGCCATGAAATCTATGGCATTTCTATACACCAACAGTGAACTCACAGAAAGAGAGACTAAAAAAGCAATCCCATTTACCATAGCACCAAAAAAAGTTAAGATACCTAGGAATAAACTTAACTAAGGAGGTAAAAGACCTATATGTGGAAAACTACAGGACACTGAAAAGAGAAATAGAGGAAGACGTAAACAGATGGAAGAACATACCATGTTCATGAATTGGTAGAATCAACATCATTAAAATATCCATACTACCTAAAGCAATCTATAGATTCAATGCACTCACCATTAAAATACCAATGGCATATATCACAGACCTAGAAAGAACTCTCCAAAAATTCATCTGGAATTAAAAAAGACCCCGAATAGCCACAGCAATCCTGAGAAAGAAGAATAAAGTAGGCGGGATCTCAATACAAGATTCCAAGCTGTATTACAAAGCCACTGTTCTCAAAACAGCCTGGTACTGGCACAAGAAGAGACATATAGACCAATGGAATAGAATATAGAATCCAGGTATTGACCCAAACCACTATGCTCAATTAATATTTGACAAGGGAGGCATGAACATACAATAGAGTCAAGACAGTTTCTTCAATAAATGGTGATGGGAAAATTGGACAGATTCGTGCAAAAAAATGAAACTAATCATTCATGCAAAAAAATGATCACCAACTTACACCATACACAAAAATAAACTCAAAATGGATACAAGACTTAAACATAAGATGGGAAACCATAAAAATACTAGAGGAATCCACAGGCAGCAAAATCTCAGACATATGCCAAAAGAACTTCTTCACTGATACTGCCCCTAGGGCAGGTGTTGGCAACCTATGGCTCCAGAGCCGCATCGGCTCTTTTGAAGCTTTGCTGCAGCTCTGACAGCAGAGCCGACACTAGCAGGGCCGATAGCAGGGGCGGGCGGGGAGCTGTATCACTTACCTCTGTGGCCTCTGGCGCTCCCAGCGCTCTGGGTAGAACGCTGCTGTCATTTCATTGCATCCTGTACCAAGAGGCATTGTGTGCTCAAACATTTCCCCCGGAATGCAAAAAAGTGATGGATGATTGTTAATAAGATAATGGCAAAGGGTTTAAACCACTGCCAGTTCCGTTTGCTATTGGATGAGGTAGAAAGCATATATTCTGACCTGCTCCACAACAAGGTCTGGTGGCTGTCCAGAGGCGAGGTGCTAAAACGCTTTGTGGCATGTTTGGAAGAAGTAAAAACGTTCCTGGCCAGCAAAGAGCTCACCTTTGCTGAGCTGGAACAACCAGAGTGGCTGGAAAAATTACATTTTATGGTAGACGTGACAGCACATCTATTATAAACACACTAAATACTACCCTTCAGGGGAAAGAAGGCACAGCCCTGCACATGCTGGAGGAGGTTTTGGCATTTGAGCGCAAGTTGACAGTGTTTGTCAAAGATTTACAGAGAGGTACACTGTCTCACTTTCCCTCTTTGAGAGAGTTCAAACAAAGTCATGATACGATAAATTTGGAACATTTGAAGACTGCAATCACCACAATGCAAAGTTCGTTTGGGAAACGATTCTGTGAGTTCAGAGAGGAAAAAAACACATTATCCTTTCCTGTCACTCCCCTGGCGATTGATCCATCCCTATTGAATATGACTGCATTTGCAGGTGTAAGTCAACGTGATCTTGAGATGGAACTGGCCGATATAGCCGACAAAGATATATGGGTGTCCGAGTTCAAATGCTTGACTGGTACTCTTGAGGATGTTGCCCGTCAGAAGGCCATTCTGGCTCAGAATCATAAATGGAGTGATATTGAAAACATTCCCAAACAGGACAAACTTGTATTCGAAACATGGAATGCCATCCCCAACACTTATATAAACTGAAAAAGTATGCATTTGGAGTCCTGTCTATCTTCGGCTCCACATATGTATGTGAGCAGGTCTTCTCCAACATGAACTATATTAAAAACAAACATCGGTCACGCCTCACAGATGACAACTTGCAAGCCTGTGTGAAAATGAAGGTAAAGTCTTACAGCCCTGATGTGCAGACACTGTGCACTGAGGTTCAGGAGCAAAAATCCCATTAACCAGGTCAATTAAATATTTTAATTAGCTATTAATTTGCAAACAATATATTTTACATTGTTAAGTGAAAAAGTCCTTTTTTTCTTCAGATTGACAGCTAACTGCACAATCCAGTATATAGCATTAAGGTAAGAAACAATATATGCAGTGTTATATTTGTTTAAATGTCGCAATAGTTTTGCGGCTCCCAGGTTTTTTTTTTTCCTTCGGAAACGGGTCCAAGTGGCTCTTTATGTCTTAAAAGTTGCAGACCCCTGCCCTAGGGCAATGGAAGCTAAAGAGAAAATAAACAAATGGGACTACATCAAAATAAAAAGCTTTTTCACAGCAAAAGAAACCATCAACAAAACAACAAAAAGCCCACTGTATGGGAGAACATATTTGCAAATGTTATCATTGATAAAGGTTTAATCTCCAACATCTACAGACAACTTATACAATTTAATAAAAGGAAGATAAATGATCCAATAATAAAATGGGCAACAGACCTAAATATAATCTTTTCGAAAGAAGACAGAAGGCCAGGAGACACATGAAAACATGCTCAAAGTCACTTATTATCGGAGATATGCAAATTAAAACGACAATTTGGTATTATCTCACACCTGTCAGAATGGCTATTATCAAGAAATCAACAAACGACAAGTGTTGGAGAGGATGCGGAGAAAAAGAAACCCTTGTGCACTTCTGGTGCAGCCACTGTGAACAGTATGGAGTTTCCCCATAAAACTAAAAAAGAGAGCTCCCATTTGACCAGTCATTCCACTCCTAGGAATATATCCTAAGAAACTGGAAACACCAATCAGAAAGGATATATGCACCCCTATGTTCATAGCAGCACAATTTACCATAGCTAAGATTTGGAAACAGCCTAGGTGCCCATCAGCAAATGACTGGATCAGAACACTATGGTACATCTACACAATGGAATACTATGCTGCCATAAAAAAGAAGGTGTTCTTTTTTATTATTATTGATTTTTTACAGAGAGGAAGGGATAAGGATAGAGAACTAGAAACATTGATAAGAAACATCGACCAGCTGCCTCCTGCACACCCCACACTGGGGATGTGCCCACAGCCAATGTACATGCCCTGACTGGAATAGAACCTGGGACTTTTCAGTCTGCCGACCAACGCTCTATCCACTGAGCTAAACTGGTTTCGGCAAGAAGGGATTCTTATAATCTGCAGCAACCTGGATGGAACTAGAGAACATCATGCTAAGTGAAATAAGCCAATCAATGAAATAAAAATACCACATGATCTCACTCATTTATGGATAATAAAGAATATTATAACCTGATGAACAAAAGATAGGTATAGAGACAGTAAAGCAGTAAAGCATCAAACAGACTGTCAAATTACATTGGGAAGGTTAGGGAGAGGTGGGGGAGATAAGAATTCAACTGAAGGACTTTATGCATGCATATAAGCATAACCAATGGACTCAAAACACTGGAGGGTGAGGGTATATATGGGAGTGAGGTGGGGGAGAGCAATGGTAAGATATGTACATGTATAATACCTTAATTTAAAAATGGGGGGGGGGAAACCCACACACAACGGAAAAAACCCCCCACAAGTTTATTGCTCTCAATAAAAAAATAAATAAAAATAAATTAAAAATATATATATATCTCCTTGGATGAGGATTAAAAAACAGAAATATTGTGTATATATACAATGAAATATTAGTTGGCTATAAAAATAATGAAATCTTGTCATTTGTGATAGCTTGGGTAAACCTAGGGGATATTATTCTAAGTGAAATAACTCAGACAGAGAGACAATTGCCATATGATTTCACTTATATGTGAAATCTAAAAAACAAAATAAATGAACAAACAAAACAGATACTGAGAACAAACTGATAGTTGCCAGAGGGGAGAGGAGTTTGGGGATTGGGTAACAAAGTTGAAGGGATTAAGAAATATAAATTGGTAGTGTCGGGGATAAAAAGTTCACCATAGAGAATATTGTGAAAATATTGTAATAACTTTGTATGGTGCCAGGTGTGTATCTGAATTATTGATAGGGGAAAGGTAATCATTTTGTAAATCATATAAATGTCTAACCACTTTCTTTACACCTGAAACTAAAATAAAGTAACATTGAATATCAATTGTAATTGAGACATAATATTTTTAAAAGTATAAGTAATAAATCTAAGGAAAGGTTATGCAACCTTTAGGATAGTGTCTTAAAGCACCATTGAAGGCAGAACAGAAGCTCTGCATCAGGGGACCAGTTGTGCTTATTGGTGGGAAAAATTAATTGCAAGGGGGTCAATTTGGTTCACCTATAAACTGACTGCAATTTCAATCCAAGTAATGTCTCAGATTTTGGGGAAACTTGAAAAGCTGTACTTAATTTTCACATGGAAAAAAACAAAAGGATAAAACCCTTTGAGGCAACTTTGAAGGTCACAGTGGGAGGTGTGTGTGCCCCAGTATCATGTAGATCTAAAACGGTGGCACTTGGTTGTCCGGCAGATGAGTGTGATTATCATTGGTAGCCTTCAGTCCTTTTCTTCTGGAAATGGGAAATTAAAGTCACATGTCATTTAATCTGAAATTTCAAAGGTTCCATGTTTTCCTTTCATGCTCCTCTATGTAAGTGAGTGAAATTTTCCACATTATTATGATTCTGGAGCAGCTTTTTTTTTTTTTTTTTTTTTTTTTTTTTAAACAGCAACAACTGAGAAACATATTTGCATTGGCTCACTGCATCTTCCTTGTCAAAGGGACACAATTTTGTGTTAACAAATGGAGCAGCTTTTAAAGGCTATAACTGAAAAAAGAGCCGGGACCGGTTTGGCTCAGTGGATAGAGTGTCGGCCTGAGGACTGAAAGGTCCCGGGTTTGATTCCGGGCAGGGGCATGTACCTTGGTTGCGAGCACATCCCTGGTGGAGTGTGTGCAGGAGGCAGCTGATCGATGGTTCTCTCTCATCGATGTTTCTGACTCTCTATCCCTCTCTCTTCCTCTCTGTGAAAAATCAATAAAATATATTTTTAAAAAAAGTTAAGGTGTTACGAGTCTGGCCTGGTGATGCCCCAGGAAAGCCTGCTCCCTAGCCTATGTATGGGTCCACACCTCATCTGCTCTTCCAAGTGTCAGGCACAGGAATCATCAGAGAAGGAAATGTGAATGAACTGGATTTCCCAGAATTTGTTTCCATTTCCCTTAGCTTTATCATGTGTTTATTTATGAAATAAATCCAGGCAGAGAAAAAATTAGATACCAAGTATGTTACCAGGGAAGACAAGGAGACCGGCGAGGATCCAAGATGGCTGCTCGGGTAGACATCTAACTGCAGCAGCACACAACAATTTCAATGGAATACAACTAAAATGTAGAGTGGCCATTGCCCAGAGCTACAGGTAGTCAACTGACTGAAAATTCTACAACAAGAAGGAAAGAGAAAACCAGAAGGTAAATCAGAGGAGCTGAAAAAAAGCCTAAGGTAAGGAGACATGCTGCGCGCCCGCATGCATGCGCGCAGAGAGGTCGCAGCTGGAGAGGAGGAGAGGGCTGGGTGCTGCCTGGCATTCCCTAGCAGAAAGGAAATAACCCCCCCAGCCTGGGCTGAACCCCCGACCGGCAGCGCTGAGCCCCAGTTATGGGCCAGACCCTGGGGACCCAGGCTCCGGCAGGGGGAGACAGGGCTGTGAGGCAGAATCCCAGGGGAGCAGCAAAAAGCAAGGCCCCCGGAGTCGCGCGCACATTGTGTGCAGAGGACTGACTGTTGACTCTGGTGCTGGATTACCCTAGCTGGAAGAAACAAAGCCTCCGGTGGCGCTGAGCCTCAGTCCGGACTGCTCTGAACCCCAGTTCTAGGCCAATCCCTGGGGACCCAAGCTCAAGCAGAGGGAGACAGGGCTGTGAGGTGGAGTCCTGGGAGAGCGGCGAAAGACCGAGCCCCCGGAGTCGCACACCTTGCTTGCAAGGGAAGGAATGTTGACTCTGATGCGGGATGGCCCTGGAGGGAAGGAAACAGGAGCCCCGGCCGTGTTGGGCCCCAGTTTCGACTGCTCTGAACCCCAGTCCTAGGCCAGACCCTGGGGACCCAGGCTCAGGCAGGGGGAGACGGGGCTGTGAGGCGGAATCCCAGGGGAGCAGCGAAAAGCGAGCCCCCAGAGTCGTGCACACTGCGTGCAGACGCGCACAATGCATGCAGAGGACAGAATGTTGACTCTGATGCGGGATTGCCCTGGCGGGAAGAAACAAAATCTCCGGCGGTGCTGAGCCCCACGCCCGACCGCCCTGAACTCCAGTTCTAGGCCAATCCCTGGGGACCCAGGCTCAAGCAGAGGGAGACAGGGCTGTGAGGAGGAGTCCTGGGGGAGCTGCGAAAAGTGGAGCCCCCGGAGTCGTGCACACTGCGCGCAGAGGACAGTCTGTTGACCTTGATCCTAGACTCCCCTAGCTGGAAGGAGAAAAAAAGCTCCAGACTGGAGGAACGCGACGAGGAGCAGGAGCCCCTGCCAGACACCGGCCAGCCGGGCACCAGCAAGGAGCCGGGCAATGGGGCCCCCAGGGGGGTGGTGCCCCTGAGCCTTCGACCGCTGAGTGCGGGCAACGGAGCCAAGGCCGGGGGCTGCTTCCTGGGTGGCGCCGACCCTGGCAACAGGCTGAAGCAGCGCAGGAGCCCGCGGAGAACAAAGGGGTGCCACAGGCCAACCTGCTGAGCTCCCAGGACAAGGAGGAAGAAACCAAAGAAGTTCTCAATGTGAAGAAATCAAGTGAGAGCAAAAGATAGTAAAATTACTTAAGAAAGAATACAAAGAAGATCTTGAAAAATCAAAGACTAAGTCAGAACTCAACTCACCAGCCAACATTGCAACATAAATGCGTTTTTTTTTTAAAAAAAGGACAGAATGTTGGAACAGCGGTGGCCAGGCCTAGAGTGGCCAGGCACAAGGCAGTGGCAGCCGGGCCCGGAGCAGCAATGGCCAGGCCCCAGAGAAGCAGCAGCCAGAACCAGAGCATCAACAGCCAGCACTGGAGCAGCCAGACCTGGGGCAGTGGCAGCCAGGCCTGAGGCGGAGGCGGCCAAGCCCAGGGTGGCCAGTCCAGGAACACCCAGACCCAGAGTGGCCAGGCCCGGAGAAGCCGGGCCCAGAGCAGCCAGGTTGGGAGCAGCCAGGCCCAGAACAGCAGTAGCCAAGCCCGGGGCAGCCGGGTCCAGAGCAGCCGGGTCGGGTGCGGCCAGGCCCGGAGCAGCAGCTGCCAGGCTGGGAGCGGCCAGGCCCGGAGCAGCAGGGTCTGGTGCGGCCAGGCCCGGAGCAGCGGCTGCCAGGCTGGGAGCGGCCAGGCCCGGAGCAGCCGGGTCGGGTGCGGCCAGGCCCAGAGCAGCGGCTGCCAGGCTGGGAGCGCCCAGGCCCGGAGCAGCCGGGTCGGGTGCGGCCAGGCCCAGAGCAGCGGCTGCCAGGCTGGGAGCGGTCAGGCCCGGAGCAGCCGGGTCGGGTGCGGCCAGGCCCGGAGCATTGGCTGCTAGGCTGGGAGTGGTCAGGCCCGGAGCAGCCGGGTTGGGTGCGGCCAGGCCCGGAGCAGCGGCTGCCAGGCTGGGAGCGGCCAGGCCCGGAGCAGCCGGGTCGGGTGCGGCCAGGCCCGGAGCGGCCGGGCCCGGAGCAGCCGGGCCCAGAGCATCCAGGTCGGGTGCGGCCAGGCCCGGAGCAGCAGCAGCCAAGTCCAGAGCAACCAGGTCGGGAGCGGCAGTGGCCAGACCCGGAGCAGCTGGTTGTGGAATGAACCAGAGCAACAGAGGCCAGGCCTGAAACAGCTCGCTCCTCGCCTGTCCCTGCCCACGGCTGCCTCTCAGTTTCCATGGCTGGAAACTTTTGTGGGAACTTGAGGGTCTGCTCAATCAAGTGATGAAGGCTTAGATCTGGATGTGTTGAGTTAGTATAGCGCTGAGGTGTTGATCTGTGAGTGCCTTGGGTGGGGCCTGGATGAGGCTGGTTGACCTATTTGGAAATGTCTTTTGTGTGAAGTGTATCATTGGGCATGTGGAGGTATTATTGATATGAGAAAATGCTAAGTAACTGATTTACTATCTGAAAAGGGATTTACTATCGGGGAAAGGGAGGGAGGAAGAGACTGAACATAAACTGTGCACCGATGGATGAGGACAATGGGGGATGGGGAGGGGGCAGAGGGTGGGGTGGGAACCTGGTGGAGGGGGGAAGAAATGAGGAACCTTTGTAATAATATGAACAATAAAGATTGATTTAAAAAATAAATTAATTAATTAATTAAAAAAGAAAAAAAGAAAAAAAAAGAAAAAGAAAAAAGATATATGCCCTGATCGGTTTGGCTCAGTCGATAGAGCTTCGGCCTGTGAACTCAAGGGTCCCGGGTTTGATTCTGGTCAAGGACATGTACCTTGGTGGCAGGCACATACCCCGTGGGGAGTATGCAGGAAGCAGCTGATTGATGTTTCTCTCTCATCGATGTTTCTGACTTTCTATCCCTCTCCCTTCCTCTCTGTAATCAATAAAATCAATAAAATATATTTTTTCAAAAGGGGACCTTCCCCCCTTCCCCACTTGGGAGTCCATTCTGTGGGACTCTTTCCCTTCCCCATGTGGGAATCTGTACTTGTTCTTCAATAAATCTCCACCATTGCTATACCCCCCCCCCCCCAAAAAAAAATAGAAAGCAAGAAAAAAGATGTATAAGTTAAAATTTTTTTTCTGCTTGATTTTTATGAAAATTTGGCATAATTGTATATTTTCAAATTTCTTCTGGTAATTTTCAATTTTGCATATAAGGTGCATACAATATCAGAACTGTTAGACTTTTCTGATTAGTTTCTTTAATCAGTAAATTATTCTTCTTTTGCCTACTATGTCTTTTGCAATGATGCCTAGTCTATATGATACTGTTTCATCACTTTCTTTGGCTTTATATAGGCACCAGAAAAAGTAGGTTTGCAGTTCTAATATGAATAAATAATGCAATAATTAATGAATAATAATACAAGAATAAATGGTTTCATGTACTTACAACTGTAAACTTAGTTTAGCCCACCCCTGTATTTGTCAAGTATTCTTTTAAAAATCTCTTTATCTTCTATTATATTATATTTAGAGTATCTCATAAATAGCACATTAGCTGCTGGTTTTTTTATTGTTTGTTTATTTATTTATTTATTTATTTATTTTTCTTAACCTCACTGAGGTTATTGATTTTTAGGAAGAGAGGGAAGGAGAGGGAGAGAAAGGAAGAGGAAATGATAGATGAAGAGAGAAAGAAACATCTATCAACTCTCTTCTGCATGGGCCCCCACTGGAGATGGAACCCACAACCTGGGTGTGTTCCCTGACCTGGAATTGAACCTGACTAGGAGGACATTCCAAGCAACTGACCCACACCAGCCATGGCAATATTCATTTTTTTCAATGTTATTTTGTGTTTCTTAATTACTAAGTTTTTTCTTTGCTAATGTATTTTCCTCCTTCCTGTGATAGTGTTAACATATCTACAAATTCTTGCTACTCTGCCACTTAATTTGTTATGTCTAATTCTCTCCTTGAGCAGGGCCTGCATTTAGCTACTGTACTTGCTTCTGCTTAATTAAATTATATAGAAAGCACACTGCAACTTTAGAAACAGCCAGGAAAGAACTGAGTCCACATGCTAGGAGCCACATGACTGGGCCCCAGAGCTGATCCAGCAGACCTAAGCAAGCCTTCAGACAGATTTCAGCACTAGCTGACCTGTGAACTGCAACCTCATGAGAGACCCTGAGCCATTTCATCCAGGTAGGATTCTGAATTGCTGACCCATAGAAACTGTGATAAAATAAATATTTGCTCTTTTATGCTACTAAGTTTTGGGGTAATTTGTTATATACTAACTAGAGGCCCAGTGAACAAAATTCGTGCACAGGGGGTGGAGGTCCCTCAGCTTGGCCTACAACCTCTCACAATCCAGGACCCCTTGGGGGATGTACGACTGCTGGTGTAGGCCCAATCCCACCTAAACTGGAAGTTGGACATCCCTCTTGCAATCCGGGACCACTTGCTCCTAACTGCTCGCCTATTTGTCTGCCTGAATGCCACTAACCACTCTGCCTGCCTGCCTCATCGCCCCTAACTTCCTCTGCCATGGTCCCTGTTGCCTTGGCTTCCTCTGGAAGGACATCTGGAATGACTTCTGGAAGGTCATTTGGCTGTCCGATCTAATTAGCATATTGCACTTTTATTATTATAGATGCAAATAATATACTGCCTTTTGTGTGATTTTTCAAGTTTCCCTTATTCTCATTACTACTAATTTTTGTATTTTTTTACTAGCTATTTTTACATTTTTAAACATACATACTTGCTTTAGATATATCTATGTAAATTATACTTATGCTCTCCTCTTAAAAATTATAAGTACTGCCCTGGCCAGTTTCCTCAATGGTTAGAGAGTCAACCATAGATGGAAGGGTTACAGGTGCAATTCTGGTCTATGGCATGTGCCTCAGTTGTAGATTTGATCCCTGGCCCTGGTCAAGGATACATATGGGAAGCTACCAATCGATGTATCTCTCTCACACTGATGTCTCTCTCTCTCTCTCTCTCTCTCTCTCTCTCTCTCTCTCTCTCTTTCCCCCTCCCTTCCACTATCTCTAATAATCAATGGAAAAAATATCCTCATACAAGGATTAACAATAAAATAAAATAAAATAAATATATAAGTACTTGACAATATTTTAACTCTATTTTTTCCTGTACTCCATGTAAATATTTTATGTATTATAAAACACAATTAAAAATTAAAAAGTCATCCCTAAAATTTGAAAGTAAAGCAAAACTTTTGTATTCAGTTGGCAGGATAACCATTTAGCCACACCAAGTGACTTTATATACATTAATTTATCAAGCATGCTAAGTTGAGTTTTCCCTAAGGAAAAAGTAGCTTTATAATAATTTAAATTATTTTCAGTGATTATATTATGTATATTGTTATGCTATGATAGCTGTGTCTGTATGTGGGATGAAGCAACTAAGAAGTACGTCTCTGAGAACTTGGATTTGGGGCATGAAACAAAGAAAATACAAATATAAGATCAATGAGTTTAAATAAAAACCTTGTAGTTCAGTAGGAACTGATGTTATATTACTACTAGTAAAATAGCATATTATAACATACTGTAAGCTAATATAATATATTAATTATTGTATTTAGCTATTGTGGGAATCACACCAGGGTCCCTGGATAGTCAAGGCCAATGGGAGCACAGAGGCCTTGTTGGCAGTACACTAGAATGGCCAAGGCCACTCTGAGCATGAGCCTAATTGGGGTGCCTACAGCTGTGGCTAGGACTTTCAGTACTATGTTAAATAAGAGTGGTGAAAGCAGGAGAGGAACCAAGAAGGAGATATAGCTAAACACCTGAAATTGCTGCTGCACACAACCACATCAAAACTATAGATTCAATGCAATCCCTATTAAAATACCAACAGCATATTTCACAGAATTGTGACTAATACTCCAAAAACATATATGGAACTAAAAAAGACCCTGAATAGTGCAACAATCTTCAGAAAGAAGAACAAAATTGGAGAAAGCAAAATCCCAGATATCAAGTTGTACTACAAAGCCACCATAATCAAAACAATCTGGTACTGGCAAAAAAAATAGGCATATAGATCAATGCAACCTAACAGAGACTCAAAAAATCTACCCAAGCTGCAATTTAAAACCAGCTCAATTAATTTTTAACAAAGGAGGCAAGAATATACAATGGAGTCAATATAGTCTCTTCAATAAATAGTGTTGGGAAAAATTGGACAGATACATGCAAAATAATAAAAGTAGACTGCCAACTACAACCATACACAAGAATAAACTCTAAATGGGTAAAAGACTTAAATGGAAGATGAAACCATAAAAATCCTAGAAGAAATCATCTATACTAATAAAAGGGTAATATGCTAATTAGAGCAGACGTCTTCTGGATGGCCATTCATATGTCCATCAGGACAAAGCCATAGAGTCTGTGAGAGCGTAGGGCCAGCACTGCACAGCAGGTGTGGGCTGGGCTGGCGCCACACGAGAGGGGCAGACTGTGGCTCTGGCAGCTGCAGCAGATGCGAGGGCCTGGGCTTAGGCAGTCATAGTGGCCGGAAGTGGCAGCAACAGCAAGGTGATGAGGCGAGGTCACCTCCTACAGAGGGAGCCCAGATTGTGGTTTAGGCCAGGGGCAAGGCAGAGGCGGTTAGGGGCAATCAGCCTGGCAGGGATCAAGTTAGGGGCAATCAGGCAGGCAAGCAGAGGAGTTGGGGTAATCAAGCAGGCAGGCAGGCGAGCAGTTATGAGCCAGCAGTCCCATATTGCAAGAGGGATGTCCCATATTGCAGATTGGAGAGAGTGCAGATGGGCTGAGGGATCTGCCACCCCACGCACGAATTTTGTGCACCAGGCCTCTAGTCTGTAAGAATAAAAAGATAACATGCTAATCAGACTGAACATCCTTCCAGACAATCTTCCTGAGGAAGCCAGGGTTGTGAGGGAAGCCTGGGTTCTTGAGTGCCCAGGTCCTGGGTGCCAAAGGGAAGCCAGTGGCGGCAGCCAGGGGAAAGAAGGCCCACTGTTACATGGATTTTGTGCATCAGGCCTCTAGTAGGCAATAAAATCTCAGACATCTCTCATAGCAACATGTTTTTGGATACATCTTCTAGGGCACAGGAATCTAAGGAGAAAATAAACAAACGGACTACATCAAAATAAAAAGTGTCTGCACAAAAACCATCATCAAAATGGAAAGGAAGCTCACTGTATGGGAGGATATGTTTGGCAATGATACATCTGATAAAGGGATAATATCTAATATACTGGTATGTAAGGAACTCATACAACTTACCAACAGGAAGACAAACAATCCAATTAAAAAAAATGGACAAAGGACCTAAATAGACACACACAGATGACTAAGAGATATATGAAAAAATATGCTTAAAATCACTGTCATCAGAGAGATGTCAATTAAAACAACAATGAGGTACTACCTCACACCTGTCAGAATGGCTACTATCAAGAAATCAACAAATGACAAGTGTTGACGAGGATGTGGAGAAAAGGGAACCCTAGTGCTGGTGGGAATGCAGACTGGTGCAGCCATTATGGAAAACGGTATGGAGTTTCCTCAAAAAATTAAATATGGATCTGCCATTTGACCCTGTGATCCTACTTCTAGGAATATATCCTAAGAAACCAGAAACATCAATTAGAAAGAATGTGTGCACCCCTATGTTCATAGCAGCACAGTTTATAGTAACTATGATCTGGAAACAGCCTAAGTGTCCATCAGTAGATGAGTGGATAAAAAGCTGTGGTACAGTCGAAACCGGTTTGGCTCAGTGGATAGAGCGTCAGCCTGCAGACTGACAGGTCCTGGGTTCGATTCCGGTCAAGGGCATGTACCTTGGTTGTGGGCACATCCCCAGTGGGGGGTGTGCAGGAGGCAGTTGATTGATATCTCTCTCTCATCGATGTTTCTGACTATCCATCCCTCTCCCTTCCTCTCTGTAAAAAATCAATAAAATATATGTGTATTATAAAAAAACAAAACAAAACTGTGGTACATTTATACCATGGAACACTATGCAGCAGTAAAAAAGAAGACTTATACTTTGAGACAGCATGGAGGGACCTGGAGAGTATCTTTCTAACTGAAATAATCCAGCCAGAGAAAGGCAAGTATTACATGATCAAACTCATATGTGGAATATAATTAAAATAAACTGATGAATGGAGTGGATCTAGAGCAGTGATTCCCAGGGGTCTATGACAACCTGCAAGGGGTCTACGTCAGCGAAAAAAAAATTTGGGGGTCCATGAAATGAAAATGGGGGTCCACGATAGTGGATCTCAACATACACTGATAGTACCTATTTACTTACATCATATTATCTTATAATATAAAAACATATAAATTATTTATAAAAGTACCTATGAAGTAAAAAATTTATTATATATGTTTATAAAATTGTGTAAGTTGTAGGATAAAAACCTGCACATAATGATATACCAGTATCATCTTGTTACAAGCATACGCGCAGTAAACATTCTTGCCAATTTTTGTCTCAAAGCTTCGCGAACTTGCACTGATTTGTTCAATTCGTCACTCTATAAATATGAATGTGAGAAAAATACGTTCATTCGTTTCCTGAATCTTGAATAGGAAAGTGCTGAGAAAATATTTTAAAAAATATAAACTGGTAGTTTATCATACAAATTATAGTGAATCAGTGTTATTTTGTTTGAGAATGCTGGAGAAAAGTAGGTACATTATTTTTTATTAAATTTTAACACTAAACTTCACTACAGTTAGAAATTTACAAAAAAATCAATATCAGGTAAGTAGGGGGTCTACCCAAAACCGCAAAACATGGCAAGGGGTCTACGGCACAAACAAGTTTGGGAACCTCTGATCTAGAGGTATGGAAGCATGGAACAGAGTGTACAATTTCAAAAGGAAAATGGAAGTGGGTGGATTATTGGAAGGTAATCAAAGACCTTGTATACATAAATGCATGACCCTTGTACACAGATAATAGGGTACAGAAGGACTGGGGAAGTGGTACGGGGTGGGCTAGAGAGGTCAATGGGGGAATAAGGAGGACATATGTAATACTTTTAGTAATAAAGAATTATTAAAACAATAATTAAAAATAAAATATAAATATAAATGATAGTTGAAAATGTCAAAAACAAAAAGAAAAGAGGAAGAAATAATTTGAAAAGGAAAATAGAGGATAAAGTAGATAGACACAAATTAGAAAAGAAGATGAGAAAACAGGAGAAAAAGAAAAAATAGAGTAGGAGAAGGGAAAAGAAAAATTAGATATATGAAAAAACAATAGATACTA
This sequence comes from Pipistrellus hanaki, assembly GCF_964339955.1. Classification (NCBI taxonomy): domain Eukaryota; kingdom Metazoa; phylum Chordata; class Mammalia; order Chiroptera; family Vespertilionidae; genus Pipistrellus; species Pipistrellus hanaki. The sequence goes on from NC_140505.1 coordinate 97,372,065, forward strand.
AAATAATAACAAATCAATAATGCAGATAGAGAAAGAAGATAAATTTAAAAGAACCCAGCCAGCATGGCTCAGTAGTTGAGCTGAGACCTATGTACCGGGAGGTCGAGTTTGATTCCTGGTCAGGGCATATGCTTGGCCTGCAGGCTCCACCTTCAAGTAGGGGGCTTGCAAGGGGCAGCAGATCAATGATTCTCTCTCACTTTCTCCCTCTCCATTCCTCTCTGAAAGCAATGGAAATATACTTTAAAAAATCATTTAAAAAATTTTAAAAAGAAAAACAAGGGAAGAAAAAAAGAACAAAAACGAAGGTGCATTTCTCTCAGCTGAGTTGAGTACCTCCTAGAACTGCCTTTGGATCCTGATCTCCTGATCTTCTGAGGACTGCAGCTGACTGTTCTGTCTGCCAACATCGTGCTACCTAAGAGGTACTTAGGTGCCGTCCAATATCAGAAATTGTCCTCCTTTGGGGGTCCAGCAACCTGTTGAAGCTCCAGTGATCTACAGTTTGTGTCTTTCTCCACAGAACTTAGCTTTGAGTCAGAGAGGGCAAGTTGCACTCTCAGACTGGTTTGTTAGCGGCAGGAGGCCTGGGGATGGGTCAGCCTCAGTTTCTGTGGGCTCCACCTCTGCTTGCTTTCTCCTGCCAGCCAGCTGTCAAGCTTAATCATTCAAATGTCTGTTTCTGAAAGGGCTCTAGGCTGAATTGGGAGTATAGACCTCTGGGTCTCCCATGTGGGGATGATGCTGTTCTAGATTATTTCAGGAAGTGGTGGGTATCTTTACCCACTCCAGAGCTACTCTTCTGAGAATGTCCCAGAATATTATTCTGCCCTCAGCTGGGTGGAGTTTCTTTTTACGGTGTGGGTGGGAGTGGGGGTGGAGGTGGGGGTGGAGTGGAGATCCTTGTATGCAAGGGTTCTGCTGGACACCAGCAGTTTCTATCAACTCCCATTCAGAAAAAGCAATATTTTGGTTTCTGGTATAGTGAGATGGGTGGCTCTACCCCCAATTCAGTCAAAGACAAGTCCTGAAACTGTTCAAACCCATAAGTTTGGCCTTTGCTGCTGTCTCTTCTGCAAAGGTGGAGATGCCAGGTGTAGCAGGCAGGGTGTGGTGGGCTGTATCACCTAGGGCAGGGTTTTATTCTTTTTCCTGTGTTGTGACTTCTGGGAGGGCCCAGTGCTTCTCAGAAAAAAAATGCAATTCTGTTTGGGAGGTATGACATTATGTAGGACTCCTGGATGATGCTTTTTCCCCTCACTCCCAATGTCCCCCCACTCCCTCCCCCCCAGTCTCTCCTTAGGCACCTTAAGCCCTCACTGACCTCTCTACACCTAACCTTTGGGTGAGTACCTGCTAATAAAACTCCTGTGTTCTGGATTAAAAAAAAAACAAAACACAAGCCAAAATCGGTTTGGCTGAGTGGTAGTGCGTCGGTCTGCGGACTGAAAGGTCCCGAGTTCGATTCTGGTCAGGGGCATGTACGTTGGTTGTGGGCACATCCCCGGTAGGGGGTGAACAAGAGGCAGCTGGTCAATGTTTCTCTCTCATCGACGTTTCTAGCTCTCTATCTCTCTCCCTTCCTCTCTGTAAAAAATCAATAAAATATATTTAAACACACACACACACACACACACACACACACAAAATAAATAAATAAAAAAACAAAACAAAAAAAAAACAAGCCCTGGCTGGTTTGACTCAGTGGATAGAGCGTCAGCCTGTAGACTGAAGGGTCCTGGGTTTGATTCAGGTCAGATGTGCGTGCCCAGGTTGTGGACTCGATCCCCACAGGGGGCATGCAGGAGGCAGCTGATCAATGATTCTCTCTCATCATTGATGTTTCTATCTCTCTCACTCCCTCTCTCTTTTTCTCTGAAATCAATAAAACTATGTTTAAAAAGACAAAAGAAAACAAAAACTGAGGCTTTCTTTCTTTCTGACTGACTCCAGTCTCACAGGCGGCCAGAAGCCCTGCAGATTTTCACAGCTGGATGTTACGTGGCCACTGGTCCCAGCTTTAGTGCTCTGGGCAGTGGACCTCAATCTTCTCAGGGAAGTAAACCTCCTGTAGTTGAGAGATCCCTCCTCACTCTCAGCTTTACACCCATGAAGCTGGGTCAAGCTCTCTCTCAAACTCACCCTTCATACCAGTCCCCAGATGTTTTCTATCCTTCCTTGATATGTCTCCTCCTCAGCTGGAGCTCAGTCAGTAATTCCAGATGAATGTTCCCCAACTTAGTTTTATTCCCAGTCTGGCCCTGGGAGGAGGTGCAAGAAAGGTCTGCCTATTCAACTATTGTCTTCTCTCTCTCATCATGAAGCTTTTTATTATTCTTGCTGCTTATGTTCCTCTTTCTATTTATTCTTCTTACAATAGTCTCTTTAGCATTTCTTGCAATGCTGGTTTGGTGGTAATAAACTTCTTTAGTCTTTTTTTCTTGGAAGCTCTTTATTTCAAATTCAATGATAGCTTGCTGGATAGAGTAGTCTTGGTTTAGATCCTTTCTTTTCATTACTTTGAATAGTTCACACCATTCCCTTCTGGCCTGAATAGTTTCTGTTAAGAAATTACCTGAGGCCTAAACTGGTTTGGCTCAGTGGTAGAGCGTTGGTCTGCGGACTGAAAGGTCCCGGGTTCAATTCCAGTCAAGGACATGTACCTGCGGGCACATCCCCAGTAGGGGGTATGCAAGAGGCAGCTGATCGATGATTCTCTCTCATTGATGTTTCTAACTCTCTATCCCTCTCTCTTCCTCTCTGTAAAAAATCAATAAAATATATTTTAAAAAAAAGAAAAAAAAGAAAAGAAATTACCTGAGCAGCCAGGCCCAGAGCAGCCAGGCCTGGAGCAGCCAGGCCTGGAGCAGCAGCAGGCAGGCCCGGAGCAGCAGCCAGGCCTGGAGCAACCAGGCCCTGAGTGTGTGGGGTCGAACCCTGGGTTCAAAATGAAAGGAAAGAAGGAGCAATGCAGCCAATTCAGGTGCCAGAGTGTTATGTCCGTCATCACAATGGACTCAGAGAAGCTCCTGTGTCCCTTCACCCAAAAGGACTGAGAGTTGCCCAGATGACAGCAAAGTGGGAGAAGAAAACTGAAAGCCACGCAAGGGACTGAGGTGCCAACATGGAGTCATCTGAAGAAATTAAAGACTGAAGTGGAAGCTACTTCTTTAATCATGTTCCTGCTCATGCTAGCATCTGTTAGCTTCCAGTCTTCTGCAAAGTCTTGTGCAGCAAGTCCAAGGACTCTGAGTAAATCTACACCAGCAGCAAAGGAGACTCATTTAGTAGCTAAAAATATGAATATGTCCATAATTCTGATTTCTCATTTTGTTGTTTTGCATTGGCATTGTTGTTATTATTTAATAGCCAGAGTTTTGCTCTTGACATTCAAGTTTAGAAAATAACATATATGTGGTTTAGTTTTTGCATTGGCATTGTTTGCAATTGTTTTTAATTTTAGAGCCCTATTGTTAATGTTTAAATTTTATTTTAATTAGTAAAAAGGTGAGATGTAGAGAGACACCTGAGAAGGCACATGGACATTCTTTTAATTCTTATCAGCTGAGCCCGAGGGCACTGGCAGAATCCTGTTATCAGTACTGATTTCTTAATCCATGTGCTTGGAATGAGGAATAAATAGGACCTTGACTCACCCATGTCTCGATATGCTAAATCTTGTACCAAAAAATAAGGAGCTTGCCCAGATTTTGATGAATAGAATCTGGGCACACCGAAACTCCTTTTGACCTTAAACTCCCCTTTGGAAGCCAATAAAAAAAAAAATCTAAAAATCATATACCTATGGATGAGGTATATGATTGTAATAATCTGAACAATAAAGATTTATTTTAAAAATTAAAAAAAAATTATCTGACAGTATTATGGGAGCTCCCTTGTAGGTATCTATCTGACTGTCTCACTCTTGCTGTCCTTAAGATTCTCTCTTTGTCTTTAACATTTACATTGCTGGAAAACAAATTAGTTTCACTAAAAAAGAGATGTTGACAGGAAGCCAGGTCAACAACCTTAATTGCTCTAACCTTTAGTTGAGATATTGTTAGCTGAAGCAGAATCTACTTTGTCCCGTGTAAGTTTCTGTTATTTCCTGCCTAAGGGCTACATGTAAATTTCTGTTTATCTTGCCTAAGATATTTTCCCCAAAGCCTCAATAAAAGGGAATGGCGGGGCCAGAGCAGTAGTAGTTCTCCCACTAGAGTTGGACTACCGCCTGGCCCCCCATATAACCAAATTGAATTTCTTCAAGGTCTCTTTTCATTTGTGTGGGGCCCTTCTCCAGAAGCCGAACCCTGAATTAGAACTCTTTCTACGCAGGCCATGAAAGAGAGTCCTATGTAACATGTCTTGGTGCACAACTCTTCATGTTCAACTTGATTGGGATTCTCTGTGCTTCATGAACTGGTATAACTTTTTCCTTCATTAGATTAGGGAAGATTTCTTATTTCTTCAAATGGATAGTTTCTCTATCCATTGCCTCTTTCTTTCTTTCTTTCTTTCTTTCTTTCTTTCTTTCTTTCTTTCTTTCTTTCTTTCTTTCTAAAAATTTTCACCAGAGGGTACTTTTTCCATTGATTTTTAGATAAAATGTAAAGGTGAGAAAGGGAGGGAGAGAGGGGAGGGGGGGGCAATACAGTGGGAGGGACAGAGAGAGAGAGAGAGAGAGAGAGAGAGAGAGAGAGAGAGAGAGAGACACTCTTAATGTAAGAGTGACACAGCAATTGTGCCCACAAACACCCTGATTGAGGCTGGAGAATGAACCTTCATCCCATGTATGGCACATTTACCTTGATGGTGAATGGAAACTGTGACCCTTCGGTGCATAGGCCAATGCTCCAGCCACTGAGCCACTATCCCTTGCTCACTTTCTTCTCCCTCTAGCATCCCTATGATGCAGATGTTTTTC